>NW_025999961.1:2558376-2672628 GCF_001458135.2 Marmota marmota marmota | reverse complement strand
TGTCTTCAGCATTTTTTTTTTTTTTTTTTTTTGCTTAGAATTGCTTTGGCCATTATGAATCTTTTACTCTTTCAAATGAATTTCAGGACTGTTTTTTTCTAGTTCTGTGAAGAATGTAATTAGTATTTTGATGGGGATCACATTGAATCTGTATATTCCCTTTAGAAAAACAATATACTTGTTTTTCTATGTTCTCTTGGAATTCATTGATCATTTTTATAATCATTCTTTGGAATTCTTTATCTGGAATTTATCTACTTTAGTATCTTTGAGTTAGTTGCTGATGAATTATGAATTTTAGGATGTGTCATGTTACCTTGTTTTTTCACATTTCTTATATTGCTGTGTTGGGTTTTGTGCATTTATTGGAATGGATTTCTCTTGCACTCTTACTTAGGGGCCTTTTTAAGACCCAGCCTTCTTCTGGCAGCATGTTCTTGGATATCAGGTTGTTGTGAAATTTTCAGTAACTTTCCAAAGTGGGTTTTGTCATATAAATTCCCTTCTAGTTCTTTGGTGATGTTAGTGTATTTTGATATAGTGTGTATTTTGTCAGAGTTTGAGAATCCACTTTTCTTATGTCTCACAAGAATGGAATCCTTATAGATCTGGCTATATAACCTCTGTGATTGCTATTCTGAATTTAACAACTCTGTGTATTCTAAGCAGATGTATTAATCTGGTTTTTCATTCTGTTACCAAGAAACAAACAAGAACAACCTTAGAGAACAAAAATTTATTTTGGCTCATGGTTTCAGAGGTTCAGTCCTTGGTAGGCTAACTCCATTGCTCTGGTCCAAGGTAAGACAAAATATCATGGCAGAAGGGCAGCGTGAAGCAGTGCTGCTCCATTCATGGAAACGAGAGAGAGGGGGAAGGAGTTTCAGGGAAGATTTACCTATCCAGGGCACACCCCCAGTGCCCACCTCTTCCAGCCATAACCCACCAGCCGATCGTTAACACCCAGTTAGCCTTCAAACTAGAATGAATTGATTAGGTTACAGCTCTCATGATCTAATCATTCTACTTCTGAATATTCTTTTTTAAAATATTTTTTAGTAGTAGATGGACACAATATCTTTATTCATTTTTATGTGGTGCCAGGGATCAAACCCAGTACCTCACATGTGAGAGGCAAGTGCTTTACCACTGAGCCATGACCCAGCCCCTGAATATTCTTGCATGAACACAGGAGCTTTTCAGAAACACATTCTCTGCAAACCATAGCATTCTGTCCCTAACACTCAAAAGCTCATGAGCACAGTCTCAACTGTCTGCATTCCTATCAGCATTCTGGTCTTCTCAGGTCCCACCAAAATCACCTATTATGCACCTTTGGAACTTTTTCAGGTTTTTCCTGCAAACCAGTTCCAAAGGCTTCTGAACCACAAGGTAAGGTTAATCACAGCAATGAGTCCACTTCTCAGTACTTATTTGTTATACAGCTTTTTGTTGCTGTGACCAAAATGCCAGATAAGGACAACTTAGAGAATGAAAAGTTACAGAGGTTCAATCCATGGCAGACCAACTCTATTGCTCTGGGCCCAACTTGAGGCACAGCATCATGATGGAAGGGTGTGATGGAGAACTGCTCCATTCATGGTGGCCAGAAAGCAGGGGTGAGGGCCACAGGGAAAATGAACCCTTCCAGGACTCACCCTGCAGTGACCCACTTCTCCTAGCCATGCCCCACCTGCATACAGTTACCACCCACTTAGTCCATTCAAACTAGGATGGACTGATTAGGTCACAGCTCCAATGATCTATTAATCTCACCTCTGAATATCCCTGCATTATCACAGAAGCACATATCCAAACCAAAGCAGTGGGACCTGGGAGCAAACTAAGTTGAGACGCCTTGTAGGTGTGGTGTTCACAGTGTTTATTTATTTATTCATTTTTTGCTGTAGAAGCACATGGTCATGAGTGGGCTTCATGGGTCCCCCAGCCATTCCTATTTGGGGACTGGTCATTGATTTGGGGTTTTCCCCCTCTCCTATCTTTTCAAGTATCATTGAAGCTTGAGTGTGGTTAGTTGTGTGTGGAGCAAGGTGCAGTGTCTCTTGGCTGGGTTTTGTGTGTAGCTCAACAACAGAAGCTCTAGCCTATGAATTTGTAGTGTCCTAGTATATTCCCAGAGCCTCACAGAAAATGGGAAACAAACAAGAACAATAGCAGTGAACACCATCTAGCATTAAAATAAAAGACCCAATGCCTACTATGACACCTATACTACCAATTACCACAAAAACAGGAAAGGCAGCAACTGCCAATGGCAACAGCAACAAATAACCATGAACTAGATCTGGCACTGAAGTAAACAGCAGGTGTCAAACATGCCATCCACATACTAATAACTAAAACAAAATGGTGGGGGCAGAAATTATGTCAACAAAACAGTTCTAAAAGATGATAAAAATAGGGGCTGGGGATGTGGCTCAAGCGGTAGCGCATCGCCTGGCATGCGTGCGGCCCAGGTTCGATCCTCAGCACCACATACAAACAAAGATGTTGTGTCTGCCGAAAAACTAAAAATAAATAATATTTTTTAAAAAAGATGATAAAAATAGTTTATATGATTAAAGAAAATGTAAAAGAATGTATAGAATATTCAAAATATGAACAGAGAAAGCAGAAGAGATGTAACAAACAATGGTTATAAAGAAGGAGAAAAATTAAACAAAATAAATATCCATATATAGAGAGAGAAAAGAAGAATTTGGCTATTAAAGGAAGAATAACGGAGAGAATGAGAAACAAAACCCCCAAATAAACAATAAATCCTAGCCCTGCACAGTGGCACATGCCTGTAATCTCAGCAGCTGGGGGGCTGATGCAGGAGGATTGCAAGTTCAAAGCCAGGCTCCACAAGGTAGGCCCTAAGCAACTTGGCAAAACACTGTCTCAGAATAAAAAAAAAATAAAAAGGGCTGGGGATGTGGCTCAGTGATTAAGCACCCCTGGGTTAAATCTCCAGTACCAAAACCACCAAACAACCCCCCTAATTAATCCTAACCCCTCAAAAGACCCCTCAAAAATGTTAAAAATAGAAAAAAATGTACACACATTTCATGAACCAATCAGCATAGCAAGAATAACCCCACCCCCCCCACACACACACTTATAAAGGCAGTGGGGAGAGTCTTTAATAAAAAACGAAAGAATTGGGCTGGGGTTGTAGCTCAGTGGTTGAGCACTTGCCTTGAATGAATGAGGCACTGGGTTCGATCCTCACCACCACATAAACAAATAAATAAAATGAAGATATTGTGTCCATCTACAACTGGAAAGATGAAAAAAGAAAAAAAATGAAAGAATTGTCTCTGCATTTCTGCTGAGGTGATCAAAACTATTGGACAAGGACAAACGTTCGCTGCCTATGCCAGACTGCCCTCGTTTCTTCTTGGGCGGTTAGAGCAAGGGCTGGGATTGTTCAACCCATCCTCTCTTTGTGCTGCTCACTGAGCTGCCAGTTGGAGTGGCCTGGAACTGCAGGTGGCTAAAATAGCTGTCAGCTTCCCCCGTCATCAGTACAATAGGACAGAGTGGAAAGTACTCTTGATTGAGTTTTGTTTGGACAGAACAGATCACTGAGCTCCTGGGGTGGGGCTGCTGCAGAGTTCTAAATGGGAAGTTCCACTGGCTGGACTTTCACTCTCATCAGATCTTTGGGACTTTGTTGGATGGTATCTGTTTTGGAGAAATCAGACCAACACACCCTTAGGGTTGGGCAGATGCTGATCTCTCCAGGGCTTCCCAAAATCTCTACCCATAGGCTGCGGAAGCCAACCCTTATAGGTCTCACACATCCAATTGCCTATGGATGTGGTATTCCCGGGCTGAGTCCCCAGGTGTAGTTTCCCAACACTCTTTAGCTGGTCATGTGAGCTGCCAGATGCAAAGAGAAGGGGTTGCATCCCCTCTGTATCTCTGACTCGAATCCCCCGGGGTACCAGTCTTCACTGTGCCTGTTTCAATCATGTTCTGCTAGGCACACCCTAGTCCGCCCAGTGGGCACTTGGCAGGACAGTAAGGCCATGTTTGTTATGGTCTGGGCTCCCAAAGTAGCAAGTTGCAGTGTGGACACCTCAAGATGGTTCCTGCCTCACTTCTCCACCTGCCAGTTGAAAAATGGGGAGCCCCTTTCAAACACCAGTTGGCCCTGTAGCCTCCGCATCAGCTAAGTTCAGGTTGCTCTCCTGATCTGCAGGTTTTTCTGTGCTAAGTTTGTCTGTTGTGTCCTGTTTATGTCATCCCTCCCCCTTGTGGCGAACCAGTGCTATTGCTGCTGATGCCGCTGGCTTGGCTCCAATGTTCTTTCTTGTTTTGTTTCATGCCCCAGAATTTCTGGGTCTCTAAGAGTTTCTGACTGTCTGATGTTGAACTTCAGTGAATTCCCTCTTTTACCCACCTCCCTGAGAAATGTCACCCCGCTGCCTGAGCCATGGAGCAACTGGATATGCAGCCTTTCTCTAATCTGCCATCATGAATCTCTTACACATGGATTTTTCTTGGTGGGGGGGCGGCTACTGGGGGTTAAATCCAGAGGTGTTTTACCCCTGAGCTACATCTCCAGCCCTTTTTATTTTTCATTTTGAAAAAGGTTCTGACTAAGTTACTTAGGGTCTTGCTAAGTTCCTGAGGCTGGTCTGAAATTTGTGATCCTGCTTCAGCCTGCCAGCCACTGGGATTACCAGTGTGCCCCACTACATATGGAATTTCAAAACAATAAAACACAGAAACAGAGAAGAATGGTGGTTACAAGTCAGGTATGGGAAGATGTCAATAGGTCAAAGGGCACAACGTGGCAGCTCTTTAGGATGCAAAAATCCAGAGGCCTAAAGGTACTTGAGGACCACAGTTGGTAGTGCTGCATCCTGCACACACAGTGGAAGATGACGCATGCTAACTTACTGGATCATAGTAATAACTTCACTATATATATCAAATAATGCTGTACTCATGAAAGTTTATCAGAACACATTGTACTCCTCAAATAACAGAATTTTTAAAAATTAAGACCAAAGATGAAATAAAGCTACACTTGGCCTCGATGAAATCTGAGAGAATTGCCAGAGATATACACTATAAGAAATGCTGGAGTCAGGCATGGTGACTCGTGCTAGTAATGCCAGCGGCTCAGGAGGCTGAGACAGGAGGATCTCAAGTTCAAAGCCAGCATCAGCAAAAGTGAGGTGCTAAGCAACTCAGACCCTGTCTCTAAATAAATACAAAATAGAGGTGGGGATGTGGCTCAGTGGTTGAGTGCCCCTGAGCTCAATACCTAGTACTCTCCTCCTCACCGGCCCACCCAAAAAAATGCTGGGCTGGTTGTGGGGCCACAGGCCTGTAACCCTAGCTACTCTGGAGGCTTATGAGGATTGCATATTCAAGTACAGCAGCCTGGGCACTTGGTGAGACCCTGTCTCAAAATAAAATTTAAAAATGGGTCTGGGAGCCAAGTATGGTGGTGCACACCTGTAATCCCAGAAACTGAGGAGACTGAGGCAGGAGGATCACAAGTTTTAGGCCACCCTCAGTAATTTAGTGAGGCCTTTAGTAACTGAGACCCTATCTCAAAATTAAAAATAAAAAAGGTTGGGATGGAGCTCAGTAGTAAATCTCTCCTACCTGGGTTCAATCCCCAATACAGGGTGGGGGGGAACAAATGGGTCAAGGATACAGTTCAGCAGTAGAGTGCTTGCTTAGCATGTGTGAGGCCCTGTGTTCAATCCTCAGCACAAAGTAACAAAAGAATTGCTGGGCTGGGGTATAGCTCAGTGGTAGAGCACTTGACTAGCATGTGCAAAGCCCTGGGTTCAATGCTCAGTACCAGCAACAGGAAAAAACAACAAAACAAACAAACAAACAAACACAACTAATATAATCTTCAGATTGAGGGAAATACTAGATAGAAATTTAGATCTATAGAAAGAAATTAAAGAAGTCTGAAAAAAATTCCTTTTTTTTTTTTTAAAGAGAGAGTGAGAGAGGGAGAGAGAGAGAATTTTAATATTTATTTTTTAGTTATCGGCGGACACAACATCTTTGTTTGTATGTGGTGCTGAGGATCGAACCCGGGCCGCACGCATGCCAGGCGAGCGCACTACCACTTGAGCTACATCCCCAGCCCAAAAAAATTCCTTAAAGAAAACCAGACTGTTTAATGGAGATAAAAGGAATTACTCTAAGAGTAGCTCAGCTGAAGGGAGTATGAAATATAAAAGAACCGTGAAACTTCAAGTGACTTTTGACTCTGAATAGCCTGAATACGAAGGATTCCTCCTACTAACTAGCAGTTGCCAAATTTTGTTCTCCTTACATTAAAGGAGAAACCCAAAGAACTTTCATGTGGCTATACCTGTAATTAAAATTGTTAAGCATTGTTTTAAAGGACTGCAATAGTTATATCATCTAAAATATACTGTTATATCATGTGCATGAGCGTATATGAATATGTAATAACAAATATTATGCACCAATGAAAAATGTGGAAAAAATTGTAAAATGACTAATAATTCATTCAATATCACATTTTTATAAAAAACATTATTTTTTAGTTGTAGATGGACACAATACCTTTATTTATTTATATGTGGTGCTGAGGATCAATCCCAGGGCCTCACACATGCTACACAAGTGCTCTACCACTGAGCTACAGCCCCAGCTCCTTTATAGAAACCATTTTCAAAAAAATTAGAAGAATGTAATTAATTTACAAGTTCTGCAAATCTCTTTAATGTTAACGGCTAAATTCCCTGCTTCTTCATTCATCCTGCAGCAATATGTTCTTTTGGTTGAAGTATACGACGAAAAGCTGGCTTCACAGCATTGGGGAAGGAGGAATAACTAGCATTGGGATTCTTTTTTTTTTATATTTATTTTTTAGTTATAGTTGGACACAATACTTTTATTTCACTTATTTATTTTTATGTGGTGCTGAGGATCAAACCCAGGGCCTCGTGCTTGCAAGGCGAGCGCTCTACCGCTGAGCCACAACCCCAGCCCAGGATTCTTTGATACTACACCAACAATCAACAAGTGGCTAAAGGGTCCTAGTTTTTAGTTAAAACCGAGTATAGTTCTAGAAACTAGTGGGCCTCTGCACCTTGGTTTTTACAAGGTTAAGATAAGCCTTTGAGAACAGGATTCACATTCTCTTTCCACCTAAAGCGTCCATTCCTATTTCCATCCTCCAAGAATGTAGGTTATAGGGCAGAAGACAGGTCTCTAGTACTACATGAAACCTGGCTTATTTACAAGTTCAAGATCCATGTGAAGTGGCCAAACATTATACAAGTAATTTAAGAATATGTTTTATTTTTGGTTTTGTTTTTGTTTACTGATACTAGAGGTTGAACTTAGGGGCACTTTATCACAGAGCTAATATCCCAGCCCTTTTTAACTTTTTAAAAATATTTTTTTAGTTGTTGACAGACCTTTCTTTTACTTATTTATATATGGTGCTGAGAATCAAGCCCAGTGCCTCGCACATGCCAGGAAGTGTGCTACCGCTGAGCCCCAGCCCCAGCCCCAGCCCCTTTATTTTTAATTTTGAGACACAGTCTTACTAAGGCACAGGCTGCCCTTGAAATTGTGATCCTCCTGACTCAGCCTCTTGAGTAGCTGGAGTTATAGGCAGGTGCCACGATGCCTGGCAAGGGTAAGTTCTAAAATAGTGTTCATTATTGAGTTTTTCAGGTGAGACTAGTGATTTTCTTCTCAATGAAAGAATTTTTCCTATTAAGTTCACCACAGAAAGTCATTTCTCAGAACACAGAATGTAGTAAAGGAAGAGGGATGATATATTTTTACTGAAAGTAGTTTATTATGCAAACATGGCTTGAAAGGTACTTATGTGCTTTTAAATGATGCCTAAACATAAGCCAAATGCAAAGACTTAGCACATCTATTATAAACAGCCCTTATGAAGACAAAATCATTGAGAAATGTTTATTTTCCCTCTTGAAAGGACTAATCCAGGAGATAATATGGGTGTAGGTGGTGAATTCAGTTTGCTTCCTTCATTGTTCCTCTCCTAAACCCCCAAATCTTTCAGAAGCACTTTAATGAGTTGCTTGCTGGTGCTTGGAAACAGAATGATGTCCAGACTTTACAGGTCCATGGCCCAGCGGACGGACAGGCTCTTTTCCTCCACACTGGCCACCATATCTTCAATGGCATTCCAGTCAAGATTGCTGAGGATGCTGCCAGTGCTCTCAGACATGCTGTGCATGCCAGCCATCCCAAAATGAGGCTCAGACTCTTCCTGTGACAAGTCCTGTAGAATTGAGAGGGAAGACAGTTGTGGTAGCAGAGTTGTCCCATCCATCAAAGAGCAGAAGGGAGTCAGGGCTGAAATTGCCCAGCACACCCAGACTGACAGTGAGCTGGACGTCATCTGACACTTACCCTGGCACAAGATCTGAACAGTGAGCAGAATGGATTTTAATGCCTATGGTACAGTTATTTGTTCTCATGTTTGCTGTTTTGTAATGAAAAAGAAAATATAAACACTAGGAGAATTCTGAAAGAGAAATGCTGGAATACTATCCCACAAGGGTGGATGCCTTGAACGATTATCTCAAACTGACTTAAATAATCACATCTCACGAAAAGCAAACAATAGTAATAACAGTAAGAAACCATGTAGGAACACAGCAACTATCAGACAAACCCAAGACTAGAATGGTGCTCACCTGCGAAAGGGAACCAGGAGTCTCATGAAGAATTTGGTGGATTTCAGGAGGTAACGTCCAGGGACTCGTCATGATCTCCTCTCTCTCGTATTCTATACGCACCTGCGTTGTTTGAGGTGCAAGCCCAGCACATCTATGTTTTTTTGTATGCTGCAGACATGGAGCATGAGAGCCTTTGGAGGGAGAAGGACAAAACATACGTTGGAACTGACTGATTCATCAATTCGATTGTTATTTTATTGTGATTTTACTGTCAAAGCCAAGACAGATAGATTTTACCTAACATTTGAATCACATGATCTGGAGTGGGTTCACTGTATAGTTCCAACGATTCCTGTCCTGTCAGTGTGTGTGATGGGCCACCTCTTTTGATTTGAAGTGTAATGGTAATCTTTACGACAAGAACTTCTAGGGAGGAGATCAGGTAGAACTGGGAAAAAACTCAGAATTCAGAATCCAGAGCCAGGCTTTGCTTGCCTCTGTGGACCCTGGGAGTAGCTTTCTACTTGCATGTGCTCTAGCTGTCTGTGCATAGTCTGCCTTTGGGCACAAGCCCTAGGGTGAGCATGGTGGCAACACATTATTCTCTTCCTCATTACCACATATATCAATATTTGTGGAAACTTTCATCTCAGTGCCTGGGAGCAGCTTAGCAAACCCCTCGGGCATCAGGCTCTAGAGGAGCTTGTCTTGACAGCACATTCTATCCCTCACCAAGGTGGCCTCCCGAAGAAACACCCGAGACATGGAAATAAACCCAAGCCGCCCAGAGGCAGCCATGTGGCTCCCTGAAGGGAGGAAAACGAGGTAAGGGAATGATGAATTTTGGGCCCACATGGCCTTTTATGGCTCTATATGTGCTTGAAGCCAATATACCTCCAAGAAGTAAGCCCAGAAACAATGACAGCACACAATCTGTCATTTAGTGTGGGCTAAGCACTCTACGAACATTTAGTCCCTTACCAGAGAGCCACGGGCTTGGTCTTCGGTTCCTCTTAACATCTACACTCTGCCCAGCTGATCTCCTCTAAGTTCCCTGGCTTTAAATATCACCTACATGCTGAAAATTCTCAAACCTAAACCTCCAGCCTCACAGAGTTTAAAACTGCTTTCTTGACATCTTCACTTAGATGGGCAATAAACATCTGAATCTTAATATGTCCAAACAAAAATTAATTTTTACCTCCAAAATTCCATCCCAGTTAATGCTTAGGTTAAAGTCCCATCATCCCTCATCCTTTCTTAAATACCACACCTATTCCATTCAGTACATCGTAATCTAGTCTATGTTCAAAATATATTCTGAATCTAGTGAATTTCCCCCATTTTCTTTATTTTAACCCTAGTCTATACAACCTTTCGTTCCTTGTTGACTTCTGTTTTTCTTCTCCTGCAGGTTCTAAAACAGAAAATGTTACCTACATTCCTAATTTCCTCCAGTGGAGCCTCATGAATCTAAAACTCCTTGTTTTAGCCTGTAGTATTTCACCTCTCCCCCCAACCATACCTCTGGTCACTTTTCCACACAGATCTTCTCTGTCATGACAACTTTGTTTCTGTTTGGTGGCACTGAACTTGCTGTTCTCTTTGTCTGTAATTGTTTTGCTTTATCTTTACAAGATTTATCTCCTTATCATCATGCAAGATCTGTAGTTCAACATCACTATCTCAAAGAGATCTTTACCAACTCCAGCTAATATCAGCCCCACCTAAACAGCTACACTCTCCCTTCTGTGTCAAGGTGCACTTCATGACTAAAATGACGTCATGTGGTAGGAGCTCACTGGATGGTTGCTGAATTAATGTTCTTCATGACAATCCTTGAGGAAAGTGTTATTATCTCCACATCACTTGCCTAAGATGTGGAAGATGACCTACCCCAGACCTGAGTTAATGCATTAACTTTCTGTTCCTTAGTGTGCAGTAGTACACTACTGAGAGAGGCCTTTAATGATAATTTTCATATCTGTGAGAAATGAATGGTCTACTTATTTTGGTCCCTAAGGCAGCAACTTTCCAAAAGCCTCTTCCTGGGGTGGTGAATGAAGGGAGTAGGTGGCAATTCAAAAAGACCTAGCGGTTTTCTTTGGAAAAAAAAAAAAAAAAAAAGTCCCCTGGGTCTGAAAGAGAAACTAAGTTAACATCACTTGGCAGCACCTGTGATTGCCACTTTAACTTCCAGTGTGAGAGCGTGTGATCTAGCTGAAAACAGTTTGACTTTTTTTTGCTAAAGTCTATTTTGGGATGCCACTGAAAGTTCCAAGTTAAGTATTTCAATAAATATCACTAAGGAATAAATATTGAAAAACTCAATGCAAGAAAAAAATCTAGGAGCAGACAATGGGAATACATATGTGAACAAACACTGTAGTTGAAAAAAAAAAGAGAGACAGACTGAAGAAACCAACAAGTGGAGTAGGGTGCTGAGGCTGTTCCTTCAGGTACTCAGGATATGGCCAGATCAGTGAAGGCCATGAACACCCACCCCACCCCGTCTCCGCTACAACTGATTTGGTATCTAGACCTCTACTCTTGTTTTGTTAAATAATTATTGCCATCTAGAAAGAATAACAAAAGTTAAACCATTGCCGAGTCTGCTGAAATTAAGATTAACATTTTAAAATTAAGGCTAATATCCCTACATTTAGGATAAACTTTTACCTGCGGAGTCTCTATAGACCTTGAGAGACTAACACTGGCTTTCTCTCACCTTGCATTACCCGTGGATGGCTCTGTAATTTCCTTTTCTTCAGATCATAATGAGTTTCTCTAGGATTTATTCGGGATATCAAATCTTGAGATGAAAATACAATACGAGAAAAATTCAGTGAAACTGAGGATGTGAACTTTCAAAGGGAGGGCATTCCTGCCCCCAGTGTGAATAGTAAAATCTATATTTATTTTTACAACAAATTGTATTGTGTATATTTAAAGTATGTAACACATGTATATACACAAACGTCTATATGGAGGGCTATACATATGTGTGTGTGTGTACATATACACACATATGTGTGTATATATGTGTGTGTATGTAAGACGGTCACTGTGGTGGAACAAATTAACATATCCATCTTGTCACATACTCACCAGTTCTTCCCCCTGACCCCTATGGCAAGAATGACTACAATCTATTCATTTAGCAAAAATCGTGAATGAAATGTGCTACTATTAACTACAGTCCTCATTTTGTATACTGGGTCTTTGGACTTGTTCATCCTACATATCTGGTATTTTGTACCCTCTGACCTACACTGTCGCATTTCCTACCCCTCCTCAGAAACGACTATGCATATATATGTTTGATACCTTCCCTTTTCTTTTAGAGTCCACATGTGAGAACATGCAATGATTTTCTTTCTGTGTCTGGCCTATTTCACTTAGCATGTCCTCCAGGTCCATCCATGTGGAAAATGGCAGGATCTCTTCTTTTAAGGCTGATAATATTCCATCATGTGTATATATAGTAATCCCTCCTTATCTGCAGTTATTTGTTCTATAGTTTCCGCTACCCTCAGTCAACTATGGTCTTAAAATATTAAATGAAAAATTCCAGGACACAAGTTTTAAACTGTGTACTCTCTTCTTCATAGCATGATGAAATCTTGTGTAGTCTTGTTCCATCCTTCTTGGGACATGAATCATCCCTTTGTCCACTGTATCCATGCTGTATATGCTAACCACCCAATAGTTACTCAGCAATCCGGCGGACGCGGAGGTATCAATTCTCTGACCTCTTCAGCTGCGCGGGCAAAAGGAGTCTTAAACTGTCTGAATGCTGTTTGCTCAGAATCACTAGGCAATGCTGGGCTGACGTGGACCTGGGGCGAACAGTCTGTGCCCCTCAGTACACACACCAAGCCCGGAGCGGGTGAATTAAGGCTCCCATACGCAGTTTCTGGCTGACCAGCTGCGACTTGCAGCCAAACCTGCATCTTGCAGCCAAACCTCTACGACTCAGCGCTACAAATGCTCCCGCTGAATAGAGAAACAACTCGTCACCTCTCCGTGAACCTTTTGAGGTTAATACCAACCAAGCCTTCAAAGGCAGTGGCTACAGGGTTGAGACGGGGCTTGGGAAAGCCGGTCCGGATCCACCTGATGCATCAGACATCTGGCAAAGGGAAAGAACTGCTGCCATTTGCATGGGATATCACCATGGCAGAGAACAGAATGCAGTGGAGGAGATAACTTCATTGAAACTGACAGCTGCAGGTGTGTAACCCCCTAGCACTTCCTCTCCACACAGCGGGGAAACCTCAAGGTCCCCTCCCAGCTCTCCCGTGAGCACAATAGTCAGACCGAGGGAATCAGGAGCGGCGCGGGACCCGTGGCGCGGGACCCCGGATACCGCTCCCACCAGAGGTCTCTTGCACCAGCTCCTGGGGGCGTGGCTACCAGAGGGCAGGCAAAATACCCTGAGTGTTCTCAGCCCCACGCTCCACAACCTTAGGGTCTGAGGGAATGGCAAGCAGGGAGAATGTGCCCAGTCGTTCAAGAAAATAGGGCTCCCGGGAGCAGCAGACCTGGTGTGTAGCCAGTATTGTGGTAAGCATCACCGGAGAGTGGGGCCTGGCTGGAGGAAAAGTGGGGAAGTGACTAGATACAAGAAAAGGCCCTAGGCACTCAGGATTGGAGAGCCGCCCAGTGCGGGAGGAGGAGCTGCTTCACAGTGATTGGTTCCTGTGTATTGAGAGGAGAAGGTTGGCCCGGTGGGCACAGGTCCACCTACTGGAAGAGAAGTTAATCAAACTCTAAGACTGCATTTGAAAAATTTTTTTTCATTATTATTATTATCTCTTTTTAATTTATTTTTTTATTTTTAAAATTTCTTTTTTCTATTTTTTCTTTTGTCTTTTCATTTCTTTTCAATTTCCTTATTCCCCTTTTCTTGAATCCTACCCGTTTTACTCTCATTCTCCTTAGCGACTTCTTCCCGCCCCTTCTAATACCTTTCCTCCCAAGCATCACGACGCTGTTTATGTGTAATTTACTAAATATGTATAGGTAAATGTTCTGAGGTGTTATATAGTGCTGCCAATTCCCTAGCTACCCCCAAATACTCCAGACCATTCTCCTGTTAATATCCCTCGTCAGTAGAGCAACCTTCCAAGGTTGCCAAGAGATACCAACCTCAATACCATCACATCACTCAACCTAAACGTAAGTCCCAAGACCAAACTGCAGACTGCTATATGCCATGAGAATCCATACACAGTTTAGGAAACGAATGAATCTGCATTAAAGTGCAACAAAATTCATCATCTCTAGTCATAGTCTCCCATCACAAAAGAGAAACTCCAGAGACACACAAAACCAAATAAATTTATAGGAGTAAACAGTAACTCAGCAGTCAAACAGAACCAGAAGTAACATGAGCAGCATGAAAAAGCAAGGAAGAAAAGGAGTACAAACAATGCAGGACAGCCTAAATATACAGGAGAACCTAGAGGCATCAGAAAAATGGTGAAATAAAGAACTCAAGGAATACCTTAGACAGATGGAATGGAATCTTAAAAGAGGACGTGAGACAGCAAATACAAACAATGAAAGAACACATTGAAAATGAATTACATAAACAGATAAAAGAAGCAAATAAACAACTTTACTAGGAGATAGACACTATAAAAAAAATCAAACAATAATCCTAAAAATGAAGGAAACTATAAACCAAATTAAAAACTCAAATAAGAGTATCACTAACAGAGTGGAGCAAGTAGAAGCCAGAACATCAGACAATGAAGACAAAATATATCATCTTGAAAAGAGTCTAGCCAACTCAGAAAGGCTGGTAAGAAACCACGAGACAAACATCCAAGAGATATGGGATAACATAAAAAAAACAAACTTAAGAGTCAGCGGGATAGAGGAAGGTACAGAGGTCCAAACCAAGGGAATGAGCAATCTGTTGAATGAAATAATTTTAGAAAACTTTCCAGATATAAAAAAGAAAACGGATGTACAAATTTTACATGCATACAGAACACCGAGCATACAAAATCACAGTAGACCAACGCCAAGACACATTGTTATGAAGATATCCAATATACAGAACAAAGAGAAAATATTAAAAGCTACAAGAGAAAGGAGGCAAATTACATTCAGGAGTAAACCAATAAGGTTAACGGCGGATTTTTCATCACAGACACTGAAAGCGAGGAGATCCTGGAACAATGTAATTCAAACACTGAAAGACAATGGATGCCAACTAAGAATTTCGTATCCAGCAAAATTAAGCTTCAGGTACGACAACGAAATAAAAATCTTTCATGAAAAACAAAAGTTAAAAGAATTTGCAGCCAGAAAACCAGCAGTGCAAAGCATCTTGAGCAAAACACTACACGAGGAAGAAATGAAAAACAATAACCAAAACCAACAGTGGGAAGTACCTCAGTAAAGCGAGAGAGGTGTGTGTGGGGGGAAAGCTAATCATGGAGAAACAAACCAAATTAAAAAAAAAGGATAAATAATCAAACATGGCTGGAAGTACAAACCACATATCAATAGTAACCCTAAACGTTAATGGCTTAAACTCGCAAATAAAGCGACATAGGCTGGTAACATGGATTAAAAAAACAAATCCAACAATATGCTGTCTCCAGGAGACACATCTGATTGGAAAAGACATACACAGGCTGAAGGTGAAAGGTTGGGAAAAATCATACCATGCACACGGCCCTCAGAAGCAAGCAGGGGTGGCCATCCTCATAGCGAATAAAATCAACTTCAAGACTAAGTTACTCAAAAGGGATAAGGAAGGACATTATATACTGTTAATTGATTATCAATATTTATGCACCAAATAATGGTGCTGCGACGTTCATAAAACAAACTCTCCTCAAGTTCAAGAATCAAATAGATCACAACACAATAATTATGGGTGACTTCAACACACCTCTCTCACCATTGGACAGATCCTCCAAACAAAAGTTGAAGAAAGAAATTATAGAACTCAGTATCACAATCAATAACCTAGACTTAACTGACATATATAGAATATATCAACCATCATCAATTGGATATACTTTTTTCTCAGCAGCACATGGATCCTTCTCAAAAATAGACCACTTATTATGCCATAGGGCAACCCTTAGTAAATATAAAGGTGTGGAGATAATACCATGCATTTTATCTGATCATAATGGAATGAAACTGGAAATCAATGATAAAAGAAGGAAGGAAAAATCCTACATCACTTGGAAAATGAACAATATGTTACTGAATGATCAATGGGTTACAGAAGACATAAAGGAGGAAATCAGAAAATATAAACACAACATATCAGAATCTATGGGATACAATGAAAGCAGTTTTAAGAGGGAAATTCATTGCCTGGAGGTCATTCCTCAAAAAAATAAAAAACCAACAAATAAATGAGCTCACACTTCATCTCAAAGCCCTAGAAAAGGAAGAGCAAAACAACAGCAAATGTAGCAGAAGGCAAGAAATAATTAAAATCAGAGCGGAAATCAATGAAATTGAAACAAAAGAAACTATTGAAAAAATTGACAAAACTAAAAGTTAGTTCTTCGAAAAAATAAATAAGATCAACAGACCCTTAGCCATGCTAACGAAGAGAAGAAGAGAGAGAACTCAAATTACTAACATACAGGATGAAAACGGCAATATCACAACAGATGCTACAGAAATACAGAAGATAATTAGAAATTATTTTGAAACCCTATATTCCAATAAAATAGAAGATAGTGAAGACATCGATAAATTTCTTAAGTCATATGATTTAACCAGATTGAGTCAGGAGGATACACACAATTGGAACAGACCAATATCAATGGATGAAATAGAAGAAGCAATCAAAAGACTACCAACCAAGAAAAGCCCAGGACCGGATGGGTATACAGCAGAGTTTTACAAAACCTTTAAGGAAGAATTAACACCAATGCTTTTCAAGTTATTTCAGGAAATAGAAAAAGAGGGAGCTCTTCCAAATTCATTCTATGAGGCCAACATCACCCTGATTCCGAAACGAGACAAAGACACCTCAAAGAAAGAAAACTACAGACCAATATCCCTAATGAACCTAGATGCAAAAATCCTCAATAAAATTCTGGCGAATCGGATACAAAAACATATCAAAAAAATTGTGCACCATGATCAAGTAGGATTCATCCCTGGGATGCAAGGATGGTTCAATATACAGAAATCAATAAATGTTATTCACCACATCAATAGACTTAAAGATAAGAGCAACATGATCATCTCGATAAACGCAGAAAAAGCATTTGACAAAGTACACCATCCCTTTATGTTCAAAACACTAGAAAAACTAGAGATAACAGGAACTTACTTCAACATTGTAAAAGCTATCTATGCTAAGCCTCAGGCTAGCATCATTCTGAATGGAGAAAAATTGAAGGCATTCCCTCTAAAATCTGTTACAAGACAGGGATGCCCGCTATCACCACTTCTATTCAATATAGTTCTCGAAATACTGGCCAGAGCAATTAGACGAAAGAAATTAAAGGCATTAAGATAGGAAAAGAGGAACTTAAATTAATACTATTTGCGGTTGACATGATCTTATACCTAGCAGACCCAAAAGGGTCTACAAAGAAACTACTAGAGCTAATAAATGAATTCAACAAAGTGGCAGGATATAAAATCAACACGCATAAATCAAAGGCATTCCTGTATATCAGCGACAAATCTTCTAAAATGGAAATGAGGAAAACCACCCCATTCACAATATCCTCAAAAAAAATAAAATACGTGGGAATCAACCTAACAAAAGAGGTGAAAGATTTATACAATGAAAACTACAGAACCCTAAAGAGAGAAATAGAAGAAGATCTTAGAAGATGGAAAAATATACCCTGTTCATGGATAGGAAGAACTAACATCATCAAAATGGCGATTTTACCAAAAGTTCTCTATAGGTTTAATGCAATGCCAATCAAAATCCCAAGGGTATTTCTTGTAGAAATAGATAAAGCAATCATGAAATTCATATGGAATAATAAAAGACCCAGAATAGCAAAAGCAATTCTAAGCAGGAAGTGTGAATCAGGTGGTATAGCGACACCAGACTTCAAACTATACTACAGAGCTATAGTAACAAAAACAGCACGGTACTGGTAACAAAACAGGTGGGTGGACCAATGGTACAGAATAGAGGACACAGAGACTAATCCACAAAGTTACAACTATCTTATATTTGACAAAGGGGCTAAAAGCATGCAATGGAGGAAGGATAGCATCTTCAACAAATGGTGCTGGGAAAACTGGAAATCCATATGCAACAAAATGAAACTGAATCCTCTTCTCTCGCCATGCACAAAAGTTAACTCAAAATGGATCAAGGAGCTTGATATCAAATCAGAGACTCTGCGTCTGATAGAAGAAAAAGTTGGCTCCGATCTACATATTGTGGGGTCGGGCTCCAAATTCCTTAACAGGACACCCGTAGCACAAGAGTGTAAAACAAGAATCAACAAATGGGACTTACTCAAACTAAAAAGTTTTTTCTCAGCAAGACAAACAATAAGAGAGGTAAATAGGGAGCCTACATCCTGGGAACAAATTTTTACTCCTCACACTTCAGATAGAGCCCTAATATCCAGAGTATACAAAGAACTCAAAAAATTAAACAATAAGAAAANACCATTTGACCCAGCTATTGCCCTTCTCGGACTATTCCCTGAAGACCTTAAAAGAGCGTACTACAGGGATACTGCTACATCGATGTTCATAGCAGCACAATTCACAATAGCTAGACTGTGGAACCAACCTAGATGCCCTTCAATAGATGAATGGATTAAAAAAAATGTGGCATTTATACACAATGGAGTATTACTCAGCACTAAAAAATGACAAAATCATGGCATTTGCAGGGAAAGGGACGGCATTAGAGCAGATTATGCTAAGTGAAGCTAGCCAATCCCTAAAACACATGCCAGATGTCTTCTTTGATATAAGGAGGGCAACTAAGAACAGAACAGGGAGGAAGAGCAATTGCATGGTAAAGTAAGGAGACCCTCATTGTTATACAAAGTTACATATAAGACGAAGTGAGGGGAAAGGGAAAAAAAAACAAGAGAGAGAAATGAATTACAGTAGATGGGGTAGAGGGAGAAGATGGGAGGGGAGGGGGGATAGTAGAGGATAGGAAAGGTAGCAGAATACAGTCACTAGTATGGCAGTATGTAAAAACGTGGATGTGTAACCGATGTGATTCTGCAATCTGTATACGGGGTAAAAATGGGAGTTCATAATCCGCTTGAATCAAATGTACGAAATATGATATGTCAAGAGCTTTGTAATGTTTTGAACAACTAATAATAATAAAAGAAGCTCTTCATTTTACTTAATAATGATCCTAAAGTGCAACAATGATGATGATGGCAATTTGGATTATTAAAATAGTCAAGTGCTTCCTTTAAGTGAAAAGGTCAATTTCTTGACATAAAAAGGGAATTTAAAAAACCCCATATGCTGACATTGCTAATATATAGAGTAAGAATGAATCTTCTATGAAATTGTGAGAAAGGAAAAAGAAAAATTTGCTGGTTTAGCTGTCACACCACAAACTGCAAAGTGTGTAGTCACAGTAAATGAGAAGCACCTGACTAAGATGGAAAAAGCATTAAACTTTATCATATGTATGTATGTATATGAAAAAAACAGTATATATAAGATTTGGTTCTATCTACAACTTCATGCATTCATTGAGGGTCTTGAACTTTATCTACCTTAGATAAGAGTAGATGCATTCATTTCTTGATGAACACCTAGGTTGTTTCCGGATGTTGGCTATTATGCATAATGCTGCAATGAATGTTGGGAGTGTAGAAATCTTTACGTGGTACTGATTTAATACTTGGTCATTGGGCAGCTCTATTTTCAATTTCTTTGGAAAATTCTATATTGATTCCATAATGATTGCACCAACCTACATTTCTATCTACAGCATACAAGGGCTCCAAAGACTTAGAGTAAATAATACTTATTCTAAAAACTCCTAGCTTTGATCCAGATTGAAGTCCCCTGATATTTGTTTGCCATTGAGAGAATGATAGAAAAAGGAAGACCTTGTCTATTCTAAACATCACTGGGTTGAAAATTACCCTAAGACAAAGCAGAAACACCCTCAAAAAGGTCTATGTACCATATAAATATAGCACCTCTGTTTTTTAAAAAACTATTAAAAGTATCAGTTTCACATGCTTATAAATATTTTTAAATATTCATATGTATATTCTTTTGTTATACTATGGATTGAACCCAGGGGTGCTCTACCAGTGAGCTACATCTCCAACATTTTTAATTTTTATTTCTTAATTTTGTGACAGGGTCTTGCTAAGTTGTACCGATTGGCCTCAAATTTGGGATCCTCCTGCCTCAATCTCCCAAACTGCTGGAATTACAGATGTGTACCACTGCACCCGGCTCATAGTGATTTGATTTGCATTTCCTTGATGATTGAGCACCTTTTCATGTTCCTGTTGGCCATTTTTATATCATCTTTGGAGAAACGTATAATCAAGTCCTTTGCCCATTTCTTCAGATTATGTTTTCAGGGCCCGAGGATATGGCTTAGTGGTAGAGCATTTGCCTAGCATGCAAGAGAAGCTGGGTTCAATCTCAAGTACTGTTAAAAAAAAAAAAATCTGATTGTATGTTTCCTTACTATTGAGTTGTGTGAGTTCTTTATAAATCTTGGATATTAATTCCCTGATATATGGTTTGTTTGCAAATATTTTCCCGCCAAACTGTAGATTGCCTTTTCACTTTGTTGACGGTTTCTTTGCTGTGTGGAGGTTTTTTGGTGCAATATTCAAGGCCAATGTCAACTTTTCCATTTTCTTCTATGAATTTATGATTTTAGGTTTTTTACTTAGGTCTTTGATCCACTTTGAGTCAATTTTTATGGATGGTGTAAGAGAAGGGTGTGCTATAGTTTGGATCTTGAATGTCTCCCAGGACCGGTGCTGAAGGCCTAGTCCTCACCTCATGATACAAGAAGGAGGTGTCAGAACCTTAGGAAGTGCAGCCTAGTGGGAGGAAGTTAATTTGAGGGCATCTCTGCAAGGTGGCACTGTGACCCTGGCCCCATCCTGAGGTACGCAGCTTCCTCTGCCATAAGCTCCCACTGTGACAGAGTACACTCCCCACACAGAGGCAGTGGGACCATGCAAATGTGGATGAAGACTTCTGAATCCATGAGCCAAACACAGCCCTTTTTTCTTTATGCATATTTTGTCACAATGACAAAAAGCTAACATGGAATATTGGTACTGAAAAGTAGGGCCACCACTGGACTATAACCGATGATGTGGTTCAGAATTGGTTCGTGGGAAGAGTCTGGAAAAGTTTGGAGGAGGAGGTCAGAGAATGCCTAGAATGCTGCAAGCAGAGCTTAATGGGTGGTTCTGGTGGGAGTAGAATGGTGAGAGGAAAGTGGACAGTAGTTAGAATCACAGGTTTCAGACAGGTATGAGGACTCTTGGAAACTGGACTGGGTGCCACCAATGTTACATCATAAAGAATTTCAATTCCTTTTGTCCCCATCCTAAGATTTGATGTGAGGCTGAACTTAAGGAGGCTGATGGCTGAGGAATTTTCAAGGTAGCAAATCCTTTAGGCAGCAGCTTGGGTTTTGATGGCTACTTTTAGCCAGATTGATAGTGAGAACTGTAAGCAAACAACAAAGAGATGAAAAACTTGCAGCTTGGTGAGAAAAGCAACATGTTTACAGTTGCAGCCAAGGAGAGCATGGAGATTAGCACAGCTAAAAAGAACCAAGAGCATTTTGCACCAAGATAACAGGAAAGATGCTTTGTGGGCTCCTCAGGAATTGGCAGGACCTCTCCCATCAGACCCCACACATCACACTGCATATCATAATATCACAGGCTCAATAGTGTAAAAGTAAACTCACTTCAAAGCCAGTGCAGTGCCTCGTGCCAGAATGCCCAGTTAACTGGGAGGTTGAGGCAGGAGGATTGCAAGTTTGAGGTCAACTTGACAACTTAGGGAGACCTTGTCTCAAAATTGAGGACGGACAGCATGTGGCAGGTTGAGTCCCTGCAAGTAGCCTCTGACAGACTGATGAATAATGAAGCTGTTACTGTGAAGCCAGAGCTGCAATGGGACCCCAGGAAGTTGTGTTGCCAGAAACATGAAATGCCTTGCAAGGGAAGATGCAGGCAGGGAGCACAGCAAGTCCGAGACAGTGGGCTGCAACCAGCGATTCTCATTTGCAACTTACTTCATGCCACTGTGTGCCCTGCATGCCAGACATGGAGCTTTAAGATTTAATGTTTGCCCTGATGGGTTTGTTTTGCTTTGCTCTGAATCTTCCTTATTATTTTACTATTCTCTCATCCAGAATGGAAATGTTCCTGTAGTGTGCTCTTTTTAAGTCCTTTGAATATACACCAAAGAGAGGGATAGCTGGGTGGAATGGTGATTCCATTCCCTATTTTCCAAGGAATCTCTATACTGCTTTCCATATTGGTTGCACCAATTTGCAGTCCCACCAGCAATGTATGAGTGTGCCTTTTTCCCTACATCCTCGCCAACACTTACTGTTGTTTGTCTTCGTAATAGCTGCCATTCTGACTGGAGGGAGATGAAATCTTAGAGTGATTTTGATTTGTATGTCTCTAACTGCTAGTGATGATGAACAAAATTTTTTCATGCGTTTGTTGATTGATTGTATATCATCTTCTGAGAGTGTCTGTTCAGGTCCTTGGCCCATTTGTTGATTGGGTTATTTGGTTTTTTGGTGCTTAGCTTTTTTGAGTTCTTTATAGGGCCTACTTTTTCTTCTATTAGATGTAGGGTCTCTGATTGTATTCTTAAGTCCTTGATCCATTTTGAGTTGAGTTTTGTGCAAGGTGAGAGATAGGGGTTTAATTTCATTTTGTTGCATATGGATTTCCATTTTTCCCAGCACCATTTGTTGAAGATGCTATTTTTTCTCCAGTGCATGTTTTTGGCACCCTGTGTAATATAAGATAATTGTAGTTTTGTGGGTTAGTCTCTGTGTCTTCTATTCTGTACCACTGGTCTACCAGCCTGTTTTGGTGCCAATACCATGCTGTTTTTGTTACTATTGCTCTGTAGTATAGTTTAAGGTCTGGTATAGAGATGCCACCTGCTTCACTCTTCCTGCTAAGGATTGCTTTAACTATTCTGGGTCTCTTATTTTTCCAGATGAATTTCATGATTCCTTTTTCTACTCACATGAGGAATGTCATTGGAATTTTGATCGGAATTGCATTAAATCTGTATAGCGCTTTTGGAAGTATGGTCATAATATTAATTCTGCCTATCCAAGAGCAAGGTAGATCTTTCTATCTTCTAAGGTCTTCTTTGACTTCTTTCTTTAGAGTTCTGTAATTTTCATCATATAGATCTTTCATCTCTTTCATTAAGTTGATGCCCAAGTTTTTTTTTTTTTTTTTTTTTGAGGCTATTGAAAATGGGGTAGTTTTCCTCATTTCCCTTTCTGAGGATTTGTCACTGATATACAGAAATGCTTTTGATTTATGGGTATTGGTTTTAAATCCTGCTACTTTGCTGAATTCATTTGTTAATTCTAGAAGTTTTCTGGTGGAATTTTTAGGGTCTTTTAGGCATACTACAGGGACACAGCCTCATCAATGTTTATAGCAGCACAATTCACAATAGCTAAATTGTGGAACCAACCTAGATGCCCTTCGATAGATGAATGGATTTAAAAAAAAACTGGCATATATACACAATGGAATATTACTCAGCAATAAAAGAGAATAAAATCATGGCATTTGCAGGCAAATGGATGGAGTTGGAGAAGATAATGCTAAGTGAAGTTAGCCAATCCCAAAAAGCCAAATGCTGAATATTTTCTTTGATATAAGGAGGACGATTCATAGTGGGATAGGGAGAGGGATCATGGGAGAAATAGATGAACTCTAGATAGGGCAGAGGGGAAAGGAGGGGGCATGGGGTAATTAATGATGGTGGAATGTGATGATCATTATTATCCAAAGAACATGTATGAAAACATGAATTGGTGTGAATATACCATGTATACAACCAGAGATATGAAAAATTGTGCTCTACATATGTAATAAGAATTGTAATGCATTTCGCTGTTATATATAAATAAAAAAAGGAAAAAAAATGAACAACAACAAAAAAAGAAAGGAAATGTTTACCACATGCTGTTGTATTTTGGAAATATATAACTTGCTTTTTATTTTTTTAAACTTTTTCCATATTTTTATTGGTGCAGTACAATTATACATAATGGTGAGCTTTGTTGTTATATGTTCATACATGCACATGATATAACAGTATAATTTGGCTAACATCATTCCCCAGAATTTCCCCTTTCTTATACTGATCTATCTTTGATTTTCATGAGATCCCACTATCATCTTTTTTACTTTTTCCTCTTTCACATATGAAAGAAAATATGACCCTTGACTTTCTGAGTTTGACTTTTTATTGAACATAATGTCTTTAAGTTTCATCAATTCTCCTGCAAATGACACAATTTCATCCTTCCTTATGGCTAAATAAAACTCCACTGTGTATATATACTACATTAACTTTTTTTTCCTTTTTTCCTT
The DNA here is from genome assembly GCF_001458135.2 of Marmota marmota marmota. Taxonomy (NCBI): domain Eukaryota; kingdom Metazoa; phylum Chordata; class Mammalia; order Rodentia; family Sciuridae; genus Marmota; species Marmota marmota. The sequence goes on along the minus strand of NW_025999961.1, from coordinate 2,648,348 downwards.
CTTCTGCTTTTTATTTTTATGGGATTTCTCAGCTCAGTTTGCCTTAAAATCTCACGAAACTATGGACTTGGACGTTTAAAATGCATTTTAACTTAGTTTTTTGTTTGTTTGTTTGTTTGTTTGTTTTAAGGAAGGGTCCTGCTGTGTTAGCCAGGCTTGTCTCCAACTCCTGAGCTCAAAAATCCCCCCACCTCAGCCACCCAAGTGTTGGAATCACAGGTACGTACCACCACATGTGGCTTGGACTTAGACTTCTGAAAAATGCTGGAGCTATTCAGAATTTGGGGACTCTAGGAAGATAAAGTGAGTGCATTTTGCATTGTGAGGTGGACATGAGCCTCTGGGGCCAGGGATGGAAGGACACAGTTTGAGTCTTTACTGTCTCCAGAAGGCCCACCTACTGCAGGCTGGCTCCCGACCCTGTGGCACCAGTAGGAGGCGGTGGAGTCTTAGGTGATGGGGCCTAAAGGGAGAAAGCAAGGAAGTCCGGTCACTGGAACATTATGGAGAAATGGGGACCTGGTCCCTTCTTCTCTTTCACTCCTAGCTTCCATGAGGCATACAGCTCCCCCCGGCCCCAGGTGCTTCAGCCATGAATGACTGCCTCAGAATAGGCCCAAAGCAACTGGGACAAACAACTGTGAACTGAAATCTCTGAACCGTAAGCCAAAATAAAATTTTCCTTCTTGTAAGTTGAGTATCTCAGATATTTTCACAGTGGTAGAAAGAAAGGACTAACACAGGGTCCGATTTCTTTTGAGTGTGGAAATCTTGTTTTCCAAGTATAATTTCCTGAAGAGACCATCCTTTCCACATTGTATCTCTCTGTATCTCTCTGGTTCCCTTGTTGAAAATTAGTTTGCCATATATGTTTGGATGTATTTATGAATTTTCTCTTCTGTTTCTCTGGTCTGTGTGTCTGTTTTTATGTCACTACCATTCTGTTTTGATTACTATAGTTTTCTAATATAATTTTATTTATTTTGTGGTGCTGAGGATTGAACCCAGGCCTTCATACATGCTCAGCAAGTGTTCTGTACCCAAGCTACACACTCAGCCCACAATGTAATCTATTTTTAAATCAGGAATGTAAGGCTTCCCATTTTGGTTTTTGCCTAGAATTGCTTTGGCTACTTTGAGATTTTTTGTAGTTCCATACAAATTTTACAATTGTATTTTCATTTCTGATAGGGATTTGCATTGAATCTAGATATTGCTTTTGAAAGGGACTGTATTGAATCTATATTTTGCGTTAGGTTCTATGGACATTTTTACAACATTGTTTAATCTATAAGCCTGAAATATCTAGACTTTTATTTGTATCTTTTATAATTTCTTTCATCGGTATTTTATAGTTTTCAGTGTACAGGTCTTTCATCTCCTTGGTTAGATTCATTCTTTAAGGGTTTTTTTAATGCTATCGAAAGCAAAACTTTTATTTTATTTGTGGTCCTGGGGATCCAACCCAGAGCCTCATTCCTGCACAGCAGGCACTACCACTGAGCTATATCCTCAGCCCCTGAAACTGTTTCCTTGGTTCATTTTTGGCTAGTCATTGTTTGTATATAGGGATGCAGTTAATTTCTGTATGCTGATTTTATATCCTAAAACTACTCACTTCATTTGTTAGACCCAAGTTTTTATTTAGTGGAGTCTTAGAGGTTTTCTACATATAGAATTATGTATACTTCTTCCTTTCTGATTTGGATGCCTTAATACTAGCAAGAGTTGTCTTAAATAGAAGAGTTGAAAGCATGTTCTTACTTTTACCAGATCTTAGAGGAAAAGCTTTCAGTTTCTCCACATTGATTATCATGCTAACCTAACTGTGAGGGATTTTTATAATAGCCTTCATTAAATTGAGGATGTTTTCTTGTATTCCTAGAATGTAAACAAGTTTTTATCAAAAAAAGATGTTGAATTTTTCAAATGTTTTTCCTGTGTCAGCTAAGATGATCACATCTTTCAATCTGCTAATATGATATATCACATTACTTGATCTGTGTATGCTAAAACAGCCTTGCATGCAGGGATAAATCCATCTTGATAGAGATGTATAATTTTTTTGGTGTACTGTTGAATTTTATTTGCTAATATTTTATTGACAAATGTTGCATGAATGTTTATGAGTGATATTGGCCTGTAGTTCACTTGTGCTTCCTTTGTCTGGCTTAGGCATCAAGGTGATGGTGGCTTCACAAATGTGTCAGGAAGTATTTTCTCTAGATCTATTCTTGGAAGAGTTTATTACGTATTAATATTAATTCTTCTTTGAAAGTTTGACAGAATTCAACTGTAATGCCATCTAGTTCTAGATTTTTCTGTGTTAGAAGGTTTCAAATTACTACTTCTATCTTTTGGCTTGTTATTGGTTATTTCAGGCTTCCTATTTATTTTTTCCTGACTCAATTTTTGTTTTTTGGTTTTTTGTACCAGGGATTGAACTCAACGAGCACTTGACAGCTAAGCCACATCCCCAGCCCTATTTTGTATTTTATTTAGAGACAGGGTGTCACTGAGTTGTTTAGCATCTGGCTTTTACTGAGGCTGACTTTGAAACTTTGATCCTCCTGTATCAGACTCCAGAGCTGCTGAGATTACAGGTGTGCGCGCCACTGTGCCTGGCCCTGACTCAACTTTGATAGGTTGCATTTTTCTAGAAATTTATCCATTTCCCTTTGTTATCAAATTTATTGCTGTAAAATTGTTCACAATAGTCTTTTATGATCCTTTTTATTTGAGGTGTCACGTTTCCAGTTTTGTTCCTTACCTTACATATTTGAGTCTTTTCTTAATCCAGCTAAAAGTCTGTCAATTCTATTTTTTCAAAAACCAGCTTAGTTTTATTATTTTCCCATGTTGTTTTTTTACTCTCTATCTCTATTCTGATATTTATTATTTCCTTCCTTCTGCTAAACTTGAGTTTGTTTCTCTTTTTCTCATTCCTTGAGGTGTAATGTTAGATTACTTAATTGGGATCTTTCATATTTTTTAATGTAGGCATTTATTGCAATAAAATTTTCCATTAGAACTGCTTTTGCTGCATCCTATAGATTTTAGTATGTTGTGTTTCCATTTTCTTTTGAAGATACTGTTAATTTTTCTTTTGATTTCTTCTTTGATCCATAGTTATTCAGGAGCATTTTAATTTCTACATATTTGTGAATTTTCCAAAAATTCTTCCTATTTTTGATATTTAGTTTCATTCTAGTGTGGTAAAGACAAATCCTCTGAGAAGGAAATGAGGAAAACTACCCCATTCACAATAACCCCCCCCCCCAAAAAAAAATTGGGAATAAACTTAACAAAAGAGGTGAAAGATCTATACGATGAAAACTACAGAACCCTAAAGAGAGAAATCAAAGAAGACCTTAGAAGATGGAAAGATCTACCTTGCTCTTGGATAGGCAGAATTAATATTATCAAAATTACCATACCTCCAAAAGCACTATATAAGTTTAATGCAATTCCAATCAAAATTCCAATGATATTCCTCATAGAAATAAAAAAAAGCAATCATGAAATTCATCTGGAAAAATAAGAGATCCAGAATAGCTAAAGCAATCCTTAGCAGGAAGAGTGAAGCAGGTGGCATCACTATACCAGATCTTAAACTATACTACAGAGCAATAGTAACAAAAACAGCATGGTACTGGCACCAAAACAGACTGGTAGACCAATGGTACAGAATAGAGGACACAGAGACCAACCCACAAAACTACAATTATCTTATATTAGACAAAGGTGCCAAAAACATGAACTGGAGAAAAGATAGCCTCTTCAACAAATGGTGCTGGGAAAAATGAAAATCCATATGTAACAAAATGAAATTAACCCCTATATCTCACCATGCACAAAACTTAACTCAAATGGATCAAGGACCTAGGAATCTGCATCTAATAGAAGAAAAAGTAGGCCCTAATCTTCATCATATAGGATTATGCCCCAACTTCCTTAATAAGACTCCTATAGCGCAAGAATTAAAATCAAGAATCAATAAATGGGATGAAATCAAACTAAAAAGTTTTCTCTCAGCAAAAGAAACAATCTGTGAGGTGAATACAGAGCCTACATCTTGGGAGCAAATTTTGACCCCTTACACATCACATAGAACACTAATCACTAGGGTATATAAAGAACTCAAAAAGCTAAGCACCAAAAATAAACCAAATAACCCAATCAACAAACGGGCCAAGGACCTGAACTTCTCAGAAGAGGATATAGAATCAATCAACAAATATATGAAAAAATGCTCATCATCTCTAGCAATCAGAGAAATGTAAATCAAAACTACTCAAAGATATCATCTCACTCCAGTCAGAATAGCAGCTATTATGAAGACAAACAACAACAACTGTTGGTGAGGATGTGGGGTGGGACTGCAAATTGGTGCAGCCAATATGGAAAGCAGTATGGAGATTCCTTGGAAATCTGGGAATGGAACCACCATTTGACCCAGCTATCCCTCTCCTTGGTGTATACCCAAAGGACTTAAAAACAGCATACTACAGGGACACAGCCACATCAAGATTTATTGCAGCACAATTCACAATAGCTAAACCTTGGAGCCAACCTAGATGCCCTTCAGTGGATGAATGGGTAAAAATAATGTGGCATATATACATAATGGAATTTTACTCAGCAATAAAAGAGAATAAAATCATGGCATTTTCAGGTAAATGGATGGCGTTGGAGAAGATAATGCTAAGTGAAGTTAGCCAATCCCCAAAAAACAAATGCCGAATGTTTTCTCCATATGAGGAGGCTGACTCATAGTGGGGAAGGGAGGGGGAGCATGAGAGGATTAGATGAATTCTAGTTAGGGAAGAGGGGTGAGAGGGAAAGGGAGAGGGTAGGGGATTATCAAGGATGGTGGAATGTGATGGACATCATTATCCAAAGTACATGTATGAAGACACGAATTGGGTGTCAACCTACTTTACATACAGAGATATGAAAAATTATGGTATACATGTGTAATAAGAACTGTAATGCAAAAAAAAGTACATGTATAAAAATATAAATTGGTGTAAACATACTTTATATACAAAGATATGAAAAATTTTACTGTATATGTGTAATAAGAATTGTAATGCATTCCGCTGTCATGTATTTAAAAAAATAAAATAAAACATGCTATGAGTTGAGGATGTCTCAATGGAAGAGCAATTGCTCAGCATGTACAAAGCCCTGGGTTCAAATCCCAGCACTTCCCCCACTAAAAACCAAAACAAAACAAAAATGAAACTCTTGATTTTAATTTGTCAAGACTTGTTTTGTGGCCTACAATATAGTCCCATGTATCTTGGAGAATGTTCCATGTGCACTAGAGAAGAATGTGTATTCTGCTGTTGTTGAATGGAAGGTTCTGTATGTATTTGGTCCATTTTATCTAAAGTGCTATCAATTTCTGCTGATATGCATTAGTATTGGCTTAATGTATCTGGGTTCTCCAATGTTATATGCATATATATTTATAACTGTTATGTCTTCTTGATGAGTCCTTTATCGTTAAGTAATGACGTTCGTTTTTTGTGATAGTTTCTGACTTAAAGAGAAATGTAATTTGATCTACATATAGTTACCCTTTGATCTACATATAGTTACCCTTTCTCTCTTTTGTACCATTTGCATAGAGTGTCTTCTTCCGTTCCTTCACTTTTGGTCTATATGTGTCAGTAAAAGCTTTCTAAGGTGAAGAAACCCAATAGCGGAAATCAGGCCAACAAATACACTCTTTCTCTAATGCAGAGTGGGAAATGACACTCACTTTCTTTGAACAAATTGCCAAACAATACCTGAAAAATCTAAAACCGAATGATAAACCTAAACCCATTACCTCTTCCACTCCTAAAAATAAAACCTTACTCCCTAGTGGCACATATCTGTAATCACAGCTATTTAGACAGCCAAACAGGAGTATTGCAAATTCAAGGCCAGCAAGCCAACTTAGTGAGATCCTATCAGGATCTGGGAATGTAGCATAGTCGGACACTTGCCTCAGACACACAAGGTACTGAGTTCAGTCTCCAGCATTGCAAAGCACCAACAAACAAACTAAAAATCTTGTTTCTCTTGCTGTACTGTGTCAATTAGTGGGCCACAGTCTAGTCAGCACTCAAGCCAGAAACCCAGAGTTATACTCATTGTTTTTTCTCTCAGAGGTAGGCTACCACTGGACAATGATCAAATACCTCATGCACTTCTATCTCTGAAGCTTTCATAAAAATACAATATAAACAGGGAACAGTTGCACACTCCTGTAATCCCAGATACCTGGGAGGTTGAGGCAACAGGATCACAAGTTTGAGGCCAGTCTTGGCAACTTAGATCCTGTCTCAAATTTTTAAAAAATAAGAAAGGTTGAAGATGTACCTTACTGGTACTAGATTCAATCCCTAGTAATACAGACACACACACACACACACACACACAAATTTACATATAATTTCCACTGCTTTTAAGGACAACATTGGGGACATTTTATCTGATGTACTAAACATTGTTAGATATTTGCTTAGAAAATAATTTAAAAATTACCGACGGGCTGGGGATGTAGCTCAGTTAGTAGAGTGCTTGCTCGCATGTACAAGGCCCTGGGTTCAATCCCTAGCACACACACACACACACAAAGATTATGGACTACTCTAAACTAGAAAATATTCTATAAAAGATTAAAATAAGAAACTGAAAGAAAAAACATCTAGCCTGGGATTATAAAATTAAAAGCACAGGAAATTAGGCTACTGGGATTCAAAGTGATCCTAATAACTAAAAAGCTTAGGTTTTAATGCATTCATGTGGAAATAATGGAAAAAGAGCCAAATAGAACATTGAGAAAATACAGCCATTCACATTAAGAACTTGATGAATGAGTTGAACATCAGATTGGAAATAGCTGAAGAGAAATGTAGTAAACTGGAAGATCTGCAATGAAAAGAGGTATCGCAGAGAAAAAGGCAGTTCTTTTCTTTAAATGTGGATAACTACAGACTTCATTAGATTAGTGTGGGGATTAAGTGAGATCATGTACATAAAGTGTTAACAAATTGGCAGAGTAAGCACTCTTTTTTCTTTTTTTTAATTTACGGCCACTCAACCACTAGAGCCACATACCCCCCCATCACAATTTTGTATTTTATTTGGAGACAGGGTCTCACTGAGTTGCTAAGTGCCTCACCTTTGCTGAAGCTAGCTTTGAAAACTGTTAACTACTATTTTTATTGTCCTACGGAGATCTGAAGGTCCCTGGACTTCTCTATGCCTCATTGTGCTCAGCTGTAGGACTGGGATAGCAGTACCCTGCCTATCTACCACAGTTCTTATGTACATTCTATTAGAGCCTGTATTTTGTAGGTGAGAAAAGTGAGACTTGTATAAATGGAATTGCAACTCTGTCCATCGTTACCAAGTAAGCAGTGAATTAGGATTTCATACAAATAAACTTTCCAAAGCCTTATCTCTGAAACACATCCTCCTGTAACTATACCCTTCAACCTGAAATCTACATTTGAAATTTCTAAGTCTGATTTGTGATTATTTAAAATTTACTATTAAATTTAAGAACGTTCTATTCTTTATTCCTTACCTGTTGGGAAGGTAACTGGAGACTGCACAGCCTTTCTTAGTGCCTCTTTGGCTCCACCAGCTCTTTTCTCTATGGGGAAATTGGCAGCTCCTATAAAATCAGACACAATTTTTGTAGTTCCATAAGAATATATGATTTTTCACACATCATAGTCTTAAGTTCTTTGAGGATAGAAACCTTCTGGAAGTTCTGATTCTGTTCAACAAGCCTTGCTTATAGTAGGTGCCCGATCAATATTGGTTGATCCCAGGGGCTGGGGATGTGGCTCAAGCGGTAGCGCGCTCGCCTGGCATGCGTGCGGCCCGGGTTTGATCCTCAGCACCACATACAAACAAAAGATGTTGTGTCAACCGAAAACTAAAAAAAAAATATTAAAATTCTCTCTCTGTCTCTCTCTCTCTCTCTCTCTAAAGAAAAAAAAATGTTTTAAAAAAAATATTGGTTGATCTGAACCAAGAAAGCAAAGTAAAGGTAAGTCAAGTGTTGTGGTTGTGGCTCAGTGGTAGACACCTGCCTAGCATGTGTGAGGCACTGGATTCGATCCTCAGTACCACATAAAAATAAATAAATAAAGTTATTGTGTCTATCTACAACTAAAAAAAATCATATATACATATATATGTGTATATATGTATATATGAATGAGAGTTATTTTTTAAAAAAGTAAGACAAAGGAAGAGGGGAAACTAAACTTTGGGACTTGATATCCAAGAGCACAACTATGGTCATTTTTCAAATGGCAAATGTGTTTCAGTAACATCTCTAACAACTGGAAAATCCAGGAGCACAATAGCCTGTTAGTAGTAAACACTCAGATAAAATGTCAAGTTAAGGGGCTGGGGTTGTGGCACAGTGGTAGAGTACTTGCCTAGCAAGTGCAAGGTCCTGGGTTCAATCCACAGCACAACATAAAAATAAATAAATAAAACAAAGGTATTGTGTCTAACCGGAACTAAAAAATAAATATTTAAATAAGTGTCAAGTTAAAATTTAGCAAGAGAATAATTAAGGTTTCTTAAACTCAAAGATTAATAGTAACCATTTGCCAAACATTACTTATAATCCTCAATGACTCTCAAGTAGGTTTCTTTCATTCATTCATTCATTCATAGATGGGGTTGGCCTTGAACTCCCAGACTCAAGTGATCCTCTTGCCCCAGTCTCCCACACACTGGAACTACAGGCATACAACATGGCATCAAATAACATAGGTTTGAAAACAATTTCTTTTTTCATGATTGAACCCAGAGGAGCTTTACCACTGAGCCATATCCTCAGCTTTTTTCATTTTTTATTTTAAGACAGGGTCTCGCTAAGTTGCCATGTCAAGTTGGTGAAAATGGCCTCAATATTTTGATCCTCCTGCCTCAGCCTCCCAAATTGCTGAGACTACAATTGGTGTACACCATGATGCCTGGTTAAATGAGGTAGGTTCCAAAAAGAGCATCTGAGGATATAAAATAGGCAGCAGAACTGGGAAATGAATCTAGGTCTTGATTCTAAAACCTAGAACTTCATTAAAGTGACAGTTAAGTTGGGATAATAGCTTGGCACATGGTAGTACTGTTGACACTGTATAAATGCTATGGTACCATCTATTAATATCTTTGAACATAATTTATTTACATTTAGCTATTTTTAGGTCAATCAAAGCTAAACAGCCATTTTTCATTTAGCCAATTATCCAAGTATTTCATTTGTTCCATGTAAGGGGTAGTACAAAGAGGAGGAAGAGAGTGTTACTACACTCTAGCATGGTTCACAACATTTTATAAGAAACTACAGCGTAAGACTTATTGTATCTCTTCCAGAGGGGCATAAACATGTTATTAAGGATTCAGAGACAGAAAAATAACTATTTTAGCCACCATTTACCACTAATCTTCACCGCAAACATGCAAGTTAAATATTAGCTTCAATTCAGAAATGATAATGCAGAATTTAAACAGAATATATCAGATTGGAAGAACTAAACAAGAGTAAGGATGCTTTTAAGATACAGAAGTGAGACACTATGAGTGTGAAAGTATAAGGGAGAATTTCAAATAAGGAATGCGAGTTCAAAAGCATAGCAGGTGGCTGGAAAATGAACACAGATTATATGAGGAAAAGAGACAGGAACACTTGGAAGATGGCCTGAGGCCAGGAAGGGTCTATACATATCTCTGAGCTTGTAGCAGATCACCTCACCTGGTATATTCAGCAAGAGCAGGTGGACCAAAAATTGGCTGAGGCCACACTACACAGTCAAGAGTGCAAGGTGGGAGCTGAGGATATAGTCAGTTGGCAGAGTGCTTGCCTTGCATGCACAAGGCCCTGGGTTCAATCCCCAGCACCATCAAAAAAAAAAAAAAACGCAAGGTAATAATGAAGAATTTTCATGGGGCAGATATGAGAGGAAGACACATTTCCATGTATTCCAAGACTTCCCTCAGATATTAAAAAATCATAGTAACTATAGAAAACATTCCACTGCTGTCGTGTATTTAAAAAAATAAAATCAATGACAGATAAAAAAAAATTAATAATGATAAATAAAGGCTGGGATGTATTAAAAAAAAAAAAAAAGAAGTGTCTGTTTCAGGACTAAGGTTGTGGCTCAGCGGTAGAGCGCTCGACTAGCTCATGCAAGGCCCTGGGTTCAATCCACAGCACCACATAAAAATAAATAAATAAAATGAATGTATTGTGTCCAACTACAACTACAAAATAAATATTTTAAAAAAGTGTCTGTCATTCATTTCCTCATTTATTAATTGGCGTGTGTGTGTTTGTGTGTGTGAACTTCTTTGAGTTCTTTACATATTGTGGATATTAATCCTGTGTCAAAAGAATAGCTAGCAAAGATTTTTCTCCCATCCTGTGGGTTCTCTCTTCACATTCTTGTTTCCTTTGCTATGCAGAAGCTTTTTAATTTGATGTCTTCCCATTTATTAACTCTTGGTATTATTTCCTTTAGGAATCCTATTGAGAAAGTCATTGCCTGTGCCTACATGTTGGAATGTTGACCTTATGTTTCTTCAAGGATTTTTGTGATTGATTTTTGTGTGAAGAAGATCATTGGTATTTTGATGCGGATTATACTGAATCTGTACATTGTTTTTGGAAGTATAGCCATTTTAACAATGTTAATTCTGCCTATCCATGAATATGGGAGGTCTTTTCATCATTTTTTGTCTTCCTCATTTTCATTCTTCAATGTTCTATAGTTTTTATTGCCCAGACCTTTCACCTCCTTGTGAAAGGAGATTTATTCTTCAGTATTTTTTTCTATTTCTTTTTTGAATGGTTTTATTTTCCTGATTTCTTTCTCAGCAGATTAATTATCGGTATAATGAAAATCTAATGATTTTTGGGTCTTTTCACATTTTTTATTGGAGTCTTATAGTTGTACATAATGATGGGGGAAAGCTATTGATTTTTGTATGCTGATTTTCTAATCTGCTACTTTACTAAATTTGTTTATTAACTCTAATAGTCTACTAATGGGGCTTTTTGGAACTTCTAAATACACAATCATATCATGTGCAAACAGTGATAATTTGACTTCTTCCTTTCCTATTTTTAATCCCTTATTTCCTTCTCTTGCCTACTGCTCTGGCTAGAACTTCTACTACTATATTAAATAAGAGTGGTGGGAGTAGACATCCACACATCCTTGTCTTATTCTGGATTTTAAAGGAAATGCTTTCAGTTTTTCCCCATTCACTCTGATGTTGGCTTTGGACTTGTTATATATAGCCTTGATGATATTGAAGTAGATTCCTTCTATCTCCACTTTCTTCAGTGTTTTTATCGTGAATGCATGCTGAATTTTGTCAAAAGCTTCCTCTGCATCTACTGAGATGACTAAGTCCTTAATTCTATTTTGTGATGAATTACATTTATTGATTTGTGTATGTTAAACCATGCTTACATCCCTGGAAAGGAACCAACTTGGCAATGTTGAATACAATTTGCTAATATTTTATTAAGATTTTTGCATCTAGGGGCTGTGGCTCTGATTCAGTGGTAGAGCGCTTGCCTCAAATGTGTGAGGCACTGGGTTCAATTCTCAGCACCATATATAAATAAATGAATAAAATAAAGGTCCATCAACAACTAAACAAATATTTTTAAAAAAGATTTTTGCGTGTATGTTCATCAGGGATATCAGTTTATAGTTTCCTTTCCTCGATGTGTTCTTATTGGTTTGAGTATGAGTTTGACACTGGCTTCATATAATGAATTTGGAACTGTTCCATCCCTTTCTATTTCATGAAATAATTTGAGAAGCACTGCCTATCCATGAATATGGGAGGTCTTTTCATCATCTTGATGTTAGTTTTTTTTTTTAATATTTATTTTTTAGTTGTAGCTGGACACAACACCTTCATTTTATTTATTTATTTTTATTTAGTGCTGAGGATCAAACCCAGGGCTTCGCTCGCACGTGCTAGGCGAGCGCTCTACCGTTGAGCCATAACCCAAGCCCTTGATGTTAGTTTTTATTTAATTGTCTGGTAGAATTCAGCTGAGAATACACCTGGTCCTGGGTTTCTCTTTGTTGAAAGGCTTTTTATTACTGCTTCTATCACATTGCTAATTACTGGTTGGTTTAGATTTTCTATGTTCTCTTGATTTAATTTTGGCAGGTCTCGTGTGTAGAAACGTATTAAGTCTTTCAATTTATTGGAGTATAAATTTTCAAAGTATTCCCTTAGTGATCTTTGGATATCTGTGATGTCTGGTGATTTCTACTTTTTAATTTCTAATTTTATTAATTTGGGTCTTCTCTCTTTTTCTTTTGGTTATTTTGGCTAAGGGCTTATCAATCTTGTTTATCTCTTCAAAGAACCAACTCTCCATTTCATTGATCCTTTGAATGTTTTTATTGTTAATTTCACTGATTTTTACTTTGATCTTAATTATTTCCTTCTTTCTACTGTCTTTGGAATTGGTTTGTTCTTTTTCACGAACCTTAAGATATATCACTCGGTTATTTATGATCTTTCTGATTTTCCTATGTAGCCACTCATATTTGTAAACTGATTTCTTAGAACTGCCTTCATAGTGTCCAGAGGTTCTGGTATATTGCATAACTATTATTACTTCATTATAAGAACTGTTATATATGTGTAATAAGAATTGTAATGCATTCCACTGCTGTCATGTATTTAAAAAAAATAAAATCAATAAAAGATTAAAAAAAAGAATTTTTAAATTTCCTCCCTGGTATGAAATAAAATTAAAAAACAGAGGTGGGATGGGGATGTGGCTCAAGCGGTGGCACGCTCGCCTGGCATGCGTGCGGCCCGGGTTTGATCCTCAGCACCACATACAAACAAAGATATTGTGTCCGCCGAAAAACTAAAAAAATAAATTCTCTCTCTCTCTTTAAATAAAAAACAAAAAACAGAGGGACAGTGTTTTCTATCTTGAAATTTTAGTTTAAAATGAACAATGTGTTTTCTTACTATAATTCAATCAAAAAGCAAGAGAACAGGCACAGTAGAACATACCTTTAATTCAACTCACTCAAGAGCCTGAGGCAAGAGGATCACAAATTTGAGGCCTGCCTCAGCAACTTAATGAGACCTTGTCTCAAAATAAAAAGGGGTAGGGATGTAGCTCAATAGCAAAGATCCCCCGTTTAATCCCAACTTACCCTCCTCCAAAAAAAAGCAGGAGTTGGAGATCCAACATGGCAGCGGGCGTGGAGAGATCAAGTCTCTGACCTCTTCAGCTGCGTGGGCATAGGGAGTCGTAAACCGTCTAAATGCTGTTTGCTCAGGATCACTAGGCAATGCTGAGCTGACGTGGATCTGGGGCGAACAGTCTGGGCCTCTCAGAACACACACCGAGCCCGGATTGGCTGAATTCAAGCTCCCGTTCGCCTGCTTCTTGCAGACAAACTGCTGTGACTCAGCACTAAACGATCCCGCTGAAACAACTGGTCGGCCCTTCTGAAACTACGGAGGTTAATACCAACCGAGCCTTCATAGGCAGTGGCCACAGGATTGAAACGGGGCTTGGGAGAGCCAGTCAGGACCCACCCGTTGCATTGGTCACCCGGCAAAGGGAAACGAACTGTCGCCATTTGCATGGGATACCACCATGGCAGAGAACTGACGTCACCAGAATGCGGCGGAGGAGATAACTTCATTGAAACCAGCGGCGACAGGTGTGTAACCCCCTAGCCTTCCTTCTGCACACAACAGGGAAACCTTAAGGGCCCCTCCCAGCTCTCCCGTGAGCGCGATAGCCAAACCGAGGGAATCAGGAGTGGCGTGGAACTCCCGGCTACCGCTCCCACCAGTGCTGACAACTGAGGTCTCTTACACCAGCTACCGGGGGCGTGGCTACCACAGGGCTAGCAAAATTCGCTGAGTGTTCTCAGCCCCAAGCTCTACAAACTTAGGGTCTGAGGGAATGGCAAACAGGGAGAGTGTGCCCAGTCATTCATGAAAACAGGGCTCCCAGGAGCAGCAGACCTGGCGTGTAGCCAGTATTGTGGTGAGCATCACCGGTGAGCGGGGCCTGGCTTGAGGAAAAGTGGGGAAGTGACTAGACACAAGAGAAGGCCCTAGGCACTCAGGATTGGAGACCCGCCCAGTCTGGGAGGAGGAGCTGCGGCACAGTGATTGGTTCCCGCGTATTGAGAGGAGAAGCTTGGCCCGGTAGGCACAGCTCCACCTACTGGAAGAGAAGTTAATCAAACTTTAAGACTGCATTTATTAATTTTTTTTTAATTTGGTTTTTTTTTCATTTTCATTTTTTTGTTGTTGTTTTAAAAATTTTTTTTAAAGTTTTTTAATTTTTTAAATTTTTATTATTATTTTTTAAATTTAAATTTTTATTTTTTTATTATTTTTTTTTAAATTTTTTTTCTTTTGTAATTTTCTAATTTTTTTTTGTCTTTTCATTTCTTTTCAATTTTCTTATTCCCCCTTCCTTGAATTCTACCTACTTACTCTCATTCTCTTTAGTGACTTCTTCCCTTCCCTCCTAATACCTTTCCTCCCAAGCATCAAATAAATTTATAGGAGTAAACAGTAACTCAGCAGTCAAACAGAACAAGAAGTAACATGAGCAGCATGAAAAAGCAAGGAAGAAAAGGAGTACAAACAATGCAGGACAGCCTAAATATTCAGGAGGACCTAGAGGCATCAGAAAAATGGTCAAATAAAGAACTCAAGGAATACCTTAGACAGATGGAATGGAACCTTAAAGAGGATATGAGACAGCAAATTCAAACAGTGAAAGAACACATTGAAAATGAATTACATAAACAGATAAAAGAAGAAGTTAAGCATCTTTATCAGGAGATAGAGATTATAAAAAAAATCAAACAATAATTCTAGAAATGAAGGAAACTATAAACCAAATTAAAAACTCAATTGAGAGTATCACTAACAGAGTGGAGCAAGTAGAAGCCAGAACGTCAGATAATGAAGACAAAATATATCATCTTGAAAAGAGTCTAGCCAACTCAGAAAGGCTGGTAAAAAATCACGAGAAAAACATCCAAGAGATATGGGATAACATAAAAAAACCAAACTTACGAGTCATCGGGATAGAGGAAGGTATAGAGATTCAAACCAAGGGAATGAGTAACCTGCTGAATGAAATAATTACAGAAAACTTTCCAGAAATAAAAAAGGAAACGGATATACAAATTGTAGATGCATACAGGACACCGAGCACACAAAATCACAGTAGACCAACGCCAAGACACATTGTTATGAAGATATCCAATATACAGAACAAAGAGAAAATATTAAAAGCTACAAGAGAAAGGAGGCAGATTACATTCAGGGGTAAACCAATAAGGTTAACAACGGATTTTTCATCACAGACGCTGAAAGCGAGAAGATCCTGGAACAACGTATTTCAAACACTGAAAGACAATGGATGCCAACCAAGAATTCTGTATCCAGCAAAATTAAGCTTCAGGTACGACAACGAAATAAAAATCTTTCATGATAAACAAAAGCTAAAAGAATTTGCAGCCAGAAAACCAGCATTGCAAAGCATCTTGAGCAAAACACTACACGAGGAAGAAATGAAAAACAATAACCAAAACCATCAGTGGGAAGTGCCTCTATAAAGACAGAGGGCGGGGGGAAAGCTAACCATGGAGAAACAAACTAAATTAAAAAAAAAAAAAAAAGAAGATGATAAATAATCAAACATGGCTGGAAGTACAAACCATATATCAATAGTAACTCTAAACGTTAATGGCTTAAACTCTCCAATAAAGCGACATAGGCTGGTAACATGGATTAAAAAAACAAATCCAACAATATGCTGCCTCCAGGAGACACATCTGATTGGAAAAGACATACACAGGCTGAAGGTGAAAGGTTGGGAAAAAATATACCACGCACACGGTCCTCGTAAGCAAGCAGGGGTGGCCATCCTCATATCGAATAAAATTGACTTCAAGACTAAATTAATCAAAAGGGATAAGGAAGGACATTATATACTGTTAAAAGGAACCATTCACCAACAAGACATAACAATTATCAATATTTATGCACCAAATAATGGTGCTGCGACGTTCATAAAACAAATTCTCCTCAAGTTCAAGAATCAAATAGACCACAACACAATAATTATGGGTGACTTCAACACACCTCTCTCACAATTGGACAGATCCTCCAAACAAAAGCTGAATAAAGAAACTATAGAACTCAATATCACAATCAACAACCTAGACTTAACTGACATATATAGAATATATCAACCATCATCAAGTGGATATACTTTTTTCTCAGCAGCACATGGATCCTCCTCAAAAATAGACCATATATTATGCCATAGGGCAACCCTCAGTAAATATACAGGGGTGGAGATAATACCATGCATTTTATCTGATCATAATGGAATGAAACTGGAAATCAATGATAAAAGAAGGAAGGAAAAATCCTACATCACATGGAAAATGAACAATATGTTACTGAATGATCAATGGGTTACAGAAGACATAAAGGAGGAAATCAAAAAATTCTTAGAGATAAATGAAAATACAGACACAACATATCGGAATCTATGGGACACAATGAAAGCAGTTTTAAGAGGGAAATTCATCGCTTGGAGGTCATTCCTCAAAAAAAGGAAAAACCAACAAATAAATGAGCTCACACTTCATCTCAAAGCCCTAGAAAAGGAAGAGCAAAACAACAGCAAATGTAGCAGAAGGCAAGAAATAATTAAAATCAGAGCGGAAATCAACGAAATTGAAACAAAAGAAACTATTGAAAAAATTAACAAAACTAAAAGTTGGTTCTTTGAAAAAATAAATAAGATCGACAGACCCTTAGCCATGCTAACGAAGAGAAGAAGAGAGAGAACTCAAATCACTAACATACGGGATGAAAAAGGCAATATCACAACAGACACTACAGAAATACAGAAGACAATTAGAAATTATTTTGAAAACCTATATTCCAATAAAATAGAAGATAGTGAAGACATCGATAAATTCCTTAAGTCATATGATTTGCCCAGACTGAGTCAGGAGGATACTCACAACTTAAACAGACCAATAACAATAGATGAAATAGAAGAAGCAATCAAAAGACTTCCAACCAAGAAAAGCCCAGGACCGGATGGGTATACAGCGGAGTTTTACAAAACCTTTAAGGAAGAATTAATACCAATACTTTTCAAGTTATTTCAGGAAATAGAAAAAGAAGGAGCTCTGCCAAATTCATTCTATGAGGCCAACATCACCCTGATTCCGAAACCAGACAAAGACACCTCAAAGAAAGAAAACTACAGACCAATATCTCTGATGAACCTAGATGCAAAAATCCTCAATAAAATTCTGGCGAATCGGATACAAAGGCACATCAAAAAAATTGTGCACCATGATCAAGTAGGATTCATCCCTGGGATGCAAGGATGGTTCAATATACGGAAATCAATAAATGTTATTCACCACATCAATAGACTTAAAAATAAGAACCATATGATCATCTCAATAGACGCAGAAAAAGCATTCGACAAAGTACAGCATCCCTTTATGTTCAAAACATTAGAAAAACTAGGGATAACAGGAACTTACCTCGACATTGTAAAAGCTATCTATGCTAAGCCTCAGGCTAGCATCATTCTCAATGGAGAAAAATTGAAGGCATTCCCCCTAAAATCTGGAACAAGACAGGGATGCCCTCTATCACCACTTCTATTCAATATAGTTCTCGAAACACTGGCCAGAGCAATTAGACAGACGAAAGAAATTAAAGGCATAAAAATAGGAAAGGAAGAACTTAAATTATCACTATTTGCAGATGACATGATTCTATACCTAGAAGACCCAAAAGGGTCTACAAAAAAACTACTAGAACTAATAAATGAATTCAGCAAAGTGGCAGGATATAAAATCAACACGCATAAATCAAAGGCATTTCTGTATATCAGCGACAAAACTTCTGAAACGGAAATGAGGAAAAACACTCCATTCACAATATCCTCAAAAAAAATAAAATACTTGGGAATCAACCTAACAAAAGAGGTGAAAGATTTATATAATGAAAACTACAAAACCCTAAAAAGAGAAGTAGAAGAAGATCTTAGAAGATGGAAAAATATACCCTGTTCATGGATAGGCAGAACTAACATCATCAAAATGGCGATATTACCAAAAGTTCTCTATAGGTTTAATGCAATGCCAATCAAAATCCCAACGGCATTTCTTGTAGAAATGGATAAAGCAATCATGAAATTCATATGGAAAAATAAAAGACCCAGAATAGCAAAAGCAATTCTAAGCAGGAAGTGCGAATCAGGCGGTATAGCGATACCAGACTTAAAACTATATTACAGAGCAATAGTAACAAAAACAGCATGGTACTGGTACCAAAACAGGAGGGTGGACCAATGGTACAGAATAGAGGACACAGAGACTAATCCACAAAGCTACAACTATCTTATATTTGATAAAGGAGCTAAAAGCATGCAATGGAGGGAGGATAGCATCTTCAACAAATGGTGCTGGGAAAACTGGAAATCCATATGCAACAAAATGAAACTGAATCCCCTCCTCTCGCCATGCACAAAAGTTAACTCAAAGTGGATCAAGGAGCTAGATATCAAATCAGAGACTCTGCGTCTGATAGAAGAAAAAGTTGGCTCCGATCTACATATTGTAGGGTCGGGCTCCAAATTCCTTAATAGGACACCCATAGCACAAAAGTTGATAACAAAAATCAACAAATGGGACTTACTTAAACTGAAAAGTTTTCTCTCAGCAAGAGAAACAATAAAAGAGGTAAATAGGGAGCCTACATCATGGGAACAAATTTTTACTCCTCACACTTCAGATAGAGCCCTAATATCCAGAGTATACAAAGAACTCAAAAAATTAAACAATAAGAAAACAAATAACCCAATCAACAAATGGGCCAAAGACCTGAACAGACACTTCTCAGAGGAGGACATACAATCAATCAACAAGTACATGAAAAAATGCTCACCATCTCTAGCAGTCAGAGAAATGCAAATCAAAACCACCCTAAGATACCATCTCACTCCAGTAAGATTGGCAGCCATTATGAAGTCAAACAACAACAAGTGCTGGAGAGGATGTGGGGAAAAGGGTACTCTTGTACATTGCTGGTGGGACTGCAAACTGGTGCGGCCAATCTGGAAAGCAGTATGGAGATTCCTGGGAAAGCTGGGAATGGAACCACCATTTGACCCAGCTATTGCCCTTCTCGGACTATTCCCTGAAGACCTTAAAAGAGTGTACTACAGGGATACTGCCACATCGATGTTCATAGCGGCACAATTCACAATAGGTAGACTGTGGAACCAACCCAGATGCCCTTCAATAGATGAATGGATAAAAAAAATGTGGCATTTATACACCATGGAGTATTACGCAGCACTAAAAAATGACAAAATCATGGAATTTGCAGGGAAATGGATGGCGCTAGAGCAGATTATGCTAAGTGAAGCTAGCCAATCCCTAGAAAACAAATGCCAAATGTCTTCTTTGATATAATGAGAGCAACTAAGAACAGAGCAGGGAGGAAGAGCAGGAGGAAAAGATTAACATTAAACAGAGACATGAGGTGGGAGGGAAAAGGAGAGAAAAGGGATATTGCATGGAAATGGAAGGAGACTCTCATTGTTATGCAAAATTACATATAAGAGGTTGTGAGGGGAATGGGAAAATAAACAAGGGAGAGAAATGAATTACAGTAGATGGGGTAGAGAGAGAAGATGGGAGGGGAGGGGAGGGGGGATAGTAGAGGATAGGAAAGGTAGCAGAATACAACAGTCACTAATATGGCATTATGTAAAAATGTGGATGTGTAACCGATGTGATTCTGCAATCTGTATTTGGGGTAAAATGGGAGTTCATAACCCACTTGAATCTAATGTATGAAATATGATATGTCAAGAGCTTTGTAATGTTTTGAACAACCAATTAAAAAATAAATAAAGTAAAAAAAAATAAATAAAGATAAAAAAAAAAGCAGGATTTAACCAAAGATTTTTATCAAAAGGATTAGAATTTGTGGTATTTCAATTTTCTGAGAGGAGGCAGCATATAGAGAAGTAGTTTCTAAGTGTATAAACCCTATACCCAGTTTGGGATTAAATACTGGCTCTACTACTTCCTAGCTTGTTATTTAAGCTTCCTCTACCTTGGTTTTCTCATCTTTAAAATGGGAACATAATAGTACCTATGTCACAGGGTTGTAATTAGAGCATAAAAAGAACCTGGAATATAATTTAGTTATTAAACATTTTCAGTTGTATACATTTGTACCATATGTTAACTATCAGCATATCCTTTTAATATGTAATCATTCTACAAATAAGTATGTTTTACTTTAGGAATCAAAACCCAATTCAAATATGGGAAAATTAACTAACAAAAGGTTAGCAATGAATAACAGGTATATCTTCAAATATGGGAAAAGATGCCCAAAGGTAAAAATATATTATTTCAATGTGAGCTTCTTTTCATTCCTCTTCTAAGACATGGCCACTCTATAACTACCAAAGCTTGAGTTGAACAAATGTCTACTTTAGTCAGAAATACAAATAAAAAAGACTCCCAAATAAACTACCTCTAATTCACTGACTGTTCAAATTATATTATGAAAAGGCCACTAGTTAAAAAAGATTTATAGGGCCTTCTCATTTCAAAGCAATAGAACAAAATCCTGGTACAGCTAAGTCTTTATCTATCCCTTGCATTCTGTTGATATCAGCATTCTTTGTTACTAAGATTTATAGCTTTTACTGATGAAAACACAACTGTGGAAATAAGAAGGAAAAATAGGTCCAAATTACACAAAATTAAAAAAGCTTTAAGTCTTACCACATCGCCAATGTGAATCTTGAGATGGTTCAAGTGTTTGCCCTTTATGGGTATGACTTGATTTTGAAATACATTTGACTTTTCCAGGTTGATTTATCAGAAAATTATGCCCATGGTGATACTCTCTACAACAGAAATTACACAATAACTATTATCCCTAATATCTCATATAAGTGACAAATTTTAATATCTCAAAAATCCCAAATTATAGCCCAGATGAATATATGCACTTGACACCCTTTTTTTTTTTTGTACCTCAGTGTTATTTTAAGATTAAAAAAAATTCGTTGTAGATGGACACAATACCTTAATTTTTATGCGGTGCTGAGGATTGAACCAAATGCCTCACACTTGCTACGCAAGCACTCTACCACTGAGCTACAACCCCAGACCCTCAGGATTACATGATGACTCTCAAGAAATTATTTGTTTTATGTCATACCTCAAACCTTGTTCATTTGTTTCAAAGAGATTATTTTTAGTTCTCTCTCTACCCATTTTAAATTCTCCATATATTTACCAGTTATTTAGTATTTGATCCCCTACTTTATTCTAGAAAAGACACAAGGGGAATATTTGGCATTTTAAATAAACTCCAAAATACAAATGCAAATGATCTGATTATGTTTGGGTCTGTGTTGGTAGCACTTTCTGTAGGCTCTTATTAATGTTCATGATTCTAATTACATAATTGTCAAAGGTGGTATCTTTTTACTACCAGATGATTTATTGCTATAAGTAACTAAACAAGAAAGAGAAGAGATAGGCTGTTGTTTCAGTCAAGACAGTTGGCATTCTCTCTCCAAGGTCTGCCAGATGTGTCTACTCAAAGCCTTAACAATTCTTTCTGAACAGTATAAACATGAGACCCAGCATACCTGGGTAACAACTGGGCCAATTATACACTGATTAAAATAGCACATAATGAGGGCACCCAACCAGGCAGGATGCCCTGAACTGACAGAAGTAACATGTATTCATAGGATGTGTTGAATACAAAACCTTAAAAAAATTTTCTTTTACATTAATACTAACACAGAACACTTTTAAACATTCTTCAAGAATAGGTGCACAAAGAATTACCTCTTTATTTCCGAATTCCCAGCACCTAGGACTGTTTTGAGAAAAGCCGGGAGGCTGAGCACCTCCCCTTCCCAATGATGTCACTTTCTTTGCCAGAGCAGCAAGGTCTAGCTGGAGAAGAGAACCAACAGGGCTCCAGGGGGTGGTTAAAAGTCACCAGGCAGCTGCTGCGCAAAGCAGCAGGGGATGGACGCTGCCCTGGCAGGGTGGGAAGGGAACAGCAACTTTGGTTGGACCCAAGGATCCATGGATTTGACCCCAATGTGCCCTGGTGGTCCTGTGGGATTGTCCTAGGCACTGGATGGTCCAGACCATCCCTGAGGAAGAGTGGTGGAGCCAGGGCTGGGCCTCCAACCCTGGGGTCTAAAGGAAGTAACCTCACCCAGCATGGTAACACAGGGTCATTCCACTGCCTTCCAATCAGATGTACAGAAACCAACACTGACAGAGACGGGTCCTGGGAGAGCCTAGTGAGTTCACAAGGAAAGGTCAAGCCAAGCCAAAGGGTAGCACACAACACTAGGGCAAACCAGCTGCTGGCAAGATGCCTAGGGTTTGCCAGTTCATCTAGTTTTAGTGCAAACTGCTGAGACTCAGTTTTCTTCTGCTGGAGCAGGCTTTCCAACAACTTCCTCTGCACCCCCATTCCCAGCATCCTTTCCAGGACTGGAGTGCTGAGGGCCACTGGGCCACTGGGCCCCTGGGCCCCTAGCAAAGCTGACAGGACCATTCTGCACAGCCTCATACTCCACAGGACCCTACCCAGATAGCTGGCAGGGGCCATCTCTTCTTCCCTGACCTCTTGCACAGGGATGTTAACCTCCTTGGAGGCCCCATCTTCCTGCTGCCTACCCAGCACACAATTTCCCACATCTCTGTCTTTGGAGAACTGGTCTTCTAAATTCTCATTTTCTTCTGCTAGTCATTTGTCTCTGACACTGTGTTTACCTTTGGGTTTCCTCAGCTGTGCATGTCTTCTTAGGAGAATTGCCACTGAAACTTTTAATTCCTTCTTGATTTTCTGAAGTAGATACAGTCTCTGAAGTAAGACAGTCGGCTTGGTGGATACGCTCCCTTCCCTGGTAGTCTTGACAATGTGAGTTGGTAGCACACAGGTGAGCTGCCAGCCTTGGGATGCCCGTGAGTTCAGCAGAGTCATGCAGTCAGTCTGAATCTCCATGCCTTCAGGGCCATCCATTGTTTAACAATAGCATCATAGCCCTGTCTGCTTTTGCTAACTTCTGTACAAACAGCTTCAAAGATGAATACTACGTCAGTCAAGCTGTGTAAGGAATCATCCGCCATTCCAAGGTGGAAGAGTGAATTCACCAGGACTCCTTTCATGTGCTCCAACCAGTTGGCATCCAAACTCCTCGCTATCTGGCCATTCTTGGAGACAGCAGAAAGGAATACTGATGGGACAGTATTGCCAGCACTTCTGATAGCTCTTCAGTTTGTTGAAAGGGCAAAAATCTCCATTTTCCTAGAGAGGAGCCTTGTATGTGTGTCCATCCACTGTTGGGCTCATCCCCTATGGGGAAAATCCTCCACCCTCTCCAGAGGATAAGCTGGGCTCCTTGGTGAAAGGCAGCTCCCCTGTGTGGCCTGGGCTGGGCTCTGGGCTCCCATCCACCCCTGTGGGAGCAACACACACGTCTGCAGCCCCTGGCTTCTCATCCTCAGTGATGCATGGTTTCCACATACCTTTATCACTGCTCTGGCATCTGTGGCGCCATTGGCAGTGGACGCAAGAGGGCTGCTGCCTGCTGAGTTCACAGGGGAGTGATACTGAGGAATGACACAACAAACTCCAGGCCCCGACTTGCAGCCTCCTGGACCTTCATAATAAACTCTGGGATGATATTTTATCTGTCAGATGGTCTAAGGAGGAACAGCAATCTAATTTGAAGATGTAACCTTCATTGTGAAGATGAGTCTTCTGAGATCTGTCAGTTTTCTTGACCGAGATTGGCCCTAAATATGTGCTGGAGGGGAATCTTTTCCTGCCTGTGAATGGGCTGCCCAAGGGGTGCAGGGTAGCCAGGGAGAACCCCTGCTGGTACAGCTCCAGGAGCTGGGCTGGCAGGTCCCTCAAGGAGGCCAGCCTCACTGCTGAGGACCATGGGAGCTCCACAACATCCAGAGGTGTGAACTACAGGAGGCAGTACTCATAGGCCACATCCACCTTGTTTTCTACCTGAGGCCTCTTCAAAGTTGAATAAATATTCCCAGGCCATTCCTCGTAGCACTTCCCTAACTTGTTCAATCCACAGCCCATTTCAGCAGATTTTGCAACTGGCGGTGGAGAAGGCGCAGGCTGGGTTCCCTGAGACAGTGTGTTGTGTCCTGGGAGGAAAGCGGGTGGGGGGGAAGAGGGGGGTGGCACTGCCTGCTCACGTATCAGTCCCTCAGGTGATTGGTGTATGTGTCCCTCCCCAAAGCCTAAGGCATACGTGCTCCCGCTCACTAAAGGTGGTAATTTTTAACAACACAGTGCTGCCAATTCATGTCCACCACATGGATTACCAACAGATATAACTTTGCATGTTTGTTAGCCATATACAAGAAATTTTAAACTTGGGTACATTAGCACTTTCAATTAATTTCTGCTTAACGACTTCTACCCAAACCTACTGTCTGTGATTAAGGTGAAATACACAACAGTAACTACAATCAGATGAACATAACTTGGAAGGGCAGAGAGGGCAGCAGGAGAAGAAGTAGCAAGCTGATGGGAGCTGGCTGTTCCTGCCAGAGTGAAGATGACAGGTAGAGAAACAGGGAGATAGCAATTAGGAGTCAAATTAGAGAAACAAATCTTAACAGAAACTAAAAAAAAGAAGACAGTACTGGACAGATATGAAATGTCACACTTCAGGTATACTGAAGTGCTTTGTTACAGCTTAGTTAGAAAGAGAATGCCATTTTTGCCTTTTTCCTTGTGATTCTATACATTTATAAAGACCTCATAAATAAGGAGCTATTTTGTTCTTTATCATCATAATTCTAAGCAGGGTAGATGCAAATACACTGAGCTTCAATCACAAAAGTGATACTTTTTTTTTTTTTTAACTAGGTCCAATGTTATTTTTCCAAATAATATGGTGAATTGTGTCTTACCTCCTTGGAGAAGGGCAGCACTGGTGTCCAGAATGCCAAGCAGTGCTGGGTTTGTTAGGAGATGGTTTCTGTGCAGTTACTGGCAGTTGTACTGATTCTGATAACAGTTCATTCATCAGACTGTATGCTTGTGTGATTCGCCGACTATAGTGGTCAGAGAGCAGCAACCTTTTAGATAAAGAATTAAACACCATTTATTTAAAAAGTCACTTTTAGTTCTTATTTTCAGAGGGAACACAGTACTTTTGTTTTAGTACTTTTCAAATCCTTCTAATCGTCAGATTTCTGAAAACCATTAGGAAGTAGAGTATATTATTAAAGACATTTGTAGTTATGGTCTTGAGGGTATTTCCCAAATACACATGCATATCTGGTTGGGAGAGAGAGTACAACAGAAATGAAAGTCATAAAAACTGTATGGTGCCAATAATATTTGAAAGCAAATTTCTAAAAAGGGTGCTGAGTCTAATTATTTTCTTTACAATGATATCTCCCACAATTTTCTGTTTATTGACAAGAAGACAATTATGAAAATAAATTTCTAAGGATTATCTACCAGAAAATGCTCAGGATATAGCTTCCAAGCTTACCTATCTTTCTCATGCTTCATCTTTTGTCTCAGCCTGATTTCCTTTGAAGTCATGTAAAACTGCATAAGAAATATTCAGTTAATTCATTATTGTTCAGCCAAAAAAACCATTAGACATAATTCTACTATTTAGAAAATAGTACAAAATGCGGCAATATTTGATAAAACTTTCTATCCTAAAGCAAAACATAAAAATGTTAAATTAAAACATCATATAATTAAATGGAATGCAAAATGTATTTTACTAGTTATATTTTTTCGACAGAGGACATCCTACAGCTGCATAGGGATATAGACACTTTAACTTCATCTTCAGTCTGGTGATTAATTTCCCCAGTAGCTTGGTTGAAAAAGCAGAAAGAGACACTCATTTAAAATCATTTTAATATTGTCAAATATTTATCAAAAGCCTACTGTAATGAGTTTGCTATAATTTATAAATTTTTCAAAATTATATGTCAGAAGGCAAACTGAGACAAATGTCAAATATATATATATATATATATATATATATATATATATATATTATATATATATATGATTCCAGAACATGAAGAATTATTATTGTAAGACTAGGATGGAGCTCAGTGGGAGAGTGCTTGCTTTAACATGTGCAAGGTCCAAGGTTCGATCCCTAGCATGGAATAAGAATAAGAGGAAGAGGAAAAAGAAGAGAAAAATAAGACAGGTAAGTAAAATACATTCTTTAAATAATAGTTCACCTACTTTTACATCATATGGAGTTTAAATGGGGCAACCTTATCTGGAAAATAAACTTACATCATTTGTTAATAATGCTTTAAAAATGAAGTGTTATCATGTTTTATTTCAAATAGCAAAGTAAGGGATAAACTGTAATCTAACTATAAGCTAAATGTGATTTTCACAGTAATGTGGTTATCAAACACTACTTTTTTTTGCTTGGTAGCAGGGATTGAGCCCAATGGCACTTAACCACTGAGCCACATCCCCAGCCCTTTTTAATATTTTATTTAGAGACAGCGTCTCACTGAGTTGCTTAGGGTTGCGCTAAATTGCTTTGAACTTGTGGTTCTCCTGTTTCAGCCTCCCAAGCTTCTGGGATCAAACACTACTTTGTTTTACCTTCTTAAGAAAAACTATTCCTGACCTGAACATGGGGATGCCCGTATTTCAGGGCTCAGTAAATAAATGCTAACAGTTTAAAGGCATTTAAAACACACACACACAGATGACTGCTCTGCTGGTACATGATTAGATCATAATTTTATTCTTTGCAGAAAACAAGTTTAAAAATGGCTTTAACACACATATATCCATTATTTAACTGCTACTCACTCCAATGAAAAAGATACACAATCACTCAACCTCCTCATTTGTTTAAAATATTAAAGTCATAATTAACTTGAGGGAAAAAGAATACTTAATATAGATCAACAGAATATAGTTTGCACAATATCGTGCTATACTTTGCTAATGTAATTTCTCAACTTTTCCTGGCATAAGTAAAATGTTGACTTTTTATCCACCCAATAAAAAAAAGAATCTAAATTATGCTAATTTTTTTGAATATTTGCCAGAAAAAAATATAGACGTTGTATAATAATTCCATTACCCTTGATACTGCAGACTTACTGGATTGCTTCTGGCACAGAAGGGATCATGTTCTTGCCCTCTCTTTTCTGCCAGCTGATTTAAGTACTCTGCCATTCTTTCTTTTCGTTTTCTTTTCATCCAGGCTCGAATCTCTCTTCTCTCCTTCTCAGTTCTTTGTGGACATCTGCCAGAAGAATGCTGAATCCTGTGAAATTTAATGAGCAAGGCATCATTGGCTTTTAAATTTGTTGTGTAGGTAAGAACTACCACAACTTAATAGTAGTATTCGCTTGAAAAGACATTGCCCTGTCTTGAAAGTAATGTACACTTATGGTCTCTAATCAACTTGTTCCAGTCTCATTCCCACAACTCCAGAGAAAATGGTCTCAGAAAGTTCACCAACTATTCTCTGTAACACTTGCTTTAAATGTTATATTTAAACAGCTTTTCCCTCTTTAAACTGTCTTACCTGGGTCTTTTCTTACTCAAAACACTACATAGCCTCCTTTCATCTCTGCTCACCACTTCAATATTGATGCCTTAAAGGTTCTGTTTTGGACTTCCTTATCTACCATTCAGTTCCTGGACCATCTCAACCACTTCTTTTTTTTTGTACTTTCTAATTTTTTTTCATTTGTTCTTTTTAGTTATACATGGCAGTAGAATGAACTCTGGCAAATCAACCACTTCTAAAACCTACACACACACGTAAGTTCCAAGCTGCTGCTTTTCTGGATCTAATCCCATCTTCAGGTCCACGCCACACGTCTCACAATCTGGCTGAGTTAATGACTAAGTATGGCAGGAATGTACTGGCTGGTTCATTTCTGAAATATGGGTGACTCCATGCGTGACATGGCTTGAGGCCCTAACACTGATCTAGCTGAAATATTCTTAAAATGGTGCTGGCATTCTGAAACCCTATCTCCCTAATTCTCTTTCCTTCCATCTTTCCTCACAAACATCTCCCAAAACAAATCTCTTATACATCAATCCCATCTTGGCTTCTGCTTCTTGGAGGATCTGAACTAACATAAGTTGTACTTTGGGTGGTCTGAGAAAACAGGGGATAGATGGCAGTGTGTGAAAAAGGCACCATACTAGATGGAAGCTGGGTCACAGATACAGACAATGTGGTTTATTCTGAACACTTGCTTAACGAGTTTGGCTCTTGGGATGTGCCAGGAAGGATTCCCAATAAAATCCTAGGCACTGAGTCTAATCAATTGCTAGTAGACAACATCTCACATGTGTTGTCACAACCTGTTGCTTGAGGAATTATGTTATGTCCTTTGTGACTCCACTGGGAGAGGATTATGGGAAGCCTGTGCCTGGTTTCCCCTGGAATTTACCTAATGTGCCTTTTCCCTTTGCTGACTTTCCTTTCAACCTTCTTGTTGAAAATTCATATTTTATATTTCATATTTATGGCCACAAATATGACTAAACACTGTGAGCTCTCCTAACAAAATGCTGACCCTAAGGGTGATCTTGGGAACCCTCAACTTCAGAGCAGATCTGCATCTGCACTGCAGTCTGACAGCTGGTCCCCACATTTCATGGCTCCCTTTTCTTTTCCTTCACAGGCATTTTCCAAACAAAGCTCTTCCTTATCTAAATCCCACCTTGGCATCCGTCAGAGGACTTACAGTTAATATTAGCGAATGAATGTTATCCTGGAACTTTACATCTAAAACTACATTTTCCAATTTGCTAAAGAAATTATCATCAGTCATGTAAGAAAACCTATCATCCTTACCTCCTGACAGCCTCCAGTGTTTATTTACCCTGTGACTTACACTCTCCATTTTGATTCACCTCATCTCTGGACTCTGGAAGTAAGTCATCCATCTGGCTCCCATGTCTAGCTGATGATAACCTGCTGCTGAGCTCTGCTGCCAATAGTCAAGCCAGCTTAGTGCTTCTGTCCCCACACAAGGTACTCCCACACCCTTCCAATGAACAAACTCTAGCTACATCTGAGTCCTTGCCCTTTGTTGACCATATCTTTGCATATTGTCTGTCTGTAATATCCTGTCTTACAGTTACCAGTCATTAGCAGAATACAATTTCTATTAATCCTGAGATACGAATCAAATTCCGAAATTGTGACTCTGCTTTTTGACTGACCTTTTTTCCCTGAGCTCCCATAGCACACTGACAGAACTTGATCCTACATTTACATCCTTTCAAGAGTAGAAACCAAATATTATTTTTATATAATTTTAGAAAAAAAAAGAACTATTAGAGTTAACTAAATTCATTAGTTTAGGAAGTTAGGGTCTAACATGGTCTTTATATAAGGTAATAATATAGTAGATAAATTATATAAACAAAAATAATCTTTTTTTCTAAATAATTTTAAGTTATAGATGGATAGAATACCTTTATTTATTTATCTTTATGTGGTGCTGAGAATGGAACCCAGGGCCTCACACATGCTAGGTGAGCACTCTACCACTGAGCCACAACCCCAGCCCTTCTTTCTTATTTTTTTTAATTTACTGTACTGTTTTCTTTTAATAGTCTTGTAAGTTTGATGATAACACACTGTACTTTCACTGAAGTAATAAGTGGAATTATATCTAAAACAGATAAGGTTGACTGTTTTCTATGAAGCAACTAAGGGGTATAAAGGAAAATAAAGGTGAGCGAGCCTTTATTCCATCCAGGAAGAGTTGCATGGAAAAGTATTTTAACCTAATGTTCTGTAGAAAGGCTACTGCAAAAGTAACCTAAGGGTTAGTATTCTGGATAAAATTCCATGAAGTAAACCATTAATTACTTTTAATAAGAAACAGCATTCATTCTATGTTGTACTTACAGTGATTAGACCTGAGAAAAACTCTCCAGATATAGATGTGCTCTGTTAGTTAGGTACAAAGTACACTTTGGGGAACATGGAGGAATGGCATACATCACAAAAATTATTTAGGTAGAAAAACTCCTAAACTTCAAATTTGTTTAATAAAAATTACATTGAAATGTGGCAAACCATTTACATTCCTAAATCAGAAACATTTTGAATGGGTTAAAAAGTAATTCTTTAGCGGCTAAATGCCAGCTTAGCATGCCAGAACGCAGTGGTCCATTTGTAGCATCAAAATAACCACAAAAAGGACTCTTAGTGAGTCCAGATTACCTGGAGATACTCCTTGCTTGTTGTTCTGTTAAACCAAGCTCTTTACTGGAAACTCCGCCTCTAGTTATAAGATCATTGATAATGTCTGCAATGTCAGTCAATCCAGCCATCTGGAGTGGATCTACTGAAATACTTCAATTGCAAATGAAATTTGACAAACAGAAACATTTAAGCATTTACAAATTAATTACATTAGGAAAAAACAAATATAAAAAACTATACCATTCAAGAGCATAAATAGACACAAAATGATATGTGTACTTTTCCTTTTATTTCTATAATTCTGGTGTCTCCCACAAACACCAACTCATCAACAACTGATGACTTTGTAGGTACTCTTAAAAAAAATCTTTAGGCCCAGGAGAAAACCTCTATGGGTCTTGTCTGTTCAAATTTAATACATACTGAGTAAAAGAAAATGTAGCAAATGTAGCCTATTGTATTGTAATTACCTGTGTTGAAAAAGCAAGGGATGTAACAACATTTCTCAGTTTCTCAGAACATTCCATTCCCAATAGAAATTTATTATATTTCATTAAACTTCAAAAAGATGTATAATATATAAGTTCACATTCAAAGGACAACAAAATTTCCAGGACACATATTCATACTCAAATTTTAAGTAAAATAATGAACTACTTCTTAAAATATTTACCTTTCAAATAATTCATCACTGTTATTCACACCTAAAAAAAGGAAACATTAATAAAAGTTACACATATTGGAAAATATCTAATTTAAACCCAGAAGATATTTACTTGGAAGAATAGGATCCAAAGAATGATTTTTAAGCCTTGCCCAATATAAACTAAGTATCTCTAATGCAAAACATTTAATCTATTTAACCTTCTACATGTTTAATCTGAAATATAATTAAGTTAATATAGGGAAAATGTTCTGACATCTCATCTCAAAAAAGTTTCCTTGTTAAGATTTTATTAGAGCTCTTCGCAATGGCACACACCTGTAATCCCAGTGGCTCAAGAGGCTGAGGCAAGATCGAGAGTTCAAAGCCAGCCTAGGAAATTTGCCAAGGCCCTAAACTACTCAGTGAGACCCTGTCTCTAAATAAAATATAAAAAAGGGATAGGGATGTGGCTTTGTGGTTAAGTGCCTCTGGGTTCAATCCCTGGTTACCTGTCCCCTCCCACCCCCACATGCCCCAAAGGATTTTATTAGACTAAGAGTAACTAAACTTCTCCTCAAACTTAGGCATCCACATGGGTTTTTTTGTTTGTGTGTTTGTTGTTTTTTTTATGTGTGTATGGTGTGGTACTAGGGCCTGAACCCAAGGGTACTCTACCACTGAGCTTTATTTCCAGCCCTTTTTTATTTTTGAGACATGGTCTTCCTAAATTGTCCAGGCTGGTCTTGAACTTGTAATCTTCCTGCCTTAGCCTCCTCAGTCATGTTTGTTTGTTTTGGGGGTAGCTGTAGATGGACAGATGCCTTTATTTATTTTTATGCGGTGCTAAGGAATGAACCCAGTGCCTCACACACACTAGGCAAGCACCCTGCCACTGAGTTACAGCCCCAGCCCATGAATCGTAATTTTAATATGAAAGAATTTTGCTTTCTTGAGCACATATTGTTCTATTTATTAATCTTCAATTCTTTTATCTTTGTTTTCAGGGTCTGGGCACTTGTGAGTTCTTAATAGTAATTCATTAAATTTAGCTAAGAGGGAAATACTTCCTATAAATGTAAAAGAAAAAAGTTCCATTAAAGAAACATTTCCCCCCGCTGTACTGGGGACTGAACCCAAGGGCACTCTACCACTGAGCCTCATCCCCTTCCTTTTTTATTTTTTCCTTTGACACAGGGTCTCACTGAGGTTGACCTCAAACCTTGCGATCTCTTGCCTTGGCCTCCGGAGTCACTGGGATTACAGACAGGCATCATCACACCTAGCCAAGAGATACTTTCTATCGGTGTTTGAGTGGCCTCTGCAGATCTACTCATGAAGAGAGCTTGAAGGATTCCCTCCACCAACTGGCTGGATGAGAAAAGTGAGATCTTAGTCAAGATGGTAACCTCTCAGGTTAAAGGCTGAAGTTTTAGTTAACAAACATAGGTAACAAGTTGCTCTTCCTTCCGTTAGTAACCAGTGACCACAGGCTCTCAGCCACAGCAGCTACAAACTTGACAAACCTTGCCAAGCGGGGAAAGTTTAGTTCTTTGTAATCATTGCTGCAAAAAAAAATTGCATTGCTGAAAAAGAGAATGCCCTTTTGCAGGACTCCAAAGCACTTTGGTAATGAGCACAACTTAACTGAACAGCCTCATGTTTAAAGATTAATTGTCTCACATCACAGAACTGAGGGCTGCTGATCCCTGACAAAGATCATCCTCAAATGAGTTAAGAAAAATCAGTTATTGTGAAAGAAAAAAAGTATACAAGGGCAAAAAAGTATTATATTCAAATGAATACCTTTAAAAGTAACTACATATGGGTATTCTATCCTTACTTCATTTTCAAACCATTTTTGGAATTATTCCTTTGGGACTGCCTTCAATCCCAAAGTGATTGATTGATTTTACTGGTGATTTACTAAACAAAATCAGCTTTATTCCTTGGTAATTGTAATTCTTTATTTTTGATTCCAAATGGAGATACTCAGACTGATAACTTACTTCACTTACCACAAAGTGCCTCTAAATATCTAATGGCTGTTACCAAAAATATTTGCTAGTAAAAATACTCAGAAGAACGTGCTAAGAAATGGAAGTTAGCTAACTGCAAAAGAGGAAATCTATACTATTTTTTGATCAATAATGCCAGATGACAACTTTGGAGGAAATACCCATTAGGACATCTAAATTCTTTACTTTATTAAAAAATAATAATATGATTTCTTCCTAAGTTTATAACCATACATTTAATAATAGAGAAAAATATTTAATTTTTCCATCTTTATGTGGGTTGTATGTTAAATACTACGTCTTATTATTTATAGGACAAAATGTATTTTTTTGTTCTAAAAAAATAACACTTTTAATTTAATTACAACCTCCAAATGAAATGGAGCAAAAAGTGGCACTAAATCTTTCTAAGCCTCAATATCCTAAACTATAAAATGGGGAGAATATAAAATCTACTTCATAGGCTTAACTCAGCATCCAAGCATACAAAACAGCAGTGTCTGGCACATGATAAGAGGCCCCAGAAATGACAAACAGTATTTTGTTCTCAGTTAAAACTCAAGTTCTGACAACTGGCAGTTTGAATTTCTCGACTTTTGTAAGAACAACAGTGATTCCAGTTGTTATATATTTAGCATGAATACATTCACAGAAGTATAATACACAGTTGAAGCATATCTTATGAAGTTCTTCATGTGAGTAGCACAAATTTTAACTTCCTTCTCCCGAAAATAAATATTACAAAATGACTTCACAAATCCTTCATGACTATATTCCCAGTATACAGTTCAGAAACATAATAGAAAATAAAAGTGTGTACAAATGAAAAAAGTGAAGAACATTACCAGGTGAAGGAGTATTCTGGTCACTGGAAAGACTGACAGCTGAATCAGCAGAAAGGAACACACAAGTTTTCGGACTAGAATGATTTTCCATTACCGAAAATGCAGCTTCTGAAGTCTCATCTTTGTCACTTCTATCTTCTTCATCCATATGAGTCAGGAAATTCACTAGTCCAGAATATGTGTTACAATTAAAACGGTAGGAGGGAAAAAACACATGGAAAA
Organism: Marmota marmota marmota; assembly: GCF_001458135.2. Taxonomy (NCBI): domain Eukaryota; kingdom Metazoa; phylum Chordata; class Mammalia; order Rodentia; family Sciuridae; genus Marmota; species Marmota marmota. The sequence continues at coordinate 2,614,217 of NW_025999961.1, read as the reverse complement.
AATATAACAATAACACTTCCAAAGGACAACACAAATATACTGGACATTTGCAATGTATTATTCAGATCACTTTCTACTGTATAATGATGAACTAATTTAATATGAAATCTAAAATGAGAATTTTCTCATATGAAGAATAATTACATTTAAGAAAGCATAGAAACCACAATAAAGGAAAAGATAGATTCAAAAAAGAAATAGAAATTATAGATATTAAAAATGAAGCGACAAGAATTAAAATCATAATGAATAGGTGAAAAAGCAATGATGACACAGCAGAGGAGAGAATTAGCAAACTAGAGGAAATCACCATGAGATGAAGAGGCAGAAATCATGAGAGTGCTTTAAAAAATAGGAAGAGAATGAGAAGGTCCAACATACCTCTATCTGTTTATTAGTGTATTATAATTATGCATAATAGTGGGATTCACTTTGTCATAATCATACATGTACATAACATAATTTGGTCAATCTTTTAACCTAATCCCTCCTCTTTCCCTCCCCAATTCCTGCCTGCTCTACTTTACTGATCTCCTTTCTACTATTATTTTGATTAGTATATTATAATATATATATAAGTGGGATTTACTGCAGCACATTAGTACATGGACATATCATAATTTGATAGATTACATTCCCCAGTATTCCCTCAAGCCCTCCCCTTCTCTCTCCCTCTCAACTGCCTTTCTATTCTCTGTTGGTCTCCATTGTTCTAATAGTGTTTTTAGAAGACAGAGTAAAATAATGGAGTGGAAGCAATACCCCAAAGATAATGGATGAAAATTGAAGATAAATAAAATGAAATACACATCTAGACATGCTGTATCAAAAAAGCAAAATAAACAGAAATTTTTAAAGCGATCAGAAATAAATGAACAGCAGTTAGACTGACAGCACATAGGTAGTGTAAATTCAGCCATTAGGAATGTCAGTATATAATGGGATAATACCAAAAGGACTTAAAATAAGCATATTACAGTGCCAGCTCAATTCACAACAGCTAAACTATGGAAGCAACCTAGATGCCCTTCTAGGGCATCTCATATGAAGAATAATTACATTTAAGAAAGCATAGAAACATAGAATATGTACATCATCTACAGATGAATGGATTAAAAAACTGTGATACACACACATGGAATACTCCTCAGCCTTAAAGAAGAATGAAATTATGGCATTTGTCGGTAAATGGATGGAGCTGGAGAATATCATCCTAAGCGAAATAAGCCAGTCTCCAAAAAATAGAAACCAAATATCTCTGATATATGGATGCTAATTTTTCCAGAGCCATCCATGGGTTATGTGTGGACTACACCAGCATTGTAGCCTCTCATAGGAACACCTGGTATTTAGGAACTTCCCCTGGCAATCCCACAGGATAAGATTGCCCAAATATATGTGAATTTCTATTCAGCTCTGCCTGGTCCCACACAGCACCAGAGATGGGGTGACCTGCTGCAGCCACACAGCCTCTCAGAGATGGGTGTGACCTGCCAAGATGCCAATCAACCTGCTGACTATAAGACATCAAGAAGCAAGACTCCACCCCTGAAACCTTATCCATGCCTTTGATGTACCCCCTTAAATAAACCACGGGAGCCATTTTCTAATTGTCCAGCTCCAGCTCCTGTATGGGCTGGATCTATCAGGTGCTCTGCTTCAAAACTCTCTTTGACTCTGTGTCTTTTGTTCTTCACTGATTCTGACTTATTTTCTCCAGTGGCTTATACCCTCTCCTTGGCAGGAAAAAGGACCCCCTGGCGAGGTGCTGGCAGCCTCCCCATACTAATTCATAATGTTGGGGAGCCTAGGGAAGAATAGTTATTTTAGAGTAACTATTTAGAGTAGAGGGGAGTGAAGGGAGGGGAGAGGGTTAGGGTTAGGAAATACAGGAGAATGAATCAGACATTATCATCCTGTATGCATATGTAACTGTACAACTGGTGGGACTGTACATCATGTACCACCAGAAGAATGAGAAATTACACTCCATTACGTATAATGTATCAAACTGCATTCTACTGTCATGTATAACTAATTAAAACAAATTTAAAAAATTAAAGCACACACACACAAAACAAACAAACAAACAAATGCTAAGGGAAATTCTAAAGTTAGAATCCCAGAATTCTGTAACTCAGTTATAAGTTACCACAAAAAAAATTACAGTAAAATTAAAGTTATTTTCAAAGACTGAGAATTTACCACTCACAGACTGTAGATGAAATAACAAAGGAAAGAAGAAGGAAATGGAATTCTTAAAGTAGATGCAAGAAGCAGCTGTGGGCAAAGCAGAGAATAGAAAATGCCCAAGTGCATCTGGCATGTTATTTCATAAAACTTGTATCTTATTTTTACATATTTACATTATTTAAATTATGAAAAGTTTTAAACGAGTACTTGTGGGCAAAAAAATTGACATGTTCAAAAACTCCTAAAGAAGCACTGACTAAATAGACAAGTGGGACCAAATGAGAGGGTTTAAAACCAGCATAGATTTAAGTTATTTAAAAAACAGTATCAGAGTATATCAAGGGAATAAATCATGTTAAAGGCTCATAAGTCCTTATATTGCTTGGGAAGTAGATACATTTACCTTAATTTTTAACTCAGTATGAAACAATTACTAAAAGAATAGAAATCAAAAGTATAATTTCTGAAGCAATGGAGGGAGAAGAATGTGATAACTTAATCTAATAAAAGGCAAGAAAGGAAAGAAAACAATAAAGGAAAAAGGCTCTTTAACCCAGCACAGTGGTGCATGCCTATAGTCCCAGCTCCTTGGAAGACTGAGGTGGAAGGATCATTTGAGCTCAGGAATTTGAGTACAGCCTGGACAACAGATGCAAGACTGCGGGGAGTGGGGCATGCTAAACAGGAAGCACCACGGATTTTAGAAGTAAGCACAAATATGGCAATAAATACAATAAATGAACACTGATTATACTTGCCAATTAAAGAAACAAGATTGTCTAATTACTTAAAGGAATGAAATATAGTTATATGCTGGACACAACTACAACATAATTACATGCTTAAAAGTAAGGGGATGTCCAGTTTATAGGACATTCAATGGAGCGAGGAACATATTATTAGATGACACCACACAGGCTCAATTAGCAAAATCCAGATTCTGACAAATACTTCAAGACCTACATCCTCAGTTCTTCAATGAATACACTGCAAAGGGGAAAAACAACAGAGAATGGGAACCTAGAGGGGAAAAGAGACTTACATAGAAGCTATCAGCCCTACTTGGAATCCCACTAGAACAAAGAAACTAGCTTTAAAAATAAAACAATTGGCAACATTTGAACCTTGATTAGGTTCATCTTAATATGAAAATGTTGTTTTGAAGGAGTAAAACATTATTAGGCCTATGCATAAAAAGGGAACTTCATCTTTTAGAGATACATCTAAAATATTTATGGATAAAATAATGTGCTGTCTAGATTTTGCTTCAAAACAATCCAGGAAAAGGTGGGAAGAATGAGTGAGAGTTTGGGTAAGAATCAATTAGTTGTGAGTTGGTAACATTAAAAAGCTTAGTACTGGGCACATGAAAGTTAATCATACTATTCTTTCTTCTATTGAAATATGCTAGAAATTTTTCATAATAGAATTTTTTGAAAGTATCAAAAAAGATGTACTAGAAAAAGAACACAAGTATGCTAAGGAATTAGACAAAATTAACTACACAAAGAGGATCATTAATGATAAAATAAACAAAATTCAACAAAACATATAACATTCCTGAACTATATTCATCTTAAGCCTCAAATATATAAAGCAAAGTTTATTGTGTGTGTGTGTGTGTATGTGTGTGTGGTACTTGGCTTGAACCCAGGGGTGCTCTACTACTAAGCCATAGCCCTGGTCCCTTTTATTTCTGAGATACGATCTCTCTGTGTTGCCTATCCTGGTCTTGAACTTGCAATCTTCCTGCCTCAGCCTGCCAAGTTGCTGGAATTACAGTTGTACACCACCACATCTGGCTGAAATTTATCAAATTTAGCAGGAGCCATAAACAATTCCACAATGATTATGGACAATTTCAAATGTATATTTCTGAAAAATGAATGATCAGGACTGCAGTTGTAGTCAGCACCACATAAAAATAATAAAATAAAGGCACTGTGTCCACCTACAAAACTAAAAATAATTTTTTTAAAAAGAATAAGACTAAAGAATGAAAGAATATTGGAAATGTGGACAATACAATTTAGAAACCTGAGTAATGATTTATACACTTACCTTATATCAACCAATAGACAATGTTTATTCTCTTCAAATAAATGTAGAATATTTAGAAAAAATGACTATGTATACTAGGCCACAAAGGAAATTTTAACAGTATCTAAGAAGTCATACCATCATATATATCATCTAATCACAACACAAGGAAAATGGAAATCAATTACAAAAACACATCACAGACCACTTAATATTTAGAAGATAAAAACCCTTTCTATGATATGAGCTAGTTGTATGGACATCAAATGACATGCAGGTCACCACTCTTATCTAGGTCCATGTGTGAATATGTTCAGCCATAAATGCACATATTAGGAAATAACAGAGTTAAGAAAAAAGGACAAACTAACCTCCCAAAATGGAGGAAAAATAAAGGTAAGAACAAAAATTAGTGAAAAAGAAAATTAAGAAACAACAGAGAGAATCCACAAACCAAAGCCTGGTTTTTCAGAATAGACCACACTGCTGACAGGCTGAATGAGAAAGAGAAAGCAGGTACATACTACTATAGAAAAAAAACAAAAATGCAGAATGTAAAGTCATAATTACCCTAATTTTTCTTCTAATATTAAATGAAAACACTGAACACCTCACCACTGCTTAGTAAGACCTCAAATTCCAGTTCAGCTGATAACCACAAATAGCAACCTCAGCACGAACCTCTGCAGTCCTCTGCAGTGCAGCCAGCAGGTGAAATCCACAGAAATAAAGACCCAAGCCACATCATGGCCCCTTTCTGGTATAAAAGGGAAGGGAACTGGCCTCTTAGGGGGAGAAAAATTGGCACGTGGGCCTATGGCGTGTGATTACCCAGCCTGAGGTCAACAGACTCCGCAGTTAGGAGATATAGGTTAAAGCTTTTCAGGTATTTTTACTCATATTATAAGGGTTTAATCTGGTCATCTCATGCTAGTTAGGAACATGGGAGAATTGCAGACTCTGGGACAGGAGTCCCCTGTGTTTCTCCTTTGCTAGCAAAGAAATAACATTTCTTTTTCTTCTTTCTCAAACAAAACAAAACAAAAACACACACACAAAAAAAATTCTTAAATAAACTAAGTTTGGAGCAATCTTTCTGTGACAAAATGTTTTTTGGTAAAGAGATTGGAAACTATTCTACTTGGTGCTTAGTGAAAATATTTTGAATTAGTGTATATACCAGAAGTTATCAATCAAATAAATAATTTTTCAATATTGTTTAAAATCAAGAAAGAAAAGAAAAAGAAAAAAATGACCTTGAAATGAAAGCTTATCACATTATTACAAAAATAATCCTGGGGAGCAGGGGAACAGCTCAGTGGTAGAACGCGTGCTTAGCATGCAGGAAGTCCTGGGTTCAAACCCCCCCCCCCATTTCCCTCTACATCCTACTAACCAGAAAAATAATAATAGTAATAATCCTACTCTAAAACTTAGGGGGCTGATTGGCTTCTGCTCACATATGAAAACTTTTTCTAGTACTCGTATTCCAAGAAGCCATGCTTATTTTTAAAGCCAGGCTTCAGTCACAGAGCACCCTACACACCTTCTTCAGAAATGCTGATGGCTTTTGAAGCTGCTGGTTTTTTGTATTCAGGGCCAGAAGACGATTCAACATGATCCATCAATCCAACCTATAGGAAAAAACATACAACAAAACAACTCAGTTTTATACTTTGATCATTTCAAAGTATTATACATAATTTTGTGTATGGTTTAAACATCTGCATTGATGGGATAAATGGGAAAAAAAGGGATTAAATCCAATATGAGCTACATGACAGAAATAACAAGGAAGAAACTATTTGTGGCTTAAGAGGCTGAGAAAAATAGATTCACATAATTTCAGAATGGGAGAAACTGTAACTACCACCTAGACAAAATCTTTCATTTTATAGACGAGGGAACAGGCCCTGAGAGATTCAGCAATATTTTAGTGACAGAACATGATTTCAACCCAGGTCTTCAAAGCTCCTTGACCACAGTATCCCTCTGCCTCTTCTAGGTCTATGAGATATTTTCTTTAGGAAAGTCAAAGTGTTTGTATTTATGTACACATTTTAATAATAGGGCAATCACATTTTAAACACTATATCAGGTTTATCGTTTGAATTAATGTTATTTCCTTCAATGCAGTCATCCTGGAACACTAATTTACTTTTAAACTTGAGCAAATATTTTTAGAACTATTCCTGTGAAATTGTCTCTAAGCTTCTGCTACAATTATTAATATAACTGTTCTAGTGGCAAATCTTTGGTATATAAATGTGATTTCACCACAGAATCCAAAAACAGCAAAGGTCAGCAAAGGCAAGCACTAAACACACATTTATCAAATGCGACAGACAGCAAAAATCAGTTTTCACCTTCCAACCCTGAAATGCTTGGACTGGAGGAAGCTGTATCCAAATTTCTCGAAACTCTCTGCCTCCCTCAAAGTCAGGAGAGCCAGCAAGTACGTTCTGAAAAGATGGTCAGGGTGATCCTGACACTCAGCTGTTCAGCAGCCTACCACAGCCAGCCCTGTGGCAGCTCTGCCCCGACATGGCCCCTTTGGCTGGCTGTTTCCTGAGGCTTTCACTAGGTGTGGTCCAGCCTGCTGTCAAAGCCTCACTTTGACAAGGCAATGAGCCCACAGGACTCTGCTTCACCTTTTACTCACTCCATGTGCTCTCTCCATCATGATTGGAATGTTGCCCTGATGATTCCAAAACCCCTATTTAGATCCTCAGCTTCAAAAGCATATGTCCAGCTAACTAATCTCATGGCACCTCAAATTTAATATCTCCCCAAGAGAAATCATGGCACCTCCTCCCCCAGCACGGGCACCTGTACTTCCCCTTCCTTAATTTAGAAAATGCCTCCTCCATTCTCCTGGGCTGTAATGTGGGTACCACTGTGGTCTTCTGGTACTTCTGGTACTTCTGGTCTTCGCTGGTTTCTCTGACTTCCTACAGTCTGTCAGGCTCTTCAGTACTGTTCTATCCTGCCCTCTATTCCTACTGCTATAGTTGAGTCATTTTTGAACATTAATTTTTGCTTTGGGTATTCAATGGATCCCAAACACCCATCAGTGAACCTCATATAGAACTAGAGCATAAGAATCATCTATGAAGTTTGTTAATGTTGTCTCTACCTCAGAACTATTTAGAATCAGAATCTCAAGGAAATGGTACCAAGATATTTGCATTTCAAACAAGTTTCCAAGATAAGTGATCAAGTCTGAAATCACTGACCCACTTGGTCTCCCTGTCTCCAGTCTTCTCCTTTCCAATTTATCCTCCACACTACTATATCGGATCATATCACCCTAATGCTTAAAATAATGCTAAACATTTTGCTTGCTGATAGGATAAACTCCCAGTCACCTGGCATGACAAATAATCTTTTCCTTTCTTATTTCCTTTCTTATAATCCCATCCTTTCTCTGATGCCAGATATCCAAAGCCCAATCCCACTGGCCTCTACCACCAAGTAATGCTTATACAGTTCCCCAAACATTCCATGCTATTTGACACCTTTCTGCTCTTGCTCACAGTGATTGTCAACCTTTCCTTATCCAATTTATCAATTCATTACCAGCTCCAAGAATCACCTCAATCAGGTCTCTTTGAGGCCACATCTTCCCTTACTCTGAATTAGCCACAACAACCCAGGCATAGTATGTGTCCTCACTGCACCCAGTTCATACGTACTTACTAGTGTATACTTCTACCTTCATTTAGCCTCTAAGCTACTAGAGAGCAGGTACTTAGCTCAAGGCCTCATGTGTAGTAGATGCTCAATAAATGTGTGTTGAAGAAAAGAGTGAATCGTGGACTTCTGCAAGAGGTGAGCAATGCAGTATCAAAACTAGACTTAGGAGGAAGGAAAGCATTTGGCTTCAGATATGCTTTTCTACTAGCTCAGAAGGCAATTTCGAAAAAAGAGGTTCTCAACCTAGATACCCTCCAACAGATGAATGAATAAAGAAAATGTGGTATATATACACAATGGAATATTACTTAGCCTTAAAGAAGAATGAAATTATGGCATTTGCTGGTAAATAGATAGAGCTAGAGATTATCATGCTAAGTGAAATAAGCCAATCCCAGAAAAACAGAGGCCAAATGTTTTCTCTATATGTGGATGTTAATTCAGTGTGGCTACGGAAAACAGATAAGTCCTCTGGATTAGGCAGAGGGGAGTAAAGGGAGGGGGAATGGGGGTAGGAAGGATAATGGAATGAAATGGACATTATTATCCTGCATACATATATGATTACATGACCAATGTGATTCTACATCATGTACAACCAGAAGAATGAGAAGTTATACTCCATTTAAGTATGATGTGTCAAAATGCATTCTACTGTCATGTATAACTAATTAGAACAAAATTTTTAAAAAAGAGATTGTTTGAAGTAAGGGGCTCCTAGGACTGCTTTGATATTCAACCTTGGTTTGAATGTGACAGTTCTAAGTTTATGTCAAAAAATTAAAAAACAAACATCATTAATATCATTACTTACTGGTGGTCCTATTTGGCTATTATTGAGCTGGGGCTGGGGCTCAACGGAAGAGCACTTGCCTAGCATGCGTGAGGCACTGGGTTCAATCTTTAGCACCACATAAAAATGAACAAATAAAATAAAGGCATTCTGTCCATTTACAACTACAAAAAACATTTTAAAAAAAAGAACGCTATTATCAAAAAGACAAGGGATAACAATTGCACACTGTGAGTGAGAATGTAAATCAGCACAGCCACTATGGAAAACACTATGGAGGTTTTTCCAAAAGATTAAAAATATTATCCAGCAACTCTCCTATGGATATATATTCCAAGGAAATGAATTCAATATGAAATGAAATCATATATCTGCACTCCCATGTTCACTGCAGCATTGTTCACAATAGTTGAGAAATGGAAACAAAGTGTCCACCAACTAATGAATGGATGAAGAAAATGAAGTACATATACACAATGGAATACTATTCATAAAGATGAATGAAATATTGTCATTATGACAACATGGATGGGAGATCATTTTATTAAGTGATATAAGCCAGGTGCAGAAAGACAACCATCACATGATCTCACTCATACGTGGAATAGAAAAAGCTGACCTCGGAAGGTGGGAATGGAATGGTGGTTACCACAGGCTGGGGAGACCAAGACGAGATGGGGAAGGGCTGATCAGTGGGTACTGAGTTATAGACAGATAGGAGCAAGAAGTTCTGATACGCTAGGGTGAGTATAGATAACAATAATGTACTGTAAATTTCAGAAAACTAGCAAAAGGATTTTGAAAGTTTTTACCAGAAACAAATAATAAATGAGATAAATATATGTTCAAACTGATTTAAACATTATGCAAAACATATTTTGAAACATCACGTGGTACCCCATTGATATGTAATATTTTAATGTTTTTAGATATCAGTTGAAAATAAAGAAATATTATAAACCTAATAAACACATTTTTGGGGGGGGGGGTACCAAGGATTGAACCCAGGGGTACTTAAAACACTGAGTCACATCCCTAGCCCCATTTCATATTTTATTTAGAGACAGGTTCTCACTGAGTTGTTTAGCACCTTGCTTTTGCTGAGGCTGGCTTTGAATTCACGATCCTCCTGCCTCAGCCTCCTGAGCTGCAGAGATTACAGACTTGTACCACCATGCCTGGCTAATAAATACATTTTTTTATAATTTTTAATTTGTTTTAATTAGTTACACATGACAGTACAATGATATTGACATATCATACATTTGAATCAGATGGGATATAATTTCTCATTTTTCTGATTGTACAGGTTGCAGAATCACATTGGTCATGCAGTCATGTATATCCACACAGCAACAATAATGTCTATTTTATTCTGCTGTCCTTCCTTCCCCCCTTCCCCTTAAATACATTTTTTTAAAAAATGTCAATTTGCTACCAACCTGGAATATTTGTTAGGTAAGTCAAAGATACCCTGTAGACTAGTGTGCATTTCCCAATATCAGACCTAAACACATTTAACATTTTTATTAGTTGTTTTTTAATCCTTATCATATAAATTTTTCATCCTTTAAACAAAAAGGTCAGAGCCAGACAAAGTGATGCACCTATAGTCCCAGCTACTTTGGAGACTGAGGCTCCAGTCTGGGCAACATAGCAAGACCCTGTCTCGAACCAAAGAAAGGGGATAGAAGCTTGTGTAAACTAACTATTTTTAAGACGTTCTTATTATTTTACCTATCATTCTATATAATCATAAATGTATTTACTAAGAATATTTTTTAAAGATATAGAGAACTTGTAAGAAACTGATTACTAGTTTCTCACAAAAGAAAGAAAAATTTCAAATAGAAGGACAATAATATTTGTAAAGTTATAAAAATTGTTCAATGGGGGCTGGGGTTGTGGCTCAGTTGGTAGAATACTCGCCTAGCATGCGTGAGGCACTGGGTTCATTCCTCAGCACCACATAAAAATAAAAAAATAAAGACACTGTGTCCACCTAAAACTAAAAAATAAATATTTTTTAAAAAGCGTTCAGAAGAAAATGATACTTGACTACAGAAGGGTCTCTTTGAAATCATATTCTGGTTTTGTAACTCATATATTTCTTTGCCTGGTAGGAAGCATGGGCTCACTTCTTAAAAGTTTATGGCAGTGATCTCCTATTAAGGGTGATTTTGGCCCCCAGGGAACATGTGGCAATTTTTTGTTTGTTTGTTTGTTTGGTTTGGTTTGGTACCAGGGATTGAATCCAGGGGTACTTAGCCACTGAGTCACATCCCAAGCCCTTTTATTTTGAGACAGGGTCTCTCTAAGATGCCTAGTCCCTCGCTAAATTGATGAGGCTGGCTTTGAGCTTGTGATTCTCCTGCCTCAGCCTCCTGAGCAGATGGAATTACAGGTGTTTGCCACCACACCCAGCTGGAAAACATTTGGTGGGGGAGGAGGGTACCCGGAATTGAACTCCGGGGCACTCGAGCACTGAGCCACATCCCCAGTCCTATTTTGTGATTTATTACAGACAGAATCTTGCTGAGTTGCTTAGTGCCTCACTGTTACTGAGGCTGGCTTTGAATTCAGAGCTGCTGGGATTATATGTGTGTGCCACTCGGCTCGAAAGCAATTTTGATTGTTATAACTGGGGAAAGTGCTACTGGCAGCAAGTGAGTAAAGACCAGGGATGCTGCCAAATACCCTACAGCTCAGTCATGAGGACTTGCCAAGCCTAACAAAGGTTCTAGATTTGATATCCGTCTCTGAAAAAACAAACACCCCCTCTTCCCCAAATCCCCAAATTGACCCAAATATCAGTAATTCTGAAATTCAGAAAATCTAGCTTAAAGAAACCAAATTTCCCATTATTTCAAAAAGTCCAGTGTTTTAAAATTACAAATTTAATAACTCAGATACTGATTAAAAATAACAATAATTTTAAAAAACTAAGGATAAACTACCTTTTCATGATGTAAACTTAGCATTTCAGGTCTGGGGAAATCCTGCTCTATGTTGTCGGCAATGTTCTGAATTGCTAACAGCTGTTCATCAATTTTCTGAAGCTTAGTGGTGAGAAACTCAAGTCGGCAAGCTGCAGGGCTTGGCACACGGCGAACTGCAGTATGGCGAGCTGCAGGGACATCCTGCAGCACTTTCCACAGCAGATAATTTTCTTTAGAGTCTGACTTTGTGCTCTGTTCTTGGAACTGGAATCTTGGTCTTGGTAGATCTAAATATTAATTACAGTAAAATCAGAATTGATTGTAATTAAGGAAGAGGCAGATAATGATAAATCTCATTTTTTTGGATGATCTTACTACTTTAAGGCAACATAACATTATTTTCCAAATAAGTTTTAATTTAAATATATGTAGGGGATTGGGGATGTAGCTCAGTGCTACAGCACTTGCTTAGCACGCACAAGGCCCCTTGGATTCAATCCCCAGCACTGAAAAAAAATTTAATATACTTATAAATTGTATTTCTTTTGCAATTTGTCTAATGTGAAATAAGGACCCTTAAGAATGTTAGTACCACAAGTCCTACATATGAGGCAGTCTGAATGTTATTTTTATCCCCTATTACAGATAATTCATCAAAAAAGAAACTTTAACATTTTTATGACTTTTTGAAACCAATGAAAACCAAAATCATCACATACTAGGTCCAATGATGGCTATTGCTAACTTTATGTGGGATCTCAGATAAACACTAAACCTCCACAGACCAGTATCAAAGCCAATGACTGTCTCTACCAATTGATTCCAGACCAAATTTGAGATACCTTCTTTTTTAAAATGAACTCTCCTTCTGGCATCTCAGTCTCCCCTCCCTGTGTTACTCATCCTGTTTAGGCCTTCCTTTATCCACAGGCACCTTCAGGGTGCCAGCCTCAGCACAGATCTCTCCTCACTCTTCTCACCATATCTGAGCGATGTCACACAAATGACTCCTAAAGGCCATGTGGTACTCCCTCTGAGGTCCAGATCCTTATAACCCGAACTCCAGCTGCATAGTAAACTGAACTCATTGTTTCCTGCCAATTTGAACCCTCTTCCCTGTTTCTCAACTCAATGAACAGCACTACCATTTACCCTGTTTCCCAAGTCACCAGTCTAAGAGTCACTCAAGGTTCTTGTCTCTCCTTCAGAGCCAAGTGATACCAAGGATTGATTCCACCTCCTGAATACCTCCAATCCTACTACCACTGATCAACTCGATATATTTATTTTTCTTCCCAGTACCTTTCTGTATTTCTCCAGTGCCTTCACTTCAAAGGCCCAAATACCTCAATATAACAGACAATGGCACTCATTTCTTGTTATTTTTTCCCCCTTTCTTGTTTTGGTACTGGGAATTGAACACAGGGTGCTCTACCATTATATCCCTAACACTTTTTAGTTTTTACTTTGGGACAAGGTCTCACTATGTTGCCCAGGTGGGACTTGAACTTTCAATCCTCCTGCCTTAGTCTCCCAGATTCTCTGGGATTACAGGCATTTACCACCTGCCCAATTTCTTGCTATTTCTTTAAACAAACAAAAACCACTCTGTTTGACTCCAAGCATACTGAACTTCACTTGTCTCAAACTCGGCAGGCTCCATCAAACTTCTGAATCATTGCACAGTCCATTTTCTCAGTCTGAATGCTCTTTTTCTCTCTAAATCCTACTCTCCTTCATTCCACTTTAGTGTCTCTCCCGTAAATAGCTCCAAACCTCCCCTGAAATAGATGAGATGCTGTATTACCCAAGGTCTCATCCATGCCACTGTCACAGCCCTTTCCAAGCTGTATCATAATCAACCCCTTATTTACCTGTCTTTCTTCCCCCTATAGGTATGCTCACAGGTTAAAGGTAGTCCTTTCTTCTTTAGTCCTGGTACCTGGTTCCTAACTTAGTGTTTGCAGAATGAAGAACAGGTAAAGTGAATTATGATGCTTGACTCACATTTTTTCTTTGAAAAAAATGTGAATTCGTAAACAAAAATGATTGTTATATTTCAGTCCCAATCTAAGGTGAACCTTCTGTGAGAAGACAATGGTAAATGCAACATTGGCCTTGGCAGTTTCCCTACCTCTTTCAGTTTGACTTTCACAATCTTTTACCATCTGTCTAACCTCCATGTTTCTCAACAGCCTGAAACACATCCCCCTTAACACTTAACAGGAAAGATCTGGTGCACACAAACTTTAAATGGTAAAGACAGCAAAAGAGATGAACATGCTTAAAATCCAGACTTCCTTCTTCTGCTCTACTTCACTAACAGAAAATCACACAGGAGGGTTAAAACTGAGTTTCACTGACCTGAAATGTTCTTCCTTGGGTCAGAAAAACTCTGCCTGCTGTTACTGATGCTATCTTTCATGGGAAAAGGATTCTAAAATAGGAAGCTACTGTAATTCACAATAGTGAGCAGTTCTCCCTAAAACAAGAACTGTTTACTCTTAATACCTAGAGACCCTATTCTTCCCTTCTCTGATCCTTCTCCTGTCAAGCAAATTCCACTCAACTCTAATGTGCAATTATATTCTGAGTCTTTACAGTATATTACTATAAATATCATGATGGAATTAAGTTTCAAAATATAAAGCTTTTCCTTTTAAATTAGCATTTTTAAGTTCTTCTCTTCAAGAGTAGATAGAACTAATGTATCTTTGCAAATAGACATTCTCCTTAAGAAAGGAATCTCCAAATGGTTGATTGCAGACCAGATCTTTCTGATAAAGAAAATTAACCTGAAGTTTGTAGTCTTTAAAATGCTGGCCTTAGCTACTCAGGAGTCTCAGGGAGATGGATCTGCTTCCAGTTTTCCCGGATTTCAGAAATTAAGAAAATGAAGGGAGACTAAGGGTACCTAAGCAGCCATGACACTTGGACAACCCTATAAGATTGCAATTGTGTCCCACAGAGAAACAAATAAAGATCAGATAAAGTTAGTAAATTTGCAAAACATCTCCAAGCTATTTAGGAATAAAGCTGGGATTGAAACCTAGGTCTGTTCTAATTGAATCCAAAAGCCAAGCTCCTTTCACTCCAGTTTCTATATCCTTCACCAGCCTGAAAGACTATTAGCTTCTTAAATCCTACTCCCATCACTTGTACATACTACTACCCAAGACAGAACAGAGAGAGGGCAAAGGCTTCAAAATCTGATATGTTGGCACCTGTTTGTTTATGCAGCTATAATGCACATCCCCAAACATCCTAAAGTGATGCACAAACATCCTGAAGTGATGTGCCCCTTCTCCCATCCCTTTCTTGCTCCTTATACCTCTTGAGTGCCCACTGTTGACAGACAATGAACCTGCATCTTGCAACCACAAAGCAGGGTCCAGAATTCCAACAGCCGTGGAACCTAGAAAAGACATCAGCTCTGTTGTAGAAAGTCTGATTGCCAATTGGATTAATCTAACCATTCACAGGAAATAATAACTGTATACAGTAGAGAAATATTCTTCTAAATATTATAAAAATTTGCCACATATAACCTGATTTATATAAAACTAAATATTTTACTGGTTAAGTAATGTTGGCTACCATGCCTATGTATTACCTCTATACTGCTGCAGAATTTCCCAACTTTTTAAACATAAGAATTCATTTTAAGCATCAAAGTACTCAAGAACTCCCACAGGATATTTATATTTTAGCCTCCTTAACTGAGAAGATATATGTACAAGTACATCTATAGTCTCCTTGTAAAATATGGTGCTAGCTTAATGGCTAAGCTCATTCATCTACCTGCCCTCTCCACTTAACAAAGGACAAATCTCTTTCATGTTTCTTTTGCAATTATCAAGTATTAGTGCTAGTTTCTATCATAACAGGAATTTGTGAGGGAGCGTCATGCTATACATCTTCTGTCATTCACCTTGGTCTTGCTGTCTTTCTGATGGAGTCACTGAGGAGATCCCAGGTTCCTTCACTTCTGTAAAGTCTGCTCTCCAGGTTTTTTCATCTAGACAGGCTGGAGTCACTCTTGGAGGCTCAGAAAATAAATCCACAGGAGAACTGGCAGCTTCTATCAAGAATATGAAGGACGTACAAAGACTGATTCTGAACTTCTAAAGAAGGTGAATTAAAAGATTTAAGAGATAATTTCTGAATGTGAATATAAACATCTAAAACTGCAGTGGGCTTTCAGAAAGGGAGCTATGAGATTTGAGTAGGAATAACAATGCTATGTTATGAAATTTTTCAAAATGTATTTAAAGTAGGAAAAAGTTATTACCTTGACTTTTACAGTTGTGTGGGGGAAAAGTACTAGTAACTGAAGCTGCCAGATAATGTAACTTTGCAGATGATGGGACCTCCAGATGATCACTTTGCTGTTTGATAACATTCTCATTTGAAGGCTCTGCTCTGACAGGTAATTCCTGTAGATCATCAGCTTCAATGTCAACCACATCTATATAAGTGTGTCCAACCTGAGTTAAAGCACATAAAAATCATTCTTATTACCTTGGATAGCCACTCTATCTCCCACCCAAAAAGCTAAATTCTTCATTATTATTACTAAAAAGCAAGAAGAGCTTTTATGTGCCTAATCTTAGGGAAGCTGCAGGAAATAAGTCTCATTGGTTTTAGTTTACAATATTCCAGGGCATAATACTTAAATTGATTTTTGATCTTTCCTACAAAGCTACACAGATGAGATTTTTAGCTTCATTTCACCCATTCAATTGTATAATATCTAGAAAAAACATAATAAATTTCAGTACAATATTAAAACTTCTGAATATATAATTTATTACCATATCAGGTGCTGAAGGAGACAAAGATTTCTCTGATATTTTAGTAGGAAGTTCGACATTGAGATGTACATCTGGAACCAACAGCTGAGGAACAGTTACAGGTTCATATTCTGAAAATTAAGAAAAATTGGGAATGTAAAAATATCTTTAACTTGACCTAAATCATTAATTTTGTAAAAACTAGTAAACAACAAACAACATAAATGCGTATGTCCTAAAAATCTAAGTAGAAGCTTCATGGGTATAAACAAATTAAATTCTATCATATTCTATGGTCAATTTACTATAGAGTAATCCGTAATTTAATAAAGATAAGTATTGCCAGGCATGGTAGCACACGCATGTAGTCCCAGCCTCAGCAATGGCGAGGCACTAAACAACTCAGTGAGACCCGTCTCTAAATAAAATATAAAATAGGGCTGAGGATACGGCTCGGGTTGAGTTCCCCTGAGTTCAATCCCCAATATAAAAAAAAAATTAAGTATTGCTTTTCTCATAATGTGATAAGAACAACAAAGTATCTAAATTATGTCATGAAAATGCTATAATTTCCTATTTCCACTTCAGATATATTAACTCACATTCATCTACTTTATTTAAGAGAACTTCGATAAAGCCAAATTTTAAGAAATAAACCTATAGCTAAATTTGTAAAAATTTTTGTTTCTTGATATTTAGGTCTTTATTTTATTACTAGTTTTATTTATGTGAGAAATAAAGTCTAGTGGTCCATTTTCAGAATATAGTACTTACCTTAAATGTAAAATTAGGATGTAAGAATGGCAGCAGGAGGGGAAATGGAGCTGAATGGAAAGTTACAAGCAGTTAACTCACACAATAGCACCACAGCCTATGGATGTGGCAGATCTAAAGTCCATGAACCTCAACAGCTCCTTCTCCCTGGAGGGCAACAGCAGCAGGAGCTCAGGGAGTGTGAAAAATCCCCAGCTAAGTGGGTACTGAGTACACACAGGAGCTTCGGACTTACAAGAAACCTTCAATAAGGTTGAGTACAAAGGGAAACTCAGTTATAGAAACCTAATGAAACAGAGGAATAAAAATTCTAGGCCTAGGAACATTCATAAAATGGAAAGATCCCATATGTACAAGTCTTCTTTCCCTTAAGAACTTTTTCCTGAGGAACTCATGGGCTCTCACAATCTTTAAATATCTGGACTGACTCTCATCTGATTCAAAAGCACACTCTGGTCTAATACAGATGTTCCACATGCTCCTTTACTAAAGTAATTACAGCCATGCTATTCCTCACAAGTTTCTGTCATTTTCTGAGCTCATAATTTTTCAGGTGAATTCTCCTTTGGTCCTGTGGATCTGAAGTAAGATATTTTGTTCTGATTAGTTTTGTTTTGTCTAACTGGAGGGTTTTTTGTTTGTGTTTGTTTTATTTTTGTTTTCATGCTGTTTTTATTCAGAAGCCGACTATCCAAAGGTCAACTCTCAAATGCACTTAAAAATGAAAAAGGTCTTCTTCTTTGGAGAGTCCTAACAAGGAAAATGAACTGGTAATGGTAGGAGTAAATCTATCTCATGGAGGATGAGTGGTCACCTAAACCTCGGATTTTAGCATCCATCACAGCTGCCAGACTCTATTCCCAATTGTACAGACCCATCATGTCTGAGTTATACTGTAAAAAAACTCTGGGACAGGCTGTTTAAATTTCTAAAGGGTCAATTTACATTGGCAAGAGTAAAGATGTCTTTAAAATTTCTAACCTACAAGTTTTTCTAGTTGACCAATCAATCAAGAAAACGTTAATTTCTATAAAATGTTTAAAGTGCAATGTCCACTACATGTAAGAATTTTTCTTTGGTAAGAATAACTGACTTAAAGTGTTAACTAGACTTCTCTGATATGTTGGTTTTCATGGGTAACCTAAGTTAAAAATGGGTAATGAGAGTTAACATGAATGGGATAAACATTGATAAATGTGTTTGTTAGAAGTTTCTGCAAAGTTAAAATACTAAAACATCAACTGCTAAATATAAACTTAAATGTGGCTTCTTAAACGCCATAGGTAAAATATATACGGGTCTACTAAACGTGTTCTTAAAAGTTAGTAAATGGAAAAGTAATTTTTTAAAATATATATATTTTTAGTTGTTGATGGTCTTTTATTTTATTTATTTATACACAGTGCCCACAGTGGAACCCAGTGCCTCACACATGCTAGCAGCCACAACCCCAACCCCCTGGAAAAGCAATTTTAAGGTTGCTTTACTTCTGGGCCTAAACTAAAAGCAAAGTTACTAAAAATTAAAATTCTAAAAGGTACAATTCTATACATAAGGAGTATGAAAAATTTCAAATGAGCTTTGATGAAAGGACTGTAAAAATCATTAAGTATTTCATCTTATTACAAAGAAGTAATTTGTCAAAATTCAGGAATTTCATAAGGATTGTTTCAAAACAAATTTAAAAAACAGTGAACAACTGGAAGAAGGGAAATATAAAAAGTTTTAAAAATGAAAATGTGTGTTTCTAGATGAGAAAGTATTGTAGGGTAAAATAATATTCTTGTACTAAAGCTGAACATGAAAGAGAAAACAAAACTAAGAAAGTGAAAAAAATTATAGATCGTCTAAGTTTTTAGTTGTCAATGGACGTTTATTTTATTTATTGATATGTGGTGCTGACAATGGAACCCAGTGCATCACACATGCTAGGCAAGTGCTCTGCCACTGAGCCACAACCCCAGCCCTACCTTTATTTTATTTATTTATTTTTATGTGGTGCTGAGGATCAAACCCAGTGCCTCACATGTGCCAGGCAAGCACTCTGCCACTGAGCTGTAAACACAGAACCAACACAGCCATCATTTAAGGGATTTTAAAAAAAATTTTTTTATTTTTATTTTTTTAGTTGTAGTTGGATACAATGTCTTTAATTAATTAATTTGTTTTTATATGGTGCTGAGGATCGAACCCAAGGCCTAGCCCGTGCTAGGCAAGCACTCTACCACTGAGCCACAACCCCAGCACCATTTAAGGGATTTTTTTCGAAGGTCAAATTTTAATTCACTGATATGAAAAAAAGTCTAAAACACTGATCTGCTGTTATCTATCAAGATAATTTCCTGTGTCTTACTTAGGGAAACTAAGTCTTAAAGGAATTAGAATTTTTACCTATTTTCAAGAACTCAAAAAGATAATCACCAAAAAAAACAAATAACCCAATCAACAAATGGGCCAAGGACCTGAACAGACCCTTCACAGAAGAGGATATACAAACAATCAACAAATACTATGAAAAAAATGCTCATCATTGCTAGCAATTATAGAAATGAAAATCAAAACTACTCTTGAGATTTCATCTCACTCCAGCCAGAATGGCAGCTATTAGGACAACAAACAACAATAAGTACTGGTGAGGATGTGGGGAAAAGGTACACTCATACACTGCTGGTGGGACTGCAAATTGGTGCAGCCAATATGGAAAGCAGTATGGAGATTTCTTGGAAAATTGGGAATGGAACCACCATTTGACCCAGCTATCTGTCTCCTCAGTCTATACCCAAAGGATTTAAAAACAGCATACTACAGGGACACAGCCATATCAATGTTTATAGCAGCACAATTCACAATAGCTAAGTTGTGGAACCAACCTAGATGCCCTTTGATAGATGAATGGATTTTTTTTAAAGTGGCATATATACACAATGGAATATTACTCAGCAATAAAAGAGAATGAAATCATGGTATTTGCAGGCAAATGGATGGAGTTGGAGAAGATAATGCTAAGTGAAGTTAGCCAATCCCAAAAAATCAAATGACAAATGCTTTCTCTGATATAAGGAGGCTGATTCATAGTGGGGTAAGGATGGGGAGCATGGGAGGAATAGACAAACTCTAGATAGGGCAGAGGGGTGGGAGGCGAAGGGAGGGAGCATGAGGTAAAAATGATGGTTGGAATGTGATGGTCATCATTATCCAAAGTACATGCATGAAGACACGAATTGGTGTAAATATACTTTGTATACAAACCAGACATATGAAAAATTGTGCTCTATATGCGTAATAAGAATTATAATAAAAAAGAATTGTAATGCATTCTGCTGTCATATATAAATAAAAAAATTAATTAAAAAAACAACAAAAAAGAAAATAGCAAATTTAACTGGGGATTTGTTTATATCACTTAATGTTTTATAACTGGATAAAGATAACTTGTTATCAATAAGTTTTATATACATTTTATGACATGCTTTACACTAGAATGGAAATTTAATGTATTTTTGAAAGATAATAAAGAGAGTCTAATTTGTTTAAAGTTCCACAATGTAGAACATGAAAATTTTTTCTTTTCCACAAAAAGAAAGGAGCACTCTTAGCTTGTTTGATTCATTTTTTTTAAATATTTTTTTTTTAGTTGTTGATGAACTTTTTTTCAAAATTTTTATTTATTTATATGTGGTGCTGACAATCAAACCCAGTGCCTCACGCATGCTAGGCAAGCGCGCTACCGCTAAGCCACTACCCCAGCCCTTGATTCATGTTTTATATGTACTGTTGTATTGTGTTAATTGATATTCATTTAGACTTGGGAAATAATATATGAAAACTTTGTAAATTATATTTAAGAAAGAGGTAAAGATCAACTTTAGAAATAAAATAAATTGCCTAGATTTGTCAAGAGCCCCCGTACCTGATTTAAGACTCTGGCTCTCACCTTATTCCGTGTTAGGATAGCTCCAAAATTAGGCCAGAATTAAGCTTATTTAAAGTTATATTCAAAGGATATATTTTTGTTATAAAGGTACTACAATCTCAAAAATAAACAGGACAGAAAATAAAATTTAAAACTAAGTAAAGAACTGGATAAATTGTAAAAGGAATTTAAAGGCTGTAAAAGAGTTTTAAAAGAGTAAAATTTGTCAAGGATCTCATATGAATGAACTCATATATATGTGGGGTCTTAGTGAGGCAAAATAGATATCAAATATACATTTGTGGTATTATAGAGATAATGTTTCTTGGTTCAAAGCTATTATACAAACTGAATATGTTTTGCTCTAGTTCATTTTGTATTTTCTTTGTATACCTTTGTAACTGCTGCCTGTTAGTGTTTTGTAGAAGTACTTCTTCTAATAGAACAATCTGAGTTAATTTGAGATAATACCCCATCACCTGTAGGACAGACAGGATATAAGGCAGATGTCCAGTACTAATGCTGACCCCACTTAAATGTAAGGGAAAACTATAAGATTATAGACATTAAAGTTAAAATACAGTACTCCAAATTCAAGACTGGTGAAACTGGCCTGCTGGATATTAAAACCAAAATTTGGAGACAAAAGTCAAGGAAATAAAAGGGCAAAGGAGAAAGTAGCCAATATTGTGGCCCTTGCACTCTAAGGTCAGCAAGGACACAGGGAACAACAGGACCCTTCTAAAGGACCTGCAACTCTCATGAGTCATCTGACTTTCGAACTATGGGGAATTCTGACAACTCTAGAGAAGAGAAAACCAACCAGTGCACATTCTGTAAAGAGGAGGTCACTGAAGATGGAAATGTCCCTGATGCTTCCAAGGGAAACTACATGTGGTCAGCAAGACCCTGGCCCATTGTTGTAGATGGCACTACTAGTAGAGGAAAGCTAAAGAAACCAAGAAGCTTCTCACAACTTCCCAAGAGTGATCTCTAACAAATCTCAGCTGACTCTTAACAACAGAGAAGAAAAAGATCGATTTTGACCAACTTGGTTTTAAACACCTGGCAGGAGAGTATTTTAAATACTTTAGTGCAGCCATACATTGACAATTAAAGAAAAGACAATGGTTCCTTTAATGTAACTTCATGGATATTTGTGTCGGTCCTCCCAAAAGTAAGTAATACCAGGAGGTTAAAGGAAGGGTTTTATACAGGAGTACCTAATAACTCTAAAAACCTCTGTCAGAGTCATAAATTTGATCTGAGTCAATTTGAGACCTACAAAAATTCTTAACCTCCTACATAGAAAGACTTTGTTGTGTTTCTGTTGTTTTGCTTATATAACATTTATATGAGCTCCCTTACTTGGGAAAAACTACAGAATTTCTTTCTATAGAAAGTAAAGACCAGGGGCTTGGATTGTGGCTCAGTGGTAGAGCACTTGCCCGCCATGTGTGAGGCACTGGGTTCGATTCTCAGCACCGCATATAAAATAAAATAAATAAAGGTCCATCAACAACTGAAGAAATAAAAAAGAAATTTTTAAAGAAAGAAAATATATACTAGTCATATCCTTCACTTTATTATCCCTCAAATTAAAGGGATTCCTTGCTTGATATCTCCTCTGGTCACAATTCATCACTTCCAGCCTGGTGGCTTGGCTTTAATCAAAGTCTGGAAAGAAGAAAAGCTTCAACTGAATTGCAAAGGACCTTACCAAGTGCTCCAGAACACTGGGACACCTTCAGAACTGCTAAAAAGGGGTGAACTCTTTACCATGGGAGTTTCCTCCTCAAAAACCTAATATGGCTAGGATACATGACAATACCAAAGGAAAAAAGCACAAAAATGAAAATGAGACCAAAAGGTAAAAAAGAAGGGGGGGGGGCATGAGAAATAAAGTCCATTTTCAGAATACGGTATGTAACTTTAAATGTAAAATTGGGATGTAAGAAAGGTAGCTGGAGGGAAAATAGAGCAGAATGGAAAGTTACAAGCAGTTAACTCACAATAGCCCCATAGCCTATGGATGTGCCAGATCCAAAATCCATGTACCAGAACAGCCCCTCGACAAACAGGAGGTGGAGGAAGGGGCTGGCCTGACCAACAGAGATAGAAATCTCTGTTAGGAAATAGTAACTTAGGTAAAGAATTAAACACTGAATACATGTTAGAATACATTCAACCCCAAAACACTTTCCCATCATGAGAGAACAAAGGGTGGAAACAACTAAAGACATTTCTTGAAATAACCAAGAGTAAAGACAAGAGAGTAAAACCTAGGAAATGCTGGAGTAGACTGTGCACTTAGCCAGTGAGGAACCTGGAAGGGAACTTGCACACTAGAAAATAAAATGCCAATTGTAACTGCTCTGGGGGTGCCCACTTACCCAGATACCCAATCTTGCAAGACCATCAGTAAAGTCTCACTTTTTTGCTATACCTTGTGTCTCTTAATCCATTCTTTGGGTTTGGACAGGTGAGCCAGTTTCTCACATTAAGATATGATCATGCTCTTCAAAAGGGTGCTATTAAGTGGTCTTTAGTATATTCAGAATCCATAGCTAAATTTTACCACTCAAAATGTTTTAACATCTAAATTTCATAAAAGTTATTTGTTTCTTATTCAGTAGTAAAATAAACAGGGTCTTGACTGAGACTATAGCTAGGGGTAGAGCACTTGCCTAGCATGTGTGAGGCACTAGGTTCAATCCTCAGAACCACATAAAAATAAATAAAATGAAGGCATTGTGTCCATCTACAACTAAGAAATAAATAAAATTAAAAAAAATAAAATAAACAGGGCTGTCACATGTACATTAGCAGGCAGTGTAACTCTGTGCCTTTTGTTCTTGGGCTCTAATCTTATTTTCCAGCATTTCAATTTTAGTACAGCATTACTTTCAAATTTCATGCTTAAAACTACAACTCATTGTTATAAAGGAAACTTGCTATGAAAGTTTTGAATTCACCAGAAAAAAGGAAACTGAAAACAATTGTCATTCTATTTCTATTAAGTCAGCTGATTGGTTTAACTGCTTGTTTAAACGGGGTTGGTGACTTCGGCTTTGGCCTCATATAGATATAACTGTAATCAGTCTGGCTGTTTTCAGAAAAGAAAAAAAGAACACACCTGAGGTGGAAGAAATGATTTGCTGATTTTTATCACATTCAGAAACAACTTCTTGAGAAGCAACTTCCTTATCTTGTAAATCAGAAGATTTGAAGCAAAAAAAAAAAACCAGAAAAGATTTCACAAACACAGGAAATAAATATATGAATACTGACAATTAGATATGGAGCATAAAAAGTGGTAATAAAGATTGACAACTACTTAATTTTAACAATTTAATTTAAACAATGATTTTTGAGTTTTAGTATTATGTATTTCCCTGGCCTGTCTCCAGATGAATCTTAGCAAACAGGCTGCCAACTTTATAAGATTACCCAGCAGCAAGGCAGAGTACCTTCAAGGTCTTCTCAAAGACATACTTAGATAACAACATTTAAAGAATGTTTCCAAAGGCAAACTCATCATTTACCTAAAAAACATCTTTTTGAACCCAAAGGCACTTTATCACTGACCTACATCCCTAGTCCTTTTATATATTTTATTTAAGACAGGCTCTTACTAAGTTGTTGAGGGCTTTGATAAATTGTTGAAGCTGGCCTCAAGCTTGTGAGTCTCTGGGATTACAGGTGTGCATCACCATGAGCAGTCTCAAAAAACAACTTTCACATGCTCAACCCAATCTCAATCAGAAATAAACACAAAATAATGACTTTCTGTCACCTATTAGATCAGGAAAGTCAAAGTTACATAAATCATATGAATGACAAAGGTGTGTGTGGGGGTCTTATGCTTTATTTATAGAGCAGAAAAAACTAAAACCTGCCAAGTAGCTAGCAGCTTCAACAATAAGAAATTGGTTAAATATTTTATGGCAAATAAATACAAAGTACTTTTTATGTTTTGTTGTGATGATACAGGGAAACATTTGGCATAAGTAGAAATCAAAGTAAAACAAGAGAGATATAAAATAGGATGAGTGTGGTGGCACACATTTGTAATCCCACAGCTCAGGAGGCTGAGGCAGGAGGAGCTCAAATTCAAGGCCAGCCTCAGCAATAGCAAAACCTTAAGCAACTTAGCAAGACCCTGTCCCTAAATAAAATATAAAAGGGCTGGGGATGGGGTTGGGGATATAGCTCCATCAGTAGAGTGCTTTCACATGCACAAAGCCCTGAGTTTAATCCCCAGTACCATGGGGGGCGGTGAGGGGAAAGGGCTGGGGATGTGGCTTAGTGGGTTAAGCACCTCTGGGTTCAATCCCTAGTACCAATAAATAAATAAATAGAATATAAAATACCCCTGATACACCTTGTAATCCAAATTTAATCTACTGAAAATATACTGAACTGTTAATTCTCGGATAACAGGAGTCTTATCTCAAATGAGAAAAAACATTGTACCAGTCCATTTTTTTTCTTTCATTTTTCTCCCCCCATCCCCCAGAATGGGGATTGAACCCAGGGGATCTTTACTACTGAAGTATATCCCTTATTCATTTTATTTTGAGATAGGGTCTCCATAAATTGCTGAGGCTGGCTTAGAACTTGCAATCCTCCTGCCTCAGCCTCCTGGGTAGCTGGGATTACAGGTGTACACCACAGTACCAATATAAGGCATTTTAAACATCACTTAATTAACGTTCTTTTATTTATTGGTAGTGTGTGCCCTGCAGTATTGAACACAGATATGAATTACCTTCAACACTGCAGCAAGGACCACATGCAACATTACTGTAATGCAAATATAGTACAATGAAGTAATATGTTAAAAATACACTCTAATTATGCTGGGTGGTTGCACACCTGTTGTACCAGGGACTTGATAGGCTGAGGCAGGAGGATTACAAGCTCAAGGCCAGCCTGGGCAACTTAGTAAAATCCTGTCTCAAAATAAAATACAAAAAGGAATGAAGGTATAATAAAATGCCCCGAGTTAAATCCCTAATACCAAAAACAAAAACAAAAACAAAAAATCAAACAAACAAATAAACAAAACCACTCTAATTGAGAGAGTTTCAAGTTATTTGGGAAATAACTATAACAAAACTCTCAGGGAAAAGCTAGGAAAGAGGAATACCTGGACAAGAGGAGTTCAAATAATGAGGATACTTGCTATCTAAGTATTCTATCTAACTACATAAAACAACAAAAGAATAAAAGACAAAACCATCCCAAAACATTATTGCTAAATTGTATGATTATAGTTAATTTTCATCTATCATACTTGCTATATTATCCAAATATTCTATAGTAATTATATATCATTTTTAATGATGTCAGTAAATACTTTATAAAAAGACAAAATTAGAGTGTGTTTAGAAAGTACTTAAAATATTCCATACACAGACGAAACTGTTCACTGAAAGTCATAATAAGAATTACTGTGACATAATGAGCAGAGCACTATTCAAGATACTATTCATAATGATTAGTTATATCGATGAATAAGTTTTACAAGCAATTAACAGCAGATCCTCAAACATTCCCTTCCTCTGCTCTTGAACAGAGTTATGAGCCCCTCCCACACTAGCCCCAATCTCGTTTTCTACCAACCTCAACTTTATCAGCCCTACTCCCAGGCCCCTCAACCTTAGGTAGGCAATTCAAGTGAAGGAAACTCAGAGCACAGAGAATCCAATTCAAAACATTATTTCTACTGACATAGGATGTAGTCTATGTCAGTTTTAAACAAAATATTATGTTTTACTTATTATACATTCAATCTCTAATTTCCCCTTGTTGGGGAGAACTTTAGATAAGTAACTAATATCACATAATTTTAAATTCCCTTTAAATTGCTGCCTTAAGAAAACACACAGATTATCTTAAATACATTAAAATATATTTTTTAAAAAAGAAAAATAGTACTTTACCTGGTTCTGTATTTGTGCTTGCATCCTGACTTCCTATAACTTTCTTTTGTACAGAAGCCATGAAGTGCAATCCCGCTGAAGTATTAACATCATCTTTAAGCATTTCTTAAGTGTAACAAAACATTGGAAGCAATCATTGAGCAGCACACACCTCAGGGGGAGCCCAGAAGCTCAGTGAGTCAAGGGAGATAAAGGAAGGGGTTAGGAGGTTATAGAAGCAGACTTTTTGTATGAGGTGGAATGTGAGCTAAATCTCAAAAGACACAGTCAAATCCAAACTAATACTGCGGAAGACTGTATATTCAGCCAAGAAACCTAGAGATTTTTCTGACTAATGAGGATCCAGTTGAAGGTTACCCAGGGAAGCGATATGGCCCATATTACTGTTCTGGAAAAACCTTCCCAGCAAGTGTGTAGAAAAAAATAGATTTGCACAGATAAAATTGAAATAAACCAATTAGTTAGATGAGGCTGCACTAGCAATGTAAACAAGCAAGAGAAAAAAATTTAAGAATTATGAAGGAGATAAAATAGGCAGGAACTGGCTCTTGAAGAGAAGAAGAAAGGGAAAGGCAGAATTCAGAATGATGGTTTTTTTTGGTTAGGCTGGCATCAACACAAATGGATATAGACAACAGAGATAGGAGAAGAAAACTGTTTGTGTGGAGAGAGGTAATAAATTCACATTTCTCATGTAACTAAAGGTTATTTCCACTCAGGCAGGAAAGCTCAGCAGGAAGTAAAATCAAAATCTAACGTATATTATGGCGTTTTGGATTTAGATTTAGATTTTCCTGGGAGATGACACAGGGAGATTATGGCACACTGTGGTATAATAAAAAACATAAGTTTTGTATTTGTCCCTAGTTCCAGGCACAGACGTTGTTTATATATTTAGAATGTCCTATATATATATCTATAGATAGATATAGATAGGTGTATATATATGTGTGTATATCTATAGGTAGATATGGATAGGTGAATATATATATGTGTGTGTGTATATATATGTTGTATGTATATATTAGGAGTGTCTTTTATTATTCAGAAGGAGCTCTTTTGATCAAACCTGAATTTATGCTAATGAGTGACTTCAGGATGGGGTCAGTCACCACACAAACCAACCTCATGGTTAGAGGGTTAAAACTATCAGCCCCCTATCCTACCCCTAGCTCTAGGGTAGGGTAGGGTAGAGACTGAGTTCAGTCACAGTGGCCATGTTTGTGATAAGTCATGCCTATGTCCTGAAACTTTAATTAAAAATTCTGAAACAAACAACTAAAGGGGCTTCCAGGTGGGTAGACCCATGATGTGCTAGGAAAGTGGCCTGCATAGAGAGGGCATGGGAACTCTGAGCTGTCCTCCTTGCTGCCCTAAACATTACATTTGGCATTTTCTAAGTTGAAGCCTTTATAAAAAGCATCATAATTTCAAGTAAGGTGCTTTCCCAAATTCTGTGAATTATTCTGGTGAATTTTGAAGGCAGGAGCAAAGGGGGGCTGTCAAAGGAACCTGCGAATCTGTAAACAGCTTGGCAGCAATGGAGGTATCCTGGGACCTTGTTTACAACTGGTTTCTAAATGAAGCCCTCTTGTGAGATTGAGCCCCTCACCTGTGTGATCAGTGCTAACTCCAGGTAGTTAGTGTCGGCAACGGATTGAATTGTAGCCTTCTTGGTTGGTCTCAGAGAATTGTTTGGAATGATACAACACACATCCACTGGAGTGTAATGAAGTCATTAAAAATAACATTGTATGGCTGGGGTTGTTGCTCGGGGGTAGAGTGCTTGCTTAGCACTCATGAGGCACTGGGTTCGATCCTTAGCACCACATAAAAATAAAACAAAGGTTATTGTGTCCATCTACAACTAAAACTAATGCAAAAGAAAAAAAATAATATTTTAGCCAGGTGTGGTCACCCATGCCTGTAATCCCAGTGGCTCAGGAGGCTGAGGCAGGAGGATCTTGAGTTCAAAGCCAGCCTCAACAACTTAGGGATGCCCTAAGTAACTCAGTGAGACCCTGTCTCTAAATAAAATTCACAAAAGGACTGGGGATATGGCTCAGTGGTTAAGTGCCCCTGAGTAATTCAATCTCTGGTACCAAAAAATAAAAATAACATTGTACAAGAACATCTAGGGACATGGGGAAAATGTTTACCTTAATACTAGTATGTAAATACAAGTTAATTGCACCTGCTTAGCATGTGCTAGGCCCCCTGTACAAAAAAAACACACACACACACACAAATGAAAAAATTGTTTTAATATGAGTGGGAAAGAACTATAGAGGGGTTAGGAAGTGCAAGACTGAAGCTGAGCAGGTCAGTTACAAGGCGGCTAAAAGGAGGCCTGATGCAAGGCAGAAGCCTTGGAATGGTGATATCACTGTCAGGAAGATGCCAATTTAAAATTCGTACATGTTAATAAGATAAAAGTAGAAAAGAAAGATGAGAGACTGTGTATGTATTTGAGCAACATCAAAAAAAAAAATGTAGAAGCTGAAGTAATGACTGAAGTAATGACTGAATGGCCCTATGAGCACAGGAGTGAACAAATGAATTGCTGAGAAGAAAGATGTAGGGAATACATGCATTCAAGGGGCAAGAAATAAACTGTCCAGTTTAAGAAAAACTAATAATTTACTATTTATAAGTGAGTTCTTTTTCTGAACTGATTTCTCTATTTTTAAAGTACTCATATTTCTATGTTGAATTAAATCCTAGGCATATTCTTTCATAAATTCCTTTCATGCTTTTTACCTCATTTTTGAGATCCTAATTGATTACATGACCCTACAGCAGGGGTTGGAAATCTGTATAGAGCCAAATAGTAAATATTTTAGGGTCTGTGGGCTACATGGTCTCTGCGGCATCTATGCTATCCTGCTGCAGCTAAAAGCAATAACAGACAAGGCATAAACTAATGGGCATGGCTATGCTCAATAAAACCTGATTACAAGAACAAGCTTAAGCATAGTCTAGATGTGGCCTTCAGGGCACAGGTAGTCACCTGTTGCTCTATTGGATATCAACAAACACAATGCATCTTGTCAAAGACAACATGAAAAGAATTTATTCTCTTTTTTTATATTATATCTATTTCTAAAAAGCTGATTTTAACTCTAAACTTAAACATTATATTAATCATGCATATACATACCAAGAGGAATGCTGAAATCATCCAAAGGCTGAGAAACATGATGTTCTTGTTCCTAAATGAATTTCCAAGTACCAATTTATGATTAACTACAAGATACTTATTTTGGGAAAAAAAATATAACTGTAAAATGTTAAATTCTTAAGTACAGGTTCAATTTTTATCATTCTAGGCATAATTACTTATTCTATCAAGTTATTTACTCTGTAAAAGTTAACTCTACAAATGAGTTCACGAAATTCACAAGCCAAGAAATTAAAAAACAGAATTACCAATTTAACACAAAGTTACTAAGTTACTGGTATGGTTTGGATCTGAAATATCTCCCAAAGTTCATGTGTTAGGCAATATAGCAACATTCAGAGGTGAAATGATTGGATCTTGAGGGATGTAATCTCATCAGTGGATTAATCCATTTGATGAATTCATAATTTGAATGGACTTCTGGGTAGTAACTATAGGCAGATGGGGTGTGACTGGAGGAAACAGGTCCCTGGGGGTATGCCCTTGAGGACTACATCTTGTCTCTGTCTCCTCCCTTTGCTTTCTGGATACCATAAGTTGACCAGCTTTCCTCATCACACCCTTACAATATGATGCTTGGTTAAACCTCATGCCCAGAGTAATGGAGCTGGCTAACCATAGACTGAAGTCATGAGACAAAATAAACTTTTCAGGTATTTTCGTCACAAGGTATAGCTGACTAACACAGTATGTGCAATTATCCACTGCATATTAATTTCAATACTCTAATAGAATCCCAATCCTGTCAAAATCTTTCATGGACACAACAAACATTTTCATGAAATGCCTCTAAACATGCTCCTGAGGACTATTATGGTTTAGATTTGGTGTCCCCCAAAAGCTTATGTGTGAGACAATGCAAGTTTTGGTGGAGAAATGATTGGGTTACAGCCTTAACCTATTCACTTAATCCCTGATGGGATTAAGTGAGTGGTTAACTGGAGGTAAGTGGGGTGTGGCTAGAGAAAGTGGTTCATTGGTGGTGGGGCTATGGGGTATATATTGTGTATCTGGAGAGTGGAATCTCTCTCTCTGCTATCTGATCACCATGTGAGCTGCTTCCCTTTGCCATACTCTTCCACCATGGTGCTCAGCCTCACCTTGAGCCCCTAGGAATGGAACCTGCCTTCTATGGACTAAGACTTCTGAAACCATGAGCCCTCAAATAAATTTTTCCTTCTCTACAATTGTGCTGGTTGGATCCTTTAGACAGACACAGTAGCGAAACAGCTACTAAAACAAGGACTTACTGAAAAAGCATATCTTTAAAAAATCCACATGAATGAACTTCTGTTTATTTAATCTGTTGTTACCCAAGTAGCTAAATAGTCACCAAATTTTGAAAGAATGTTTACAAAGATCTGACTTACAGGTTACCTAATAAATGTTTGTTTGGCCAGGGTTGTGGCTCAGTGGCAGAGTACTTGCCTGGCATGTACAAGAAACTGGGTTCAATCCCCAGCAACACATTAATAATAATAATAATAATAATAATAATTTAAAAAAAAAACAAAACAAAGTTATAAAAAAATAAAATAAATCTATGTTTGGGAAACATTAGAGGCACCTCAAAGAGTGGTAAAATTCTAATAGGAAGACCCTAAATCACAAATCATATGCATTAAAATAACAGAGGAAAAAGCAAAGAATTATTTCAAGCATAAGAATGTCACAAAGGCCAGGTACAGTGGCATATGCCTGTAATCCCAGTGGCTTAGGAGGCTGAGGCAGAAGGATCACAAGTTCAAAACCAGCCTCAGCAACTTAGCAAGGGCCTAAGAAACTTAGGGAGACCCTATCTCTAAAATACAAAAAAGGGCCGGGGATGTACCTCAGTAGTTAAGTGTCCCTGAGTTCAATCTTCAGTACAAAAAAAAAAAAAAAAAAAAAATCACATAGGCAGATGCAGGGATCTGTGTACTGAATGATGAAGAGACTCCTAATCACAACCTGAAGCTTCCAGCACTACTAGACAAGCCACAAGAAACACCAAACTCTGTGAACATGCAAAGTCGGGAAGTAGTTGTTCTATACTCTGAGTTTCATGGCAATTTCTGAGTCATCATTATTAATGAAGGAATCCTCTGGCCAGAAACTCACACTTGTTTTTGTCCTAAGTTTTTCGCATCTTTTTTCTTGCAGCTCTTTCTCAGTTCGTCTTTTTTGCCTGTTAAAAACAAACAGCATAAGTCAGGCGTGGGCAGTACATGCCAATAACCCTAGAGTCTCAGAAAGCTGAAGCAGGAAGATCTCAAGTTTGAGGCCAGCCTCAGCAATTTAGTAAGGCCCTGCCTCAAAATAAAAAAGTAAAAGGACTGGGGATGTAGCTCAGTGGTGGAGTATGTGGTAGAGTGGCCCTGGGTTTAACCCCCTTAAAAAAAAAAAAAAAGGTATAAAATGTATTTAGTTTTTTTGTTTGTATCATGCTATACAGAAATCGTTATTGAAATCATGTTAATAAATTATTTAATAGAATTTAATTTAATTAGTAAGACATTCATTCTGCTAGATTGTAGACATATATATAAACAAAAAAATAAAAAATATGTGGTATTTATTCCTAGTTCTTCTACTACTTAACTGACTATTCTTTGGTGGCCACAGGATGTCAGGATAGGTTTAAACCTTTTAGTTAACTGTCAAACTCTCTTTTCTGCAGATTTGAAGCTGGTACTAGAAATCATATCAGATATATTAATTTGCCTATCCTGATAAGGCTAAGCACATTTAGTCACCTCAGTGAAATCCCAGTAAGGAGGAAGAGAGGTCCCCAAAACCTAAACAGAAGACTTATATTGAAGAGGGAAAACACAGAAAGGATAGAAGGAGTAAATCATTTCTGGAAAGAGCAATGGGAATAAATTTTACAGTCTGATAATGTGAAATTTTAGAAGTATTCTCTAGATTCAGTAAATCAATCAGTACGTGTCTTGAACATCCATTACAGGTAAAACACTAAGTGCTCTTCATTAGATATTACAGCCTTGCTTTGTACATATACACCTTTTAATGCCATGAAGCAATTACCTACACTCCTGCTTACTACAAGAGTCTGTAGAATATAAGATCAATAACAATAAATACTGGCTCAAAGAATCAGATAGTACCTGGAACACTACATGATACCAAATATTTTGCTGCAAAAGACAAGCATCTTTTACTCATTGAGTTATAAAAACACGTAAAAGAATCCTCCAGCCTGTGAACAGTAGAAACAAATTCCCTAATAGAAAAAAAAATGATAAGACTATCTCCCAGTAGAGATATTTTCCTCATTATAAGACACATTAAAATACATGACACTTGCCAGGTGTGGTGGCACACTCCTATAATCCCAGTGACTCAGGAGGCTGAGGCAGGAAGATCGCAAGTTCAAAGCCAGCCTCAGCAAAAGTGAGGCACTAAGCAACTTAATAACCCTGTTTCTCAATAAAATACAAAATAGGGCTGGGTATGTGGCTCAATGGTTGTGTGCCCCTGAGTTCAATTCCCAATTAAAAAAAAAAAAACATGACACATGGCAAGGAAACAGAATATGAAATTGTGTACTAAGCCAGGAGGTTGAACCAGAGGACTTCCATCTTTAAGACTACATGGATTACAACTGCATTCTTTGATCCATCAATAAATACTTGTAGATGAAAAAAAAAAAGACTATATGGATTTATAAATAATAATTTATTGATACATATCATCAAAAAATTAGAACTTGCCTTTTTTTAATATTTATTTTTTAGTTGTAGATGGACACAATATCTTTATTTTATTTTATTTTATTTGTGGTGCTGAGGATTGAACCCAGGGCTTCACACATGCTAGGCGAGCGCTCTACCGCTAAGCCACAACCCAGCCCAGAACTTGCCTTTTGTGACTGTTCTTTCCTTGTCTTAATCCAGATGGTTCTACTTTGATATTGAGAAGCTGAAGGCAACCAGAATCCCCTTGTTGCAATAAATGATGATGTGTTAGTTTCTGCTGGCTTTGTTTAAACGTAATGAGGTTTTCAAGTGGGATAAGCTGCGGTTTCTTACACTACAAGAAACAAAATAATGAAAGTTTATAAACTCAAATATACAATATGTTGACAAACTGAGGAAAAAATTTGTTTAATTAAACCAAAATATGCAAAAGAGAAAAAATCAAATATAACAACTTGGTAAGCTAAGTACTCATATTTTGAAGAATTAGAGATTTTAGAATGGAAATTTTCAATTAGGTCTTTTTTTTTTTTTTTTTAACACGTTAAGGATCAAATCCAACACTAAATTGCACGAGGTAGACAAGCACTATATCACTGAGCAATATATCACTGTATCACTATATCACTATATCTCTGGTCCTCAAGATTTCTACCCTTTTATTTTGTTGTTATTCTTTTTAGATATACATGACAGCAGAGTGTATTTTGACATATCATACACATATGTAGTATAATTTATTCTAATTAGGATCCCATTCTTTTGGTTATGCATGATGTGGAGTTACACTGGTTGTATATTCATACATAAATATAGCAAAGTTACATTTGATTCATTCTACTGTCTTTCCTATTCCCCTCTCCCTCCCTTCCCTTCATTCCCTTGTCTAATCCAGTGAACTTCTAATCTTCCCCTCTACCCTCCCTTGTTATGAGTTAGCATCCACTTATCAAAGATAGCATTCAGCCTTTGGTTTTTGGGGATTGGCTTATTTCACTTAGCATGATATTCACCAGTTACATCCATAATTTCATTTTTATTTATGACTGAGTAATATTCCATTGTGTATATATACAACATTTTCTTTACCCATTCATCTGTTGTATGGCACCTAGATTGGTTCCATAGCTTGGCTACTGTGAATTGAGCTACTATAAACATTGATGTGGCTGAAGACCTCTAGTTTAATTTTTAAAACAAGTTTGACAATCCCTAAATACAGTGATGGGAACTTGAGGGTTCATTATACTATTCTAATAAAATTTTTTTTTAATTATTTTCAAAACGCCAACTTTTCCACTTCTTTAATTCTACCTCCTTCTTTATATTGTGTTCAGGAGGCATGGTAACTATTTTTTCTAAGGAACAGCCATTTCTCTTTCCAGTATCATCTTTAAATCTTAAAGCATGCAACAGAATGAATTTCTCCCTAAGATGGTACTACTCATGTACAAAATTAGAACCTAAACATTTTGTATTTCATAAATCAAAGATAATATCTTAAAAGAGGATTTGGTGTACAAAGCTACCATTTAATTACATGCACAGCTACTGATAGAGCGGGGTTGACTTAACTTTAACCTATAACAGATTTGAAGAGAGTCATATCGCAATTGTTAGCAATCTCACTGGCTCACTCTTGCTCTCTACACATGCACACACCCACATGCAAACAAGAACACCTAATAATTATATTTTTTATTTCTTCTCTGAGAAGAAATAACTATGAAAGATTCTATTAAATTCTGATATACTGATAAAGAAAAAAGGCCTAATATCTCTAAAATACACTTATTATTTTAAACCTGAAATTTCTGTTATATGACATTAAAATACGAAAAACCCAAAAGCATTATTTAGAGTTTTCGATGAACTTATAGAATTCATGTTACAAAAAATGTAGGATCCTGCCCTTGTATCACTGCACAAAAATTAATTACCATATTTTCCGAGGACAAACATGATTGCAATAATGACAGTTGTGGGTATTTTCTTTCTTCTGCTACAGTTCTAGTATGTCTTGGGGGAACTGTAATTGATGCTCTTGTGGCTGATGAAAATATATAAGGAGACTTAAATTGCAGGTGCAACAATGGAAGTCCAAAGGAATTCTCAGGAGATATCTTAAGGGACCCTTGCTTAGCATCATAGAGTTTTTCTGGCTTTATTAATATTACAGAGTCCTGTTGAGATGTCAAGTTTTCTTCTCCAATATACTGACTGAAGTTCACATTCATAGGAATGTCTGTAATTACACTTTCTGCCCATTTCTTCTGCTCAGTTGCTTTGTTTATGGTTTCAGTACTGCAGTGGCTTGAGTATGAGTGGGATCCTGAGGTAGCGGGTATTTTTCCCTGTGGTACAGGAGGCTGGAAGCCACCGGATAACCCCCAAGCCTCTCTTGGCTGGGCCAGAGGCCGAAAGGGAATGTGTGGTACTCTTTCTGCTTGTAAAGAAAGGGGCTTGAATTCATGTTTATGCTCAAACTGAAGCAAAGGAAAGCCAGAATCAGGACTGGACGTTTTGGCAGGTGGAATAAGTCTAGGTGTCTTCCAGACATTAGAAGGCGTGGACAAAAGATGGAAGGGAGTATTTCCAGCAGGAGTTAGAGAAACTGAAGGGGGTGCTAAGCTTTGAGATGCTGGGGTGAGTCCTATCTTCTGAGATTGGCCATCTACTTGACATGAAGATACATTCCCATGGGGAACATTCTGGAAAGGAAAAAAAAAAAAGATATAATGTAAGTTTAGAATATTACAAACTCCATATTTT
Source organism: Marmota marmota marmota (assembly GCF_001458135.2). NCBI lineage: Eukaryota > Metazoa > Chordata > Mammalia > Rodentia > Sciuridae > Marmota > Marmota marmota. The sequence continues at coordinate 2,577,477 of NW_025999961.1, read as the reverse complement.
GTAAATGATTTTAAACATATTTTGAGGGGTGGAATGTTAAGAAAATTATTAAGAAATTAATTTGCTCAGGGGGCTGATGTTGACCGGAAGGGTCCAGCAGTACTGTGATGGTGCTCCTGGAGAGCCAGCAGTTCCTCAGGGAGCTGCCTAGGCTCTTCCAAAAGTGTCAGCTGTCGGGCAGCATGTACATCACCTTGAAGAAGTATGATGGTCGAACTAAACCTACACTGAGAAGGGTTCTGTGGAGGGTGTTGAGCCCTCAGACAAGAAGTGTCTGTTGAGAGCAATGGATGGGAAAAAGAAGACCATCACAGCGGTGAGCTCCAAAGAAGTGAATAAGTTTCAGATGGCTTACTCAAGCCTACTGGAGCTAACATGGAAGGGCTGAAGAAGAGATAAAAAGAGCAAGAGTAAGAAGAGCAAAGCAGCACAGTGAAGAGCACTGGATTCTCTGCTTTTACCAAACCACTGAATTGCTATATTTCCCTTTTGTTTATAGTTTTGCTCATAAATCTAGGTTTCTGGTTTCCCCATTAACCGTTTCCATGTGATATTAGGGTCATTTTGAAGAGAAGAAAGGTTGCAGTGTTTACAAGGTAGTTGTGGTAAGAAACCAGTTTATTTCAGATCTGTGATGCCTGGTTGTAAATTCCTAAATTAGTTTTTAAAAGTCTCTGTAGTCATCGTTGTGAAGAGCAATGTATCATTAAACACCTGCTTATCAGTAAAAAAAAAAAAAAAAAGATTAATTTGCTCAAATACCAAAAGAACAATGATCAGACTACTAGAACATTAATGGTATTTTTATTGGCATTACCTGAAGATTTCCATTATTATTTTGATCAGAATGGATAATTTCTTCATGGCCATGTGAGTTATTCTTGACAGGCTCCCTGGTGTACTCTCCCATGGACTGTGGTTTAACGAAAATTTTCTGACTAAGATTCCTACTTCTGTTGACTTCAACATCATCACTCCCTCCTGTAGGGTTTGAAACCTGGCTTGTTCCCAAACGTTCAATCTGAGTCTGCTGTAGAAGTTGATGCACATCTGGGAGGTTAGCAAAAGATGATCCTACTATTTGCATTAAACTAATGAAATTGATCTGTTGCAGCTACAACAAAACAGAATTAAAGAGATAGCTTAAAACATAATGAAAAGAATCTAAGGAATCAACAATAACCACCTGAATATTCTTTGTCACACTTTTGCCTTGGCATCTGTCAAGACTCATAAATGCAGACTGGGAGGCAGGGCCAGGAGAGATTTTTTTTTAAAAAAGGGTACAAAAAAGTACGGGAACATAAACACTAAATCACCAATGAAACCTGAGACAATGCATAAACCTATGAACCAGTTCACAAACCCATCCAGAGATCATAAAGGAGTGGTTCAATGGAGGAGGGTGAGAATAAATAAGGATTCCTAGAATGGGTGTGTTCTGAACAAGTTTTCAAGAAAGAAAACAGCAGAGAGCAGCACACCAGTGAGAAATTCATTTCTGGAAGTTTATTAACTTTAAACCATATACAATCATTTGTAGATCTACTTACTTTTGTAGAGATATGCTCACCTGAACTAATTTAAACATTTCATCTTGGAGCATTTGTCTAACAGAATCTGAAGAATCTGGTAATGGAGCCCTGTGTTCACTTCTCTGGGTTGTCCCAGGTGATGGAACAGGTGTTTCTGAAGCAACATTGACTCCAGTTGATACCAGGGGCAGAAATGAAGGAGATTTACCTTTAAATGCAGAAATCTGTACACTATATGGAAACATTTAAATTTTTAAAAATGCAAATTAATTTAAAAAATCTGTAACATCAATATTTAGACCCCACGTTTTTTTCAAATTTAGGGGTTATTTTGGCAGTTTTTAGGATCTCTGCAGTACCTATCATTTTTCATCTAAATGCCTGTATCAGGGACATGTACTGTCACAGTCAATGATGGTCCCTCCCAATGCTGCTACAGCACAGGAAAGTCCAGCATAGGTCCATGCAGGTATCTGAGTTTGAGACATATGATCATTCTGATTAACTATACAGACTTCATAATTTGGCTTAGGAATAAGATTTTTTTTTTTTTTAATATTTTTTATTTTTTTTTTTAGTTATCGGCGGACACAACATCTTTGTTTGTATGTGGTGCTGAGGATCGAACCCGGGCCACAAGCATGCCAGGCGAGCACGCTACCGCTTGAGCCACATCCCCAGCCCAGGAATAAGATTTTTGACTAAAATTAATGATTCAGATTAAAGAAAACTAAGGAAAGAATAGGTTAAAAAATGTTTAATTCTGAGATCAACAAAGCAAGCAGCTGCTGATCACCATTCAATATGAAACAACAGTGTGGTGAACATTTCCAAATAAATCAGGTCCCATTTAAAACAAACTCTAACAATTACAACTCTGGACAGGGAACACCTGGAATGTAGCCATTGAATCATCACTTCAAAAACCCTCTTGTTCCCCATGATGGAGAGAATCACAACCTCTAGGACAGGAGTTCCCTGTGTTTCTCCTTTGCTAGCAAAGCAATAAAACTTCTTTTTTTCCTTTTTCTAAATAAAAAAAATAAACACTAATAAAAACATTTATTTAAAAATAAAATTAAAGATCAAATCTAGTTCTTTGGTTTTGTTATTTATTTATTTATTTATTTATTTGGTACTGGGGATTGAACCCTGTGGCACTCTACCACTAAGCCACAACCCCCGACACTTTTTATTTTTTTTGAGTCAGTGTCTTGCTGAGTTACTCAGGGCTTCACTAAGTTGATGTGGCTGGCCTTGAAATTGTGATCCTCCTGCCTCAGCCTCCCCAGCTACTAGGATTACAGGTTTAAACCACTGCATCCAGCAATTTTTTGTTTTTTGAAATAAAATGATTGTTGGGGATCAATTCCTTAAAAATAGCAAGTAGCCAATGTTTTCTAAGCAAATAAATTTCATAAACTAAAGGAACAGATGTTTATATTCAAATAAATTAGTCACTGTTTCCAAAAAGAAAACAACATACTAAAATGCACTTAGATTTATTTGGGTTTACAGTCAATCCCTTTCAGCTAATATCTGCCTCTTATTGGGCATCTAACATGCTCAGTAACAAAACTTTTTTTTATATGGAACATTAATTTTTTTATATGGAACATTTTTTTTAATATGGAACATTCACGAAAAATAACCATCATGCCATATATGACTATTTTTAAAAAACTACTGGGATTTGTTTTCAACAACTAACAAGAAGACCAATTCTAATTATGTAAAAATTTTGTAAAGTAAAGCCATGCTATGTTTTCCTCCTAATTATACACGATTTCTAAACAGAAAGCACTCTGTTCATCAAAAGAGAATTAAAAGTATTTCAAATGATATTAGAAGTCAGAAGCTGAAAATAGCAACAATTACATCTTTCAATAATATATCCACTACTTTTTTTCTGGGAAAAAAGTATCCCTGTATGTCCTTAACAACAGGTAAAGAAAAAATCTTTGAATAATTAACTAAGATGTCAAACATTTGTGTTATGTTACTCTTTCAATATTGCATGGTGTGTTCATTTATTATTTTCATAGTTTTAGCCAACATTTAGCAGTTATTTCAAACTGGTACAGTAGGCATCAATTCATCCTCTTACTTACTTGTACAACATGATCATTTTTAAAGTAGTAGACAAAAATTCTTACCTAGAAATTTCTGAATTTGTATCTATACAAAACGAGTGAGAAACAGCATGTTCAGGATTTGAAAAGGCTTCAGTCATACTATAAATAAAAGTTAATAAGTGATTAGGAAGGAAGATATTGTTTACATTATCTAAGATACAGGTGATCTAATGATTAGCCATCTAAGAGTCTAAACATCCTCTAACACTCTGTAATGTTTGGCTCATAATCATAATCTACTTACATCTGTCTCCATAGCGATTAGAAATAGATTCAAACAAAAGCAAAAAAATATTTCTATATGACTTAACTTAAACAATGTTGATTGCTCAGCAACAAAAACAACAGAACCTAAAATGAGGGACATGAGGTTGGCTGGGACCCAAATTTCTCTTATGGAACAGGTAAACACTTTGCTTAAGAACACTGAAGAAATTGTTGTTGGGGTTGGGGTTGTGGCTCAGTGGTAGCGTGCATGAGGCATTAGGTTCAATCCTCAGCACCACATAAATGTAAAATAAATATCTTAAAAAAAAAGAAATTGTTGTCATGTATGAAACCGTAAAGACTAGTTTTTACAAATAGATGTATCTCATAAAGGCACATCACGTTAAATGTATAATTTGGGGGGCTGGAGGCAGAGGTCAGTGGTAAAGCATGTGCAAGACCTTGAGTATCGAACCCCACCCCTGAGGGGGGGAAAAATCTTTTTGTCAATTGTTCACAGTAGAACTAAACAAAATTTGTATACTAAAAAAAGAAAATCTAATTATGTTGCCTCTCATATTCAAGGTAATCCTAAAATTCTAACACTCATTTCTACAACTGCCCCTCAGCTCTTTCTGAAACAGTAACAAGCCAGCCAGCAGAGCATGTGCTCCTTGTAGCTCTACTGCAGGGCTAATGGGGAAAGATCATGTGTAATCATGATGCATAAGGGCTCTTTGATTCCATAAACATGGAAAGGTGGTTCGCTAATTGGCAGATGAACATACACTGTTCTATTTACAGTTATATTTTATTTTGATAAGACTGACAGTGATAGAGAAGAAAAGGTATTTTCGATATTATTATTTATTCCACTCTAGCACAACTTGAAAATGTAACATTTACCAAAAACCATTGTTTACTCTAGCTATAAACTGAAGTTACCAATTTCATTAGAAATATAATAACACCATAAAATACATAGTACAACTTCAGAGGAAAAAAAAAAAAGCTGCAGCTTCACTGAGAAGCCAGTGAAGTCATTTCATACTATCTTCCCCTTACCCTTTCTGTTCAACTGATTTTTCTTTCATATTTGCCTCCCATGGTTCTTCCCTTGGACACAAAACCTCTTCTGTCAGATGCTGTAAAAATAGTACCCAAAATGAAAAGAGGTAAAACATATAGGAATTTCCTGGGATGGGTATTTTGAGTTTCACATTAGCTACTTGCCCAGAGTAACAACAGTTTAAAAGCAAGGGAAAATCAAATACTAACATGTACTCCCAGGACTGCTCTGACCAGATCCTTAGACCATATGAACTGCCTTTGGCTATCATTCTGAGCTACTGAGCATATTCAGGTACAAAGACATGATAATTTTGAGTAGACTAACACAATATAAGTTACATACACTCATCACTGCATGATTATTAATTAATCTGTGAAAACAACCACAAAAATCAAAAAAGACCACTCTTTTCTAAAAGAATTGTTACATTAATTGGAACACTCTATCTTCCACCTAGATGTTCAATGTATATAGAATTTTGAGAAAACAAATTAATATAGAAAGTGCATATAGTATTACAAACTACATCCTATACTGAATTATACTTCATAAATTACGAACATTTTCACCACTCTTGATTAATTTGCTGAAGCAGTTTATGAAAAGAGAGTCATTGCCTAAAATTATTGGACATGTACTAGTAAAATTTTAGTGAAAGAAAAATTCTGCAAGGCATGGCTCTATTCTTAGCTCAATAGTGCAGATGTAAAAGATAATAGCTTTGCTTTGATATATTTTGTAATAGTGGATAAAAACCCTTAGATATAATTTAAACTCTAGACAGAAGTTAGATCATTTTATCCACTCTTGATTTACCTCTTCCAATTGCTGTGGTAAAGCTGGCATGTAAATGGCAATATTGGGACTTTTGAGACCTCCAACAGATTCTTCTAGAAGAAAATTAAAGGAAAAGAAAATTTGCCTTTTGAAAAATAATCGTTTGACTTATTTAAGGGTTTCAGGAATATTACAGGAAACATTTTCTACCTTAACAAAATATTTTTTAAAAAACACTTAGACTTGGGCTGGGGATGTGGCTCAAGCAGTAGCGCGCTCGCCTCGCATGCATGAGGCCCGGGTTGGATGGTCGGCACCACATACAAAGATATTGTGTCTGCCGAAAACTAAAAAATAAATATTAAAAATTCTCTCTCTCTCTTAAAAAAAAAAAAACACTTAGACTCTTCATCAGGTAAATCCCCGATGAGCCCTAGGAGAGCTCCTTTCCATATGTAAAGCTCTCAGAGTTTCTGCTTTGATGACATCTGTTTCATGGGGTCAATTCACAGGAATTAAGAGGCCTGTCATTATTAAACAGGTAGGACAAGAGGCCCAATAATTGTAAAAGCTACTAACAAAAAAATGCCTTATGTGTTTTTGGTTTTATTAAAAACCTAAGGCTGGGCTGGGGATGTGGCTCAAGCGGTAGCGCACTCGCCGGCATGCATGCGACCTGGGTTCGATCCTCAGCACCACATACAAACAAAGATGTTGTGTCTGCCGATAACTAAAAAATTTTAAAAAAATATTTAAAAAATTCTCTCTCTCTCTCTCTCTCCCTCCCTGTCTCCCTCTCTCACTCTCTCTTTAAAAATAAATAAATAAATAAATAAAAACCTAAGGTTACAAATACACTCAACATTTCATAAAGAACATTCTCTTTTTATTTCTGGGCTATTGTAAACATACTGACTTAGATATAAAACTATAATTTCAGGTATCACCTATTAATTTCAAATTAATAAAGTGAAAGAAAATGATGATCTATATAACTGACCTTCACAGTCTGACATATGCATATCCATTTCATCCTGTGTAAATGTTTCTACTTCTAAAAGATTCTCACTGGTATCTATAAATTCTTTTTCAGAATTATGACTGATGGAAATAATCTCATCATTGACTTCTTTTACTTTAGGATTTTCTGCTTCAGTCAGCTTTCCACTGAAAAAAATGCAGCAACTAAGTTACAACTCATTCTTGGGGACAAAGAGCATGCTTCCACTTGACTCCATGCTTTTTTAAACAACTATAAACTTCATTTTCATCTTTATCGAGTCTTTTTTTCTAATTTTTACATTTCTGGTACATAGCTCAGCAAAAAATTGATCAACAAATAGCTGAATATTCTAGTTTTCATTTACTTAAAAGACTAGAATAACTTCAACTTATCTAAAATTGCCTTTTTTCACAAAGGAATCTTCATGCTGTAAGAGCTTTTGCCTTGATATTTGCTATAATAAAGGTTCACATGGCAAACCTTTTCTCTCTCTCTCTCTCTCTCTCTTTTTTTTTTTTTTGGTACTAGTGATTGAACTCAGGGGCACTCAACCACTGAGCCACATCCCTAGCCCTGTTTTCGTAATTTAATTAGAGACAGGGTCTCACTGAGTTGCTTAGAACCTCGTAATTGCTGAGGCTGGCTTTGAACTCTCAATCCTCCTGTCTTAGCCTCCCAAGCCACTAAATTACAGGTATGTGACACTGTACCCTGCAAACCTTTTCCCAGGTACTTTGTTACAGGAAGCTAACACAGTATTCAGATATATTATTATTATTTCATATAAAAAACTGACAATTGGATTAATTCAACTCCCTCTGAATGGTCAATAAACTAATAACTGGATCTGTCAAGATGAATTAGCTCCTTTCTAAAAAAGCCAGACCAACAGGGATAAAACATAATTTGCAATTAATTGTTGAAGTATATCAGAAAGCTCATTTCTATTCTTCTAGTTCAAAGAAAATGCTCATTTCTTTAACTTTTAACGGTTCAATTCCTCCCTTTAAGCCCCAAACTAACAAACCAGTCAACCTCTATTGAAAAGAAGAGCACAAGGAGCAACTTACTTCAAGATACTTTGACAGAATTCATTCTGATCATCTCTTTCCTCAGTTCCACCTTGAGTTGCTACTACAGCTAAACAGCCAGCATCAGTTTTGCTCCTCCTCCTCTCCATACTGCATCCAATCTGAGACTTACTATGATTCTCTAGCTCCTGAAACAAACCATTTATAGCATTTTGTTTTCATTAGTGATCCCTTAATTTTTATATTTAAATTATTCATACTTTCTATAAACTTCTCCTGATCAATTCTCTTATTCATTTATCAAGTATTTATTGCAGTTTTACAACTCAATATTTGTTACTGAAGCAATGACCAAGTCTTTATTCCACCTGGAAAAAGCACACATGACTTCTTACATAGTATACCAAAGAAATAAACTTCGAAATTCTTAAAGTGTATCTTAATTATTTTCAGGTCACCAAACAATGGCAATGAAAAATTGAATACTCTAGTTTCACTTTCTTTGCAATTATAAAGACATTTAGCTAGGTGTTGTGGTAAACACCTGTAATCCTGTAATCCAGTCTCAGCAACTTATACCCTGTCCCAAAACAAAATACAAAAAAGGACTGGGGATAGAGCTAAGTGATAAAGTACCCCTGGATTCAATTTCCCAGTAGCAGAATGAATGAATGAATGAATGGCAGACTATTTTAAAAAAATAAAGACATTCAGTAGTTATGACCCAGTGGCCAGGAGTGGTGGTACATGCCCGTAATCCCAGAAGTTTGGGAGGCTGAGGCAGAAAGATTTTGAGTTCAAAGCCAGCCTCAGCCTTAACAACCAAGCAAGACTCTGTTTCTAAATAAAATATAAAGTAGGGCTGGGGATGTGGCTCAGTGTTTAAGCACCCCTGGGTTCAATCCCAGGAACCAAAAAAAAAAAAAAAGATACATTGCACGAAAATACAGGCACCTAGGAATTTATGCATATATTAACTAGAAAACGCAAGTTTCAAAGATAACACATAATCATAGCACCAAATAATTAAATTGTGTACCTTAGGAGAACAACTGATCTCAAAAACAAAAATAAAAAAAGAAGGAAAGAAAACACCCATATAAACAAAAAATAAAATAATACAAATTCTGGGTGATTGCATGGATCTGGGGAGTTTCTACAGAAACTCTTATACAGTTGACTTCCTTACCCTTGAACCAGAATAAACTATTTTAGAATGAAGGCACTTGCTACTGACCAGAGAAAACAAAGAACAGCACATCTCTACTGACAAAACACCTACCTTTCCAGGTGAGGTTCTTCGCACTCTTCTGGCCTGAGACTACAAATAAAAAGATTCCCTGTTGCATTTAATGAAGCATCAATAATAATAAATGGGTCAATACCTAGTCCTTCATCTGAACCAAAGGCTGACACTTAAAAGAGAAATAATATAAGTGTTATGGCATTTGTAATATCACTTAAAGTTATTCATCTTTTTTTATTTTTCACAAACACATACACTTCAAAACCTACAGCCTCTATGAAAGCACTTGTACCCTCACCACCACCATTATCATTATTGTAGTGCTGAGGATGGAACCCAGGGCCTCACACATGCTAGGCAAGTGTGAGTTACACCCCCAAACACTAATTATGTTTAAGAATTAAAAGAATTACTGGTAGTTGGGGCTGGGGTTGTGGCTCAGAGGTAGAGTGCTCACCTACCATGCATGGGGCACTGGGTTCGATCCTCAGCACCACATAACAATAAAAAAAATGAAGATGTTGTGTTCACCTATAACTAAAAAATAAATATTTTTTTTAAAAATTACTGGAAGAAAAAAATTGAGTGATAAAGAATATAATTAGGAGCTAGGATTGTATCTCAATGGCAAAGCACTTGCCTAGCATGTGTGAGGCACTGGTTTTGATTCGCAAGCACCACATGTAAATAAACAAATAAAATAAAGGTCCATCAATGTCTTAAAAAAATAAAGAATATAATCAACATTACTATTAATTTCCCATTAATTACTGATTCTTTAATAAAGGGGAAAATATACAGTTTTAATAAAAATTACAGTTCTTATTTCTAATAAACAGTTGACTTCCTTACCTTAATAATGGCATTTTTTGCCTTAGATGTAGAAAAATAATAGGGTTGCTCCAAAAGCCATAAAGAGGTAAGAATGGCAGCTGCAGAAGTCTTCACACGAATTACTGGACTGTACTCACAGGGTGACCGAGTGATACCAGAATCACAGAGCAGTCTTCGATCAGACCACCTTATCATCCACTCCAACAGTCTTCCTATACTGCCAAATGCATTCTTTACTGTCAAAGGGAGATCTTCCTGAGGGTTAATATCATTGCACTGAACTGCTTTGAAACTGTGTCTTCTAGTTATAGTGGTCTTGGAAGACCAAAAACTATAGTTTGATGGTCTCTGGTTCAGAGGTTTCTCTCGATTACCATCTTGAATTCTGTAAATTGACTTTTTTTTTAAACCAAACAATCCACTCTTTCCTTCATCTTTACTGATTTCATGCAAAGGGTTCTCTAAAAAAGGTCTCATCCCATGACTAACAAGTTCTGAAGTCGAAAGTGCGTGGTTTTCTAAAGTTATGGCATATCCATCACTTACAGAGGAAGCTTTTCCAGATTCAGGTGACTCAGGAGCAACTACAAAGCAAGAGCCAGCTCTAAACACATTCTGGCTTTTAGTTTTGCCCTGACGTCGTTTTAATGTTGTATGTACATCAAAAAGTAAAGAATTAAGCTCATGTTCTCTAAGTTGTACAGAAAAGCTAGTTAAAAATGGAATGCCAGGATCTCTGGAACTGAGAAGGTCTCTTTCAAGAACGTAACTCAAGAAAAGATCAAGGAATTTAATATATTCATCATCATCACGCTCAAATTCCCAAATACCTATTATAGGAAGTGTACTTTGTGATAGCTTTTCGTGATCTTCTTTCCTTTTAGGGTTTTTGCTCTGATTACATATTTTCTTTCTATCACTGGGCTTATGAATCAGTGTTAATTCCATGTTATCTGGGGAGTTTCTACAGAAAAAAAATTGAAAAAGACATAATTAATGATCACTGAATTACTAAAACTGATCTCAGAATTGACATACAAAATATCTGTACTGATTAAGTCATGCAACATTTTTGTGCCTCAATTACTGTTTCAAATGTGGAAGGAGACTAAAATGATCTCTAAAAACATTCTATAGGCTCAACAAATACAACACACTAATATCAGAGGGAAATCTTGTGTTTAAAGATATTAAAATATACTGACAGAAATTTAACTATAAAAAACAAGAATACTTTTTCTGGGTGTAAAATATGGTCCTCTAAATTTTATCCAGAATTTAAGAATACAAAATCAATAAAAACCACAAGTTCTTTCTTGTGGCTGCTCCTTTCAGCCCCCTTACACATACCATATGCAAAAGCGAGACTGCTCTTTTTTATTTTACCACAGAAAAGTTGGGAACTTTTTCTAAACACTTCCAGCTGCCATGAAACCCATTAGGCAAGCACCTTAGCTGCCAACAATAATTACTATAAAATTTCTTTTTCAACACTGTCCTTAGGGCAGAACAGATACTTAAGGTCTCTTGATGAGGTTGAAACTAACACACTTTTTCTGAGAATACACAGTAAGCAGCTTTTAGGGGATGCCTGTGCTAACATTTAATGATAACTGTTTTGTGAAACAAGCACACCATTTAAAATGCCATTAGATACAGTTTAAGCACACATTTGGAGTAGATGTAATAATTTCACTTAAGCAAAATTATTGTTGATTATATAGTCTTTAAGTCACAAGGGAAAAAAAACTGTACTGCAGTTATTAGAAACATAAAAGAAAAATTGGCTTAAATCACAGTGACATGGGTTTAGATAATAAAAGCAAGAATTTACCAACAATTGATGAATAAGTTTCAAAAATAAATATGCAAAATCAAAGCAGATCCACAGAGGAAAGGGATCGTCGGGGTATGGTAGGAGAGGAGGGTAGAGGGGAGGATTGAGGTAAGTGTTGGGGAGTGATATTGGCCAAATTTTATACTGTTAAATTGTGTGCATGCATGAATACACACCACAAAACCCATCATTATGTACAAGTACAATATACCAATAAAAAAATGTGGAAGGAAAAAAAAATGAATATTCAAGTACTACCATGGAAACCCTTAAAAATAATATGGTTAACCCAATCACAGTGTTAAGGGTTGGGTATCCCTTATGCAAAATGGCACCAGAAGTGCTTTGAATTATTTTTTTAAATTATTTTCCAAAGGAAGTGAATGGTTACTAAGAAATCTTAGTTGTACCTTTGACAGAAAGGTATCCTAGTTTTTTCTTCAGCCAACAAAGCTTCAGAGAATGTATCGGCTGTATCTCCTTCACTATGGATCATAGAATTTCCCAGTTCTGTGAGGGTGCTTCTGCTCAGGCTAGTCCCCAGAGAAAACCTATCCAAACCCACAGTCTCATCTGGTTTTTCTTCTTCAGTTGGTTCCCATACATTCATCTCAAAAGAACCTATATTTCTCCGCACACGTTTTAGAGCTTTTACCCTCACTTTATGGATAGAATGCATGACAACAGACATCATTTCCTCAGTCTGGGGACCTAGAAAGAAAAGAAGAAAGGGGCTTGTGGTTCATTAAATTATTTCAACACGATATATGGAAACCCAATTCTGGTCCCTCTTGGAGACATGGAACCTAAATAACAGCTAAGGCTTATTTCCATATTCTTACACATTATGTTTTCTTCAGTATTCACTGGAAAGTCTATTTCAAAAATCAAATCAATAATTATTAAAAAAAATAACTAATATTATTTTCTATTTCCATAGAGTGGAGAATAAGAGAAAATGAGTATAATTTTATCCAAAATAATAAGGACACCTTTCATACTGCAAGTAGTAAAAAATAATTGAAAGGAAAGTTTTTCAAGGCTACCTGTAGAAATTTTTTTAGAAAAAAATTTTAAGCATTTTTATTAATATATAAACAGGACATTTTAGAAGATAGCAAAATATATATTAAAAATACAAATCACAAAAGCAAGTTTGTTAATGTAATAATGTATGATCATAGGACATTATGTATGATCATGAGACAATAATGTATGATCACAGGACATAACTAGACTTGATGATTGTAGTTCTAAAAAATGACAGTTGGGGCTGGAGTTGTGGCTCAGTGATAAAGTGCTCGCCTAGCATGTGTGAGGCCCTGGGTTCAATCCTCAGCACCACATAAAAATAAACAAACAAAATGAAGGTATTCTGTTAAATTACAAAGAAAAAATAAATACTAAAAAAAATGACAGTAATATGAATTCTTTAAAAATTTCCAACCGGAGTGTACAGATTTAATGCAATTCCAATCAAAATCCCAGTGGCATTCCTCATAGAAAAAGTAGTCATGAAATTCATCTGGAAAAATAAGAGATCCAAAATAGCTAAAGCAATCCTTAGCAGGAAGAATGAAGCAGTGACATCACCATACCAGACCTTAAACTATACTATAGAGCAATAGTAACAAAAACAGCATGGTATTGGCACCAAAACAGACTGGTAGACCAATGGTACAGAATAGAGGACACAGAGATTAACCCATAAAATTACAATTATCTTATATTAGACAAAGGCACCAAAAACATGCATTAGAGAAAAGATAGCTTCTTTAATAAATGGTGCTGGGAAAAATGGAAATCCATATGCAACAAAATGAAATTAAATCCCTAACTCTCACCAAGCACAAAACTCAACTCAAAATGGATCAAGGACCTAGGAATAAAACCAGAAACTTTGCATCTAATAGAAGAAAAAGTAGGCCCTAATCTTCGTCATGTGGGATTAGGCCCCAATTTCCTTAATAAGACTCCTTTGGCATAAGAATTAAAATAAAGAATCAATAAATGGGATGGAATCAAACTAAAAAGTTTTCTCTCAGCAAAAGAAACAATCTGTGAGGTGAATAAAAAGCCTACATCTTGGGAGAAATTTTTACCCCTCCCACATCAGATAGGGCACTAATCTCTAGGGTATATAAAGAACTCAAAAAGCTAAGCACCGAGAAAACAAATAACCCAATCAACAAATGGGCCAAGGACCTGAACATACACTTCACAGAAGATGATATACAATCAATCAACAAATACATGGAAAAATGTTCATCATCACTAGCAATTAGAGAAATGCAAATCAAAACTACTCTAAGATTTCATCTCACTCCAGTCAGAATGGCAGCTATTATGAAGACAAACAACAATAAGTGTTGGCAAGGATATGGGGAAAAAGGAACACTCATCCATTGCTGTAAAGCAGTATGAAGATTCATTGCAAAATTGGGAATGGAACCACCATTTGACTCAGCTCTCCCTCTCCTTGGTGTATACCCAAAGGACTTAAAAACAGCATACTACAGGGACATAGTCACATCAAGGTTTATAGAAGCACAATTCACAATAGCTAAATTGTAGAACCAACCTAGATGCCTTTCTATAGATGAATCAACAAAAAAAAAAATGTGGCATTTATACACAATGGAATATTACTCAGCAATAAAAAATAAAATAAAATCATGGTGCAGGCAAATGGTGGATTGGAAGAGATAATGCTAAGTGAAGTTAGCCAATCCCCAAAATGCAAATGCTGAATGTTTTCTCTGATCCAAGGAGGCTGATTCATAGTAGGGTAGGGAGGGGAAACATGGGAGGAATAGACAAACTCTAGATAGAGCAGAGGGGCAGGAGGGGAAGGAGGAAGGTTAGAAATGATGATAGAATGTGATGGTCATCATTATCCAAAGTATATGTATAAAAACACAAATTGGTGTGAATATACTTTTTATACAACCAGAGATATGAAAAACTGTGGTCTATATGTGTAATAAGAATTTTAATGCATTTCGCTGTCATATATAAATTTTAAAAAATAATAAAAATAAAAACTTCCAGCTGGGCTCAGTGTGGTAATCACAGCTATTTGGGAGGCTGAGGCAGGAGCATCACAAGTTCAAGGCCAGCCTCAGCAATAGCAAGACCCTGTCATGAAATAAAGGATTGGAAAAGGAGCTCAGTGGTAGAGCACTTGCCTAGCAAGGACAACTTGCTGGGTTTAATTCAAAGCACCTCAAAAAAATAATAACAACAATAATTATATGGCCACTAGTGTAGCTCAGTTTAGAGCACACACTTAGCATGTATGAGGTCCTGGGATCTATCTCAACACTGCCAAAAAAAAAAAAAAAAAAGTTAAAACAATAATATATATTTTGCTATAATTTTAAAAAAATCCACAAGGTCATCTTGAATATATAATATAAAATAACCACAAATGGAATGAAAGAATACTACTTTTCAGTAGAGAGAGAGAGAGAGAGTGTGTGTGTGTGTGTGTGTCTATACTATTTACACAGTATATAAACACTAGTTTACAAAGCACTATATGCTGATCAAAGGTCACACAGTTAATGACTGACAGAGCCATGATCTAAAGTAGCTCTGTCTGGCTCCAAAGCAAGACAATTAGTTCTGCCGAGAGGAAGTGTGGCTATCTTCTCAGAAAGGAAAGACAAAAATGCACAGACCCACACAAACAACAGAAAATGAATGCTTTCAAACAAGAGGGAGCATCTCTAGCCATTTATCTATTAGATATCTAAGAAATAACAAATACCTTTTACAACACAGTGTCTGAGTCTCTGTCGAAGACAGTGATACTTTTCTCTTAAAGGAACTCTTATTTCCTCAGGATTGGGAAATGCGTTCACAAATATTTCTGCCACCTTAAGAAAAAAATTTTTGAAATTTCTTTGAGCAACATCATTCTTATTTTTTCCTTTTCATTCCTCAAACATTTCAACTCAAACATAAATGCATATTTATTACTAACTTTTTGATGTCAGGTCAAATCCTCTCTTAAGCATGAGCTTGCTAATGAAAGTTCAGCATCAGCTTTGTCTTTTTTATTTTTTAAATTTTAAAATATTTAATAAACAAAAATTGTGTACATTCAATTGCACAATGTGATAGTGTCCAATTTTATTTATTTATTTGTTTGTCTGTTTATTTATTTATTTTGCAGTACTAGAGATTGGACCCATGGCCTTGTGCATGCTAGGCAAGCAGTCTATCTCTAAACTACATCTCCAGTCCTTTTCTTTTGAGACAGAAATGCAAATCAAAACTACTCTAAGATCCCAAATAACTGGGATTATAATCATGATGATTTGATATACATATACACTCTGTACTGATTACCCCAGACAAATTAATTAACCAGACATAGTTATCATTGTGTAGGAGATGGTGGTAAAGACACTTACAATCTCTCTTATCCAATTTCAGGTAAATAATACAGAATCATTAACTACAGTCACTATGGCTGCACATTGGGTATCCAAAACTTATTCCTCATATAAATGAAAGTTTGGACCCTATAACCAACATTTGCCCATTTCCACCACAACCCCAACCCTGACAACCTGTTCTACTACTCTCTGCTTCCATTAATTCGAATTTTTTAGGTTTTACACAGTGAGATGATATAATATTTGTCTCTGAGTATGGAGGATATTATGCTAAGTAAAATAGGCCAGACATAGGGAACATTAATTTTATTAAACAAAATAAAAATTCTTCAAAGTCTCTAATTCAGATTTAAGTTTATTTTCACCTACAATCACATCACCTTTCTGATTGGTGGCAATTCTCCAATAAGGCTCAAAATTATATCCTGAATAAGTTCTTCAATATTAAAAAACCGAGAGAAAGGTAGCATTCTATAAGCCCATTCCAGTGCACTGAGACAATGCTCCACCATACAGGAATCAAACTCCTCTTCAAAGTCCTAAAGAGATATTCAAAAGATAATTGTCTCTTCACTTTAGATGAATAGACCAGAGTGAATTAAAAAAAAAAAAAAGTTTATTTCAAAGAATAAAATCTTCCATTAAAGAATAATTTCCCAAGTAATGTTTGTTCATTTTTCTTACTCTTCTACTGGCAAATACCTTTTCTCCCATCACATTTTCTCTTGCTTTCTGATATTGCCTACAACTATAGGATAATTTATCACGGATATGTAGCACCCAGCACAAAGCACAAAGTTCTCTGAAGCAACCTAAAGTAGGAATAAAAACATGAAAAGAATGTATGAGTATGTACATTAATAGAACAACTTCACCTCTGATGGTTATTTTTTCAAAATAAATGTCTTTATTTTGTTAATTATAAAAGAAACACATTTATCATAAATACCTTATATGAAAGTCATAGGTTCTTCCAGAATTTTGATGCACATTATTGTATATTTCATGCATATCAGTTGATGAAAAGTTTGGAAACATAATCATAAACTATATAACTTACTCTATTTATTATCAGTTTATTCATTTTGTAACTTCATGGGGTTAATATCACCAATATAGTATGGAGTATCATAACTTAACTACACATAATGCAAGGGCTCACAGTACAAGAAAAAAGAATTTCAACTATTCTGCTAACACTAAATTTACTTTCCCTGATCTTAATTAAATATGTCCATAAGTAAGACTCATCTTTTCTACTACTATAGCTAACAGAGCCTTTTCCTGTGGAAGGAGAAAAGTAATCCCCCCAAATTTAATAGTCATTAAAAGCCTTAATATTTTATTTATTTTTTTAATATTTATTTTTTAGTTGTAACTGGACACAATACTTTTATTTATTTTTATGTGGTACTGAGGATTGAACCCAGGGCCTTGCACGTCCCCAGCGAGCGCTCTACCGCTGAGTCACAACCCCAAAAGCCTTAATCTTTTTAAATGAGCCTATTTTTACAGTAAACTGACTTTTATTTTAGTGATTACTATTTTCATTTTTGTTAGAAAGCTACTTAATTTATTTTAAAAATAAATTGCAAAGCCACAAAGTATATTTAGATGTTATGAAAACTGAGGAGAAAACAGGTCTTCTACAAATCTATCCACCCCAAAGAGAAGAGTGGTGGGTAAACACCCCAAAGACTGTCAGGATCATCTGTGGGCAGTTTTGCACTATGATCCAAGTCCATACCCCAGATTCTGATGAGTTATACCAAGGGAGCATGGCCCAGTCTGTTGAAAGGCACCAACTGATAAATGTTTCACTATTTCTTATTTCACAGGCATGCTGGGACTGAACTAGGGTCAAGAATCATAAAGTTACACGCAGAACAAACTCAGCAGCTACTCATCTAAAAACATCCCTTTTCCATGTTTTTCCAATTATAGATTATTATCAGGCTATAAAATCAATTCAGTGAGTCTCAACCATTTAAAAAAACTAGAATACAACAGAAAATAGCAATAGTGTACGGTACATAATAAGGATGGCTCCTTATATTTTCATTTCCATATAGTACTGTACTGAGGTACATACAACACTAATATATGTACGGTACTAATATAATATCTGTATCTTATTAGAAGTCGTGGTCATGAAAGTTTGAATACCAAAAAGGTATCATCAACTAAAACTGAATGAGGAACACACTCCGAGCCCGGATCGGCTGAATTCAAGCTCCCGTTCGCCTGCTTCTTGCAGACAAACTGCTGTGACTCAGCACGAAATGATCCCGCTGAAACAACTGGTCGGCCCTTCTGAAACTACGGAGGTTAATACCAACCGAGCCTTCATAGGCAGTGGCCACAGGATTGAAACGGGGCTTGGGAGAGCCAGTCAGGACCCACCTGTTGCATTGGTCACCCGGCAAAGGGAAACGAACTGTCGCCATTTGCATGGGATACCACCAGGGCAGAGAACTGACCTCACCAGAATGCGGCGGAGGAGATAACTTCATTGAAACCAGCGGCGACAGGTGTGTAATCCCCTAGCCTTCCCTCTCCACACAGCAGGGAAAACTTAAGGGCCCCTCCAGCTCTCCCGTGAGTGCGATAGCCAGACCAAGAGAATCAGGAGTGGCGTGGGACCCGCGGCGCGGAACTCCCGACTACCGCTCCCATATATATATCCAATATACAGAAAAAAGAGAAAATATTAAAAGCTACAAGAGAAAGGAGGCAGATTACATTCAGGGGTAAACCAATAAGGTTAACAACGGATTTTTCATCACAGACGCTGAAAGCGAGAAGATCCTGGAACAACGTATCTCAAACACTGAAAGACAATGGATGCCAACCAAGAATTCTGTATCCAGCAAAATTAACCTTCAGGTACGACAACAAAATAAAAATCTTTCATGATAAACAAAAGTTAAAAGAATTTGCAGCCAGAAAACCAGCATTGCAAAGCATCTTGAGCAAAACACTACACGAGGAAGAAATGAAAAACAATAACCAAAACCA
>NW_025999961.1:2544343-2555864 GCF_001458135.2 Marmota marmota marmota | reverse complement strand
TGTTATACAAAATTACATATAAGAGGTTGTGAGGGGAAAGGGAAAAAAACAAGGAGAGAAATGAATTACAGTAGATGGGGTAGAGAGAGAAGATGGGAGGGGAGGGGGGGGGATAGTAGAGGATAGGAAAGGTAGTAGAATACAACAGTTACTAGTATGGCATTATGTAAAAATGTGGATGTGTAACCGATGTGATTCTACAATCTGTATTTGGGGTAAAAATGGGAGTTCATAACCCACTTGAATCAAATGTATGAAACATGATATGTCAAGAGCTTTGTAATGTTTTAAACACCAATAAAAAAAAATTAAAAAAATAAATAAATAAAACTGAATGAGAGGAATTCTACTAGATAAATGACCTGGTTTCCTTAATAAATAAATGGCCTGAAAAAAATAATGGGGAGAGAGAAACTATTATACATTAAGAGAAATTGACATATCAATGAAAATGCAATGTGTAGAGGACTCTGTTTGGTTCTAGATTTGAAAAAAAATAACTGAAGAAGTCATACTGAGATACTCAAGTAAATATAAAACACAGGATAGATAATATATAATGTGAAAGTATTTTAATTAATTTTGTTAGGTATAATAATGGAATTGTGCTTTCAAAAACTTCCTGTTGTGTTGACTACACATACTGAAGTACTTATGAGTAAAATCTCATGATATCTTAGATTTGCTTTCATGTGTTGACATCTGGTCGAGGTGGCTAATAAGTACTTGAAAGTTCATTATCTTTTTTAAATTCTCTATAAGAAGCTTTAAAACAATTTGAACTTTTTTATTTTAGATAACTAGGAATGCAAACTTTTTAATCTAGCCAAATCACTTCTCAAAAACCGAAAGACCAAACTAAGCAAATTAAATAGTGATCCTTAAGGACAAAATTAAATTATTAAAATGTATGTTCAAGTGGCTAGGATTGTAGCTTAGTGATAGAGTGCTTGCCTAGTATGTGTGAGGTATCACAGCATCCTCAGCATCACATAAAAATAAAGAAAATAAAGGTATTGTGTCCATCTACAATTAAAAAAAAAATTAAAAACACACGTTCCACATCCTAATACACCCAAGAGTAAAATATGTATCTGGTAACTTATCAGCTCCAAAGCACTTATCCTATTGCATAGTCTCATGTCATTTTAGCATACTTTCTTGCTTCTATTACTGATAGAAATGGTTGGGAAGAATGTCAGAAGCCCAAAGTTGAATTAGTTGGACCTATTTTAGCAAGCATATCAGCCAGCATAGGGCTCTCTTACTTTGTGATTTTATTATTCTCTGCCTCTACCCACCTCCCCACATTCACTCCTCTGCCCCTCCCTTAAAATGTATAAAGAAATGGAAAGATTTTCAAACCAGTACAAGCACATACGCATTGATAGCAGCACTATTCAAGAGTCAAAAGGTAAAAAGAGCTCAAATATACATTAAGTGATAAATAAATTGTAGTGTGGCCATACAAGGAGTCTTACTCACCCACAAGAAGGCATAAATATTAGCCCATGCTACAACGTGGCTAAGCCTTTAAAACACTGTGTTAAGTGAAAGAAGCCAGAACTCAAAGGGATAGAGGGAGGAGGAAGTGAGAAGAAACTACTACATGGTCAAGAGATGCTTGGAATAGGTAGTGATCACACAACACTGGGAATGTACTAAATGCTACTGAAT
This sequence comes from Marmota marmota marmota, assembly GCF_001458135.2. Classification (NCBI taxonomy): domain Eukaryota; kingdom Metazoa; phylum Chordata; class Mammalia; order Rodentia; family Sciuridae; genus Marmota; species Marmota marmota. Next base: position 2,554,187 of record NW_025999961.1, on the reverse strand, counting down.
TATTTACTTTAAAATGGTTAGATTTGTGTTATATTAATTTCACTTCAATAAATTATTTCTTTAAAAAATAAAAATGTATGTTCAAATCTTTATTTCAATCATTTGCAAACTTTTTTGTTTGTTTTGTTTCGTTTTGTTTAGTTTTTGAGATGGGGTCTAGATATGTTGCTGAGGCTGGTCTTGAACTCATAGGCTCAAGTGATCCACTGACCTCAACCTCCCAAGTAGCTGAGTCTATAAGCACCACTACACTCAGCTTCATGTTTTATCTATGATCAACAATCTTCTAACTGGGATTTTTGTGAATTTAACTCATTACTTACAAAGTCCAAATTTTTAAAAAATACTATTGGATTGTACACACATTTCCAAAGGACAACTGCCTGGCCCTTTCTTTTGTTAGAGTGAATGGAAAGTCTATAAACTAAGCTCATAACAGCTGAGCAAAGCAATTGAAAAGCATTTTGATGCCATTATAGTTTGAAAACAGACAATCTGAGCCCCAGGACATTTATTATTTAAGATTAGTACAAAGGTTAAGTGAGTTATAAAGGACCATTTTAATCAAAGTCTAGAGAGATCAAGGCTTAATATTAATAGAATGGTAAGAATTAACAATTAAAGAGAAAAATGTGGAATGGCATCCAAAGTTTTACTTCTTTTTAGGCTTATTATGCAGATAACTGGACATAAGACTATGAATAGGAAATGAATTTATAAAAGGAAATATAATAGAAAACTAATACTCAATATAGTCACAAGGAAGACATATTAACATAAAACTATCATTTGAACCCATCAAATTAATCTAAAGGAATTATAACATTTGGCATACTATTTTAAGAAATATAAAATAGGTATATTCATTAACTAAACAATTCTACTGCTAAGAATCTACCTAAGAAAATTATTTTAAAATACAATAAAGGAAACTAATGTGTCAGAGGCAACTTAGAAGTGCAAAAACTGAATTAAATTTTTAATTTTTGCTAATAGAAATTTTCAACTTAATAGATATGAAAGTTTTTTAAATGGAAAAAATGTTTAGGTAGCATATGTTAAGTTAGAAAATCAGAAAACAAATGATAAATCTATTCTGATAAGGTCAAAGCCTGTCCACTTCATGTTTGGCAGCATACCCTAACTTCAAGAAAATGACCACAGGTGGGGCTGGGATTGTGGCTCAGCGGTAGAGCGTTCGCCTAGCACGGGTGGGACCCGGGTTCGATCCTTAGCACCACATAAAAATAAAGGCATTGTGTTGTGTCCATCTACACCTAAAAAATAAATATTAAAAAAAGAAAAAAAAGAAAAGAAAATGATCACAGGAAAAGCTTTTTTTTTTAATTGAATCTAGGAGTACTCTACCCCTTTTTTCATTTTGTTTTATTTTGAGACACAGTCCCTTGAAGTTGCTAAGCTGGCCTCAAACTTGTGATCGATCCTTCTGCCTCAGCCTCCCAAGTAGCTGGAATTATAGGTGAGCACCACCAGGCAAGAAAAGCATCTAAATTTCAAATTTAAATAATGAAGCAACAAAAATAATATCATAATTTTGTATTATATAATAAATTCCTGGGGCTGGGTGTATAGCGCAGTTGGTAGAGTGCTTGCTTCACATGCACAAAGCCCTGGATTCAATTCCCAGCACCAAAAAAAAAAAAAAAAAATTCCTAATTTAATACCACACTATAATGCATGTACATATATGGCTGTTAAAATTATAGCATTTACTTGTAAACACAAAGTAAAATATTATACACCACTCCATACTTTGAAGAGTCAAATCATTTAAAAATATTGCCAAATCAAATAAATTATACACCATTATTCACGTATAGGATAATTTCTAAGCAAGTAGTTCATTGTCAACAAACCAACTGCTCTAATGGAAACTTCATCAAGCTTGTGGTCTCCAGTTGCTCCAGGTCTGAAGAATGCTACTCCTCCTTTACAGTAGTTAAGTAAGGACTGGGGGAAAGGATTCAGTGATGGAAGAGAACCTTTCATTCGAATCTGAAAGTAAAAAAATGGCAATACATTAATCTTGGTATAAATAATGTTGAGAGGAAACTACAGAAGAACAAGGCAGTTAAGATCAACCATATAAAATGGAAAACAGCATGATTCCTCTACTATGGAAGGCCAATAGTCCTGAAATCAGCTATTCTTTTAGAAGCTTAGATCACAAATCTAATTCAAGAATTTCATTAGATTACATCTCAAAAGAGAAAAAAAGTTCTAACTAAATCATTTATACTCCCTTGTCACTCAGTTTTGCTTATAAAAAACAACCTAAGGTTATTCATCCCTGGCTTACCCCACAGTTTAGAGAAAGAAAAGAAATACAGGCATCTAATCTCATTTAAGATAAAGTGTGTAGACTCCAAAACCAAAAAACAAATACAAAAAAATTTAACTTCATATATAACTTTTAAAAACCTAATCTACAATGACAGAGGTAGAAAGTCCTCACTTGACAACACTTAAAAAAATGACTCTAGGCAAGGATGATCAATAAATGCCATTGAGATTAAAAGTTGGAGGGCTGGTAGGGAACTTGATGGAAGATAACAACATAAACCCAAACCCACTGATCAATCTCACTACCACCAAAAGTGCCACATGTGCCCCATGACATGGTACAATGGGGAAGCATTATGAAGGTTCATTCCTGAATAGCACCAAACCTTCCTACCTCCATGAGTATAGGTCGCTCACCCATGTACAGGAAATAAAAGGAAACAAGAACGAGTTAAATGATGCTAAATGAAAAAACCATTAGACAAATCTAGAATATAGTACAGGAAAATCACGCTGTTTATCTAAATCAAGTTTTTTTTTTTTTTTTTTTTTAAAGAGGGTGGCTGTTATAGATAAAAGAAAAGGAATATAAGAGACATGAACCTGGGAAGGAAGGATAGCAAATAGCCAAGTAATCACTCTAACTTTGGATGCTTTGAACCCACTTATGGAACAGGTAAACATGAGAGGCAGAAACATGGGGATTAAGTGTGTTAAATCTACGGAGCCTATGTGCTAACTCTCAATATGTTTCTAAAGAAACAACTTAATAAAGTCATCCTGGCCCTGCTCTGATGTAAGAAAATGGCCTTGTAACAACATATCCCAGGGCCAAGGAGTTTGCTCAAGACTCCTCCTTTGGTAAGAGGAAGATGGCCTGCTCTACTTTGAGGGTGGAAAGCTAAATGGCCTCAAGGTCTGTGAAATCAAATTCCAGACAAAATAAACAGGTGAAAGCCAAGACGATCAAAAGCTGCCTTTAGGTCCTCAACATATCATTTAATCTTATTGTAATTATAAATTTTCACCCTATGGATTTCACTTAGACACTCTTGACTAAGATATACGAAACAGGGATTTAGAAATCTAATACAATCCAACTGTCAATCAAGAGCTAGGAGGTAGTGCTTGGGAAAGACCCTCTGGAAACTGTCCCTTAGCCCTAACTAAAACTAGGACTGAAAGGACACTCACAGAGACTACGCAAAGTCCAAAGACCACACCACACACCAGAATCTCACGCAAGAGATTTATTGTCAGTAGCACAAGGCAAACCCACAAGGCTGTGGGTTGGCACTCACAGAGCAGCTTTATAGCCCACAAGGGGAATTTCCTAAGCTGCTTAGGAGTTGCGTCATAAACTGGGGTGGGGCTGATCCTTTAACAGGCACATGCAGCACTTTCTCAGAATGGAAACTTTGGAGCCTCTAGATAAAATGGCTCCCGGTCTAAAATGGCGAATCTGATGCCAACATTGATCTGATACCAGTATTGATCTGATGCCAATAAGGACAAAATGCCCCATTCCTCTCGTTGAGCAGCAACAACAATCTCCCTTGAGGGTGCTTTTCCCACGCCCTTCCTCTTTCTAATAAACTGCTAAACTTTGACCACACCTGTGTCTTGCTTGAAATCTCTTTTTAAGACACAAGAGCTGAGAACACACAACTTTCCAGTAACACACTGAAGCCCCAACAGAACAGAGACCTCTCCCCAGAGAGAAGTGAATTCTTCCCACACCTCAGTCCTGAATTGAGTTTATATTATCTTCAATGAAGAAATAAATTTAATTCCCAGGACCGAACTGACTGGACATTTTGTATTATTAGGCAGGATATAACTAACCTGGAGACCCAGTTCAAAGTTCTCATCTTTTGGCAGAAAGAATCTGCTCTTTTTATGTTGCATACCATAAATAAGCCTGAAATGTATGGATTCACAGGGCAGGACTCCTTGGAAAAGTGTTATTACAGTATAAGTATCAGTTTATTTCAGTTGTTTAACACAGCACATGAATAAGACATTCCCATACCTTCTGCATGACTTTTCTTGCCCTCCTCAGCTGCAAAATGTACCACTGTGCTACAGGAAAAGAACACCGAGTTGCCCTGAAGAGCAAGAGAACTCTCTGAAGTATTCCAGACACCTTTTGGCGATTGTCTTTTTCAGCTTTTACAAAAAGATCATCTCCATCTTCCTGGAAACAATAAGACAACCCATTTTAGTGATAATAAGAAAATTTAAAATGCTAAAGAAAAAATAAAGATAGGTTAATGACAATGCTTGACTTCAGGTTGACTCTTTTTAAAACTGACCAAAATCAATTTTCAATTAATTAAAGGAATAATGCATAAGCTTACTTCACTAAGAATAGCTGGCTGGGGACAATATAATGGAGGAGCTGGAAGATACAAGCCGGCAGGCACTAAGCCCCACAGTCTCTTACTGAAGTCCTTGGCAGAATCTATCAGATGCTGTAAAGTGTCTGAAAGAATATCCACATCAGCCATAACTGATGCTTTCAGGACTTCTTGTACTGAACCAAATAGCAGATTTGCATCTTCCTCTTCAATGGGATCTACTAAATACAAAATTTGGTAAAATAGTTAAAATTCTCATTTAACTTCTCATCCTATTTTCTAAATTTTTTAAATCTGAAAAAGTAGATTCTCGAGAATACAATGGTTAATAAGCAAAACATCCAAACTTACAGACAAAAATTTATGAACTTTCTTGTTATTTTAAGATCATAAGCAATTAGAGCATGAAACTTTTTCTAGAACTAAAAAAGAGATACTCTAGGAACAACTACACATTTAATGTTAGAATATAGTCCTTAGTAAAAAAAAAAAAAATTTGTAGTGGTAGTAATAATATTTGAAAAAATATCAATGGAAAAAACAAATACACCAAAATAATATACATTAAAATACAGCAAATCAACAAATGTTTCTTAATATACAACATTATGACAGAAGATGCTTAGTCGGGCTAATCCTGTCAAGAAGGGAATGAAAGAGTAATCTTTCTTTCAGTGGTCCATGACAATACTTTTATAATAATGTAATTAATAAAAAAAGCTTCTGAAGAAAATAGAAAATTGCAAAAGTCAGTTGTATTTTATGGCTTTAAAATATGAAAATATCTGTATACACACAGATATGTCCCAGAAGGCAAACTGAAAGGAGACATAGGACAGAACTGGAGATGAAAGGTTTTTTTCTATTATGAAGTACTTTAAGTACACTATGAACTATGGAATATAACACTCATATACTCACTTGTCATCCATGTCTGATATTAACATTTCACTATATTCAATTTAGATTTTTTAAAAATATTTATTTTAGTTGTAGATGGACACAACACCACTGTTTTGTTTATTTACTTTTATGTGGTGCTGAGGATCAAACCTTGGGCACCATATGTGCTAGGCGAGCGCTCTACCTCTGAGCCACAACCCCAGCCCCATCAATTTAGATTTTTAAAAAATAAAATATTATATATTGGGGCTGGGGTTATGGCTCAGTGGTAGAGCATTTGCCTAGCATGTGTGGAGCACTTGGTTCGATTCTCAGCACCATATATAAATAAATAAAATAAAGGTTCATTGACAATGAAAAATATTTTTTAAAATATTACATATGTAGCTGAAATTCCTTGCATATCAATCATATTCCATCTTTCAGAGGTAGCCATTATCCAGAATTTGGTAGAGACACAACTGAAATTCCTAACAGACAACTTTTCTACATGCTACAAAGTTTAACTTCATTTTCTTATTCTTCAATTCTTGATATCTCTCTACATATTGTTTATATTTGTCTTTATCTCTATATTTATGTAGAGATGTATATATATATTACATGCATATTTTATGGATATCATGTATCCATAAAATAAATACATAGCTCAGATTTATCTTTTTATTAATTGGCTCTTAAACTGGTCTAATAACTTGAGTTTTTGTTTTTAAATCAGACTGAGGCATAATTTACATTCAGTAAAACTCATCCTTCTCAGTGAACTTTGATATATCTGCACAGGCCTGTAAGAACACTTCCATCACTCTACAAAATTCTTTCATTATGCTTTGTAGTTAATTCCTCCCCTACTACTCCTAGGCAACCACTGTTTCCTGTTCTTATACTTTTATTTTTTGTAGAATCATATAAATGGAATCGTACAATATAAATCTATCTCCAGGTATTTATAAACTTCTTATATTACAAAATTTATATTAACGTGATGTCAGACCTTATGTATGTAACACACCTGTGAATTGTTTATATTTTGAGCCCATTTCCTGTTTTCCTTCCAAAGAGGTTGGTTGACCTAAAAAACACTGCAATTTTTTCTGAAAAATGTGAGCTGGAGTCATATTTAATGGTAGCTTCGGACACGTTTTTTTGGACCTGAAATGACATCAAATTAAGGGAAATGAATCCAAACTTTGATAAAAGAAAAGCTCAACGGTAGACATTTGCCTAGCATGTGTGAGGCCCTAAGCCCAATCCCCAGCACCATAAAACAAACAAGAACTAAACAAAAATTTAAGAAATAATGGAAAGCCAGGCATGGTGGCACACATCTGTAATCCCAGCAGCTCAGGAGGCTGAGGCAAGAGGATTGCAAGTTCAAAGTCATCCTACTTAACAATTTAGTGAGGCCCTAAGCAATTCAGGGAGACCCTGACTCTAAATAAAATACCAAAATGGCTAGGAATGTGGATCAATGGTTAAGTGCCCCTAGATTCAATCCTCCAAACAACCACAACAACAAAAAGATGAAAAGAAAGAAACAATAGAATCCACACACTCTATTCACCCTACATACAAAAAACAAACAGTGTATTAAGGCCCTCCCTAATTATAATCCTAATACATTTTCCCACTCTTATTTCCTACTGCTATTCTACATACATACTTTATCCAAACTGAACCAAAACTTAATTTTGCCAAATGCCATTGCTCATACTTAGGATGTTTTCTTTGAATGTTTACTTAATTCATCCAAATCCTATATGTCCTTTGATTCCCATTTCAAATGACATCTCCTACATAGTATTTCCTGTCTTTCCTCCACTTGACAATATCACTGTCCCCATGGTACCACTGTCCTTTTCTTACTACACCAACTACTATGTAAATTATAATAATGCTTTATCCTATTTTCTCTATTAAAGTATAAATGCCTTAAAGCATTGAAACTATGTACATTAAGTTTATATCTACTAAAATACCTGACGTTAAGCTTTGCACAGAGCAGTTTCTTAAGAAATAAATATAGGGCTGGGGATGTGGCTCAAGTGGTAGCGTGCTTGCTTAGCAAATGTGAAGTACTGGGGTCGATTCTCAGCACCACATAAAAACAAAATAAAGATATTGTGTCCACCTAAAACTAAAAAGTAAATATTAAAAAAAGTTAAGCATATAAAATGTGGTGTCATGGTATTTTCAGTTTAATTAAAAATAATGTTAAAAAAAAGAAATATATATTGAATTAGTGAATTGAAAAACACATAAAAGACACAGCAATGCCATAATATTCTGAAAAGTTGAAAGATCAGATTAATTTAAAACTCAAATCCTATTTGGGATAAACTCTCCCACTGACTATATGTCCTTTAAGGGCATTACTAACACATAAATATGTTAAATGTTTTATTATAAATAAGCAAGCCACTGAGCTATCCAGCACAGTAATCACTATGTTACATAGCGTGTGGCTATGTAAATATAGGTGAAATTAAACTCAAAATGAAGCTCATTGGTCTCACTAGCCACATTTCAAATGCTCAACAGTTGCTTGTAACTAGAGGCTACCCCATGCACATTGAGCACATACAGAATACTTCTATCATTAGAAAGCTCTTTTGGCCAATGCTGAATAAAGAACTCCACATACGTAAACACCAACAATAAGAGAAATATAAGCTACTTTACATGATATTGTTATACTTAAGCTTACCTAAAAATACATACCTCACAAAATTGCTATCATGTTTATAGAAGAGTTGGAAGGCCACGCCAATTGCAACAGATGTCTTCCAGTCTCCAAGTTTATATGCTAACCATATAGCCTCTGTAACCAAGCCACCAATGAACAATAATTCAAGGGCATATTCAACTGTCCACACATTAGAAAGATTCTGGTCTCTAACAATACTGGCCACCTTGGAGTGTTGCAGAGGAATAAGTCGAAGAGACTGCTCTGTGAATAAGTTAAAGAAAATGGATATTACAATTACACACATGCATCCAAATTCAAGCCTCCCTACATTTTATATTTATCTCTTTAATTAGTATCTTCTAAACAAGACCACAGAAAGGAAGATACATACAAAATGGGCTACAATAATACTAAATACACTAGAAAAGTTTTTTTCAACACTGAAGAACATGCTTCATTCACAGTGAGCCATGAAAGAAATAACAGAATTCCTAAAAAACGAAACAGAACAGAAAAGAAACATACAGAATGAATCCATTAACTCAAAATAAAAGTAAATACCGTTTAATGAGACATTTGTGTCAGATAATATGTACATAGGTATACATATGAACATGTACCGGGTCACAGTACACAATTTATTACTGTGGGCTGCTCAGAAATATAAGCCTATTTTTCATATCAGATTATGAAATTTGGAGGGCTGAAATGGTGTTTTATCTGACTTTGTATTACCCATAGTGTTATGTAATTAAAAAAAACAATTTCAAATAATAAATATACAAAGTGTTCAATATATTAGTGTTCATTAATAAGAGGGCTTATTGTAGCTCAGTGGTAGTACTTGCCTAGCATATGCAAGGCCCTAGGTTTGGTCACCAGCACTGTAAAATATATACAAGCAAATAAATGAAAGAGGAAGTTTTACATAGGCATGTACCTATATTCCCAGCTAATCAGGGGACAATAGTCGGAAAATTACTTAGGCCCAGGAATTTGAGAGGAATTTTGGTAACATAGTGAGAACTCATTTCAAAACAAACAAACAAAAGAATAAAATGTGTAATATTCAATAACCCGTGAATAAATGACAAGATTCTAGTTTGGCCTGGAATTCAACACAAGGCGGTAATATCCTTTCCACAAGACCTCTGTACCTTTCACTAAAGTAACTTGAGGCAACTTGAAATATGATGACTACAATGTTATTAAAAAATACATGTTGGGGCTGGGGCCAGGACTCAGTAGTAGAGTGTTCACCTGGCACGCATGAGGCATTGGATTCGATCCTCAGCACCACACAAAAATAAAATAAAGGTATTATGTCCATCAACAATTAAAAAATTACACACTAAAAAAAAAATCATATTGGAGCTGGGAACAGTGGCACATGCCTGTAATCCCAGTGGCTAGGGAGGCTGAGACAGGAGTACTGTGTGAGTTCAAAGCCAGCCTCAGCAAAAAGCGAGGCATTAAGCAACTCAGTGAGACTCTATCTCTAAATAAAACACAAAATAGGGCTGGGGATGTGGCTCAGTGGTCGGGTGCCCCTGAGTTCAATCCCTGGTACCAAAAGAAAAAAAAAAAA
>NW_025999961.1:2516567-2544322 GCF_001458135.2 Marmota marmota marmota | reverse complement strand
AAAAAAAAAAAAAAAAAAAAAATATATATATATATATGTGTGTGTGTGTGTGTGTGTGTGTGTTGGCTGAGTGTGGCACATACCTGTAATCCCAGTGGCTTGGGAGGCTGAGGTGGGAGAAACACAGTTCAAACTCAGCCTCAGCAATTTAGGCCCTAAGCAAAAAAGTAAAAAAGTCTGGAGATGTGACTCAATGGTTAAGTGCCCCTGAGTTCAATCCCCAGTGCCTCAAATAAATAAATAAATATTCTGATGGGGAATAAAATGAGGAAAGTATGTTATGTGTATATATGAATATGTCACAATGTATCCCACTGTTATATAGAATTATAATACATCAATTAAAAAATAATTAGAAAGTACACATTGAAGCTAGACACTGTGGTGCATGCCTATATTCCCAGCTACTTGAGAGGTTGAGATAGAAAGATCCAAGTTCAGGACCAGGTCTAGGCAACCTAATGAGATCCTATCTCAAAATAAAATAAGAGGGACTGAGGATCTAGATCAAAGATACGACACTTGCCTAGCACACACAAGGCCCTGTATTCAATTCCCAGTGCTGAAAAGAAGGAAAAAAAAAAACTATGTTGAAAAAATTTTCACTCCTTCACTCAAAATAAAATTGGTCAATGGCATACATGGGTTTCTGACCCCTGAAATGAAAAATGAAGTGATTAGTTTCTTATGTGGACTATATTGGCCAACCCTACATTAGGCACTAACATTAGGCTCTTTGAAAAACATCTGGATTAAAAAAAAAAAAATTCAGTCTCTAGGGTATCTGATTCTGTGTACACAAAAGAGTTGAGGCAAATTTTTTTAAATTTTTTATTCACTATAAGCAAGGCAGTATGCCATTAAAATAATTTGAATTGTTTAATATTCTGAAAATTATACTACTTTCATATATTTAAAAAAGTTTGCCACTTTTTACAGTATTACATAAAATAAGCTACTGAAGTCCCCAGTACATTCTGTCATTAGCTCTGACTAGAAAAAGTAACATCAAACAGATGTTAAGACTGCTTACTTTACCATTTTCCAATATATTGGGAAACTAAAGGAACTAAAGCATAGATACAAAATTTCAGGTATTTAAATTTTCAATAATCATAATCTCAAGCATGGAAAGAGACTGCAAAAACCTTCTTCCATTCTCACTTCTTACCAGGAAGACATTTATGTGGGGAATACAAAGGTGTGTCTCTGTGCTTTTATGAGTGTTTATGAATGTATCTGGAAACAGTTCAATGATTCTATCACCTATTTTCCTAAACTGGGATAAAGATCAGCCTTACTTAGTTATATCAAGCAATCCGTAAAGATGAGAACCATAAGCAAACAGCAAAAATCTTACAGATTTATACAAGAAAGATAAGCAATTGAGATAGAGTTTCTCAAGACCAGGATTTTATCTTTTATTCTTTTAGGTTTTTCAGAAAACCACTTGGAATACTACCTTTGTTAGTAAAATAATATGGATTAAGGACATAAATTGTCACAAACATTACTATCAAAAGCAGAGAATACAATAAAGTGATATATTCCTAAGTTAAGACAAAAAAGAATATAAAACCACTATAATAATAACAAATGTCAAGCATTTGAGGAAATAAATTCTATAATCTGGGTGTCTTGGAGGGAGGCATAAAGGTCAGAGAAAAAAAGAAGTGCAGGCTGTAGTCAGGAGCAGGCACTGGAGGTCTAACCAAGAAGATATGGTCAAAGGACAGGAGTGTGACACAGGAGTGTGTCCCCGGTCTCTGCTCCTACCAGCACCGTAAAAGAAGCCATATCAAGTGAGGGCTACTTCTCTTCTTTCTCAAGGAAGTAGGAGTCTACTAGAAAGGAACCACTGGAAAATTTCCTTATTGATCCTATCTCACACACCTCATTTCCCAGGGACCCAGAACTTCCCATAGAACCCCAGGTGGCACTAGCACACTGCAGTAGAAGAAGTCCAGCTGGGTGAGGATGGTCCTTCATTCCCGTCCACATCCCAAAACAATCACAGATCAGAGTCTAAATATAGGGTCCAAAATCCATGGTTTGGTGATTAGCTACTAGTTCTATATTGCATTAAACTTCTAATTACACTCTACCTAGTACCATGTGTGCCTTACACATACTTTTCCACTCATGCCATCTCCTGTTTCAAGCCCAATATAACTTAAAATTCAGATTCCTTGCCATACCATCCGAACCCTTTTCTGACTACATCTCCTGTCACTTTCTCCCTCGGCTTTTAGTCTACAGCCACATCAGTCTCAATGTCTCAAACACATCCAGCTATTTTTAACTCAGGGCTTTTACACAAGCTCAGACTGGAACACTCAGACCTCAGGTGTCCAAGGTTGGCACTTTCTAGTTACTAAGAATTCAGCTCTGGATTGGGGTTGTGCTCAGTGGTAGAGTGCTTGCCTAGCATGTGTGGGGCACTGGGTTCAATTCTCAGCACCACATATAAATAAATAATAACACAAAGGTCTATTGACAACTAAAAAAATATTTTAAAAAAATGAATTCAGCTTTAATTTCACCTACTTGGAGAGATCCAACCTAAATTTCCAGTCTGGGGGCTGGGGTTGTGGCTCAGTGGCAGAGTGCTCACCTCACAAATGCGAGACCCTGGGTTCAATCCTCAGCACCACATAAAAATAAATAAATAAAATAAAGGTATTGTGTCCAACTACAACTAAAAAATAAATATTAAAAAAAAAATTCCAGTCTGAATACAGTTTGGGTTTTTTTGATTCTGGGGATTGAAGGGCCTCTTGCATGTTAATCATGTGCTCTACCACAGCCCCTAAATTCCTAATCTGAAATAGTCACAGTGCATTATTCTATTCTAATTCTCTCCAAAACAATAGTCAATACTTGATAAGTCTTATTTAATGTTCATTTATTTAATATTTTGTCTCAAACTATTGTATGTAAATTCCATAAGAAAACAGGTTATAATATCTGTTTTGTTCACAGCTGTTAGAACAAATCTGTTTTATTTAACAAAAAAAAATTCTACAAATGTTTTCATTTATCAATTTCATGTAATACAAGCTAACATACTGTCAGGAACTGCATAATGACATTTGGTCAATGATAGGCCACATGTATGATGGTCCCATAAGGTTATTACATGACCTAGTGAAGTCCAAGTCATCCTAGTTTGTGCAGATACTTTATGGTAGTCATTTGTTGAAACCATCTAACAATGCATTTCTGAGAATGCATCCCCAACCTTACACGACATGACTGTACTTGAAACTCCCAGTCAACTACCTGATACAGTCAGCACTTAAAACTTAGTAGACAGGGGCTGAGGTTGTGGCTCAGTGGTAGAGCACTTGCCTAGCAAGTGTGGGGCACTAGGCTGGATCCTGAGCACCACATAAAAATAAAATAAAGGTACTATGTCCAACTACAACTAAAACAAAATATTTAAAATAAAAAACTTAGTAGACAAATACTACACTATCTCACTTATATGAGGAATTTAATAAAGCTGAATACACAGAAGTAGAGAAAATTATGGTCACCAGAGGTTGGAGGTGGTGATGGGGGAAGGAATGAAGAATTACTGATCAATGGGTGCAAAGTTTCAGATAAGTAAGAATAGGTTTTGAGATGGATTACACAGCAAGATGAGTACCATCAATAACAATGCATTTATATTTCAAAATAACTAAGAGAATAAATATCAAATGTTTCACCAATGACAGATGAGTTGAGGGATGTTAACTCAGCTTGACATAATTATACATACACATATATGAAAATACAACACTGTAACCCATAAATGTACAAAATTATGATATCGATCAATTATAGTATTATTTAAAAATAAACTTTTTAAAATCAGTATAATGAATGAATGTCACAGAAGTTCATTTATATATTTATCTCCAAGAGGGCAGGGCAGTTATCTAGCAGAGGATTAGGTTCATTTAGACCCTATTAATGAAATAACTAAATAGACAAAAGTTGGGAAGGGGATGTAGTGTTCAAGCACTTGACTAACATGTTTGAGGCCCTGGGCTCAATTCCCAGCACTAAATAATAAATAAATAAGTAATAAAGCAACCCCCCCCTACTTTTAATACTGGGAATTGAACCCATTGGTGATTTACCATTAAGGTACATCCCAGTCCTTTTTATTTTTTTGAGACAGGGTCTCATTAAGTTGCTCAGACTGGCCTTAAACATTTGATCCTCCTGCCTCAGCCTCCTGAGTTGCTGGGATTATAGGCATGCACCATCATACCCAGTTAATAATACAAATTTTTAAAAATAAAATAAAATTTTTAGCTGGGTGTTGTGAGTGCACACTTGTAATCCCAGCTATTTGGGAGGCTGAGGCAGGAAGATCACAAGTTCAAGGCCAGCATGGCAACTTAGTGAGACCTTGTCTCAAAATAAAAAATTTAAAAAGCTGGGGGTATAGCTCAGTGTCAGAGCAACCCTGGGTTCACCCCTAGTACTGCAATTGATCAATTAATACATGAATATAAAATAATAGAGAAAAGTAAACAGTCCAAATAAAATTAAATTCTAAATTAGTAGATGCAAAATTTGTTAAATTTCCACATTTTCACATAAAGATAGCAGCTCTTTCACATTACAAGTAGAAACAAATGCCCAAATTTTGTGAAAAACAGTACATATTCATTAAAAATAAAACCAAGCAATTACTTTTCTCAAGTATAATTTATTCACAGGTAGTACTTGGGCACCTCCTATGTGCCAGGTGCTATGCTAGAATAGTGCCATTTCCATAAAATAATGAATTTATTTATCTATTTATTCATTTATTTATTTAACTATTTATTTATTTATCTTTGTATAATGTAGTTTAAGAATTATATGTAAAATGAAAAGTGAGAAAATTACATTTTACCATAGTACCTGTTTTAATATGAAGTGGAGGAAGAACATTCACACTGTGAGGAGGAAAAATACAAAGCAGCTGATTGGTGAAGTAGGCAGCCATGAAACGAGCCATGGCCTGGATGACTCTTAGTGCAGCCTCAGGATAGACGCGTCCAGACACCACAGACTCACAGCCAGACTGGTTAGGGTCTAAGGAATACAGAAAATGCCAAAAAGTAGTAATATTTAAGTTTATTTTAAAAGAAAAAAAGTATAATTAAAATTTTTCTGAAATGAGCACCCATGGCCTATACAAGGTAAATTATAATAGGTGTCCACACTTTTGAATAAGAACAAAATAATTATTCATGATGATAAGCAAATATACTTACAAACTATACACAACTTTCATCATTTTATTTTTATTTATTTTTTTTTAAGAGAGAAAGAGAGCACGAGAGAGAGAATATTAATATTTATTTATTTTTGCGGACACAACATCTTTGTTTCTATGTGGTGCTGAGGATCGAACCTGGGCCGCATGCATGCCAGGCGAGCACGCTACCACTTGAGCCACATCCCCAGCCCTCATCATTTTATTTTTAAAATGGAGAAATTTCTATAAAATAATCTAGCTAAGATGGACTTGTAAATTTAGCACCTCATTATTTACTTTTCCTTTTTCCTCTCTTTCCTTTTGTGTCTTTTGTTTGTTTGGTTTTTGTTTTTTAATGACATGAGTAGGGTTCGCTATGAAGATTAAAAAGCACCAAGTTAGGGGCTCACTGCTTTTTTCTATAACATTGGGTCTGGGAGATACACTCCCATTAGTCATACATAATGCCTATATACAAGTATAAAGGCTTACTAGGATAAGATTCTTTTTGTAGCAAAAAGAAAGTAGAGGAAAAAGAATGGAGGGGAGATGGTGGTGATAGAGGGGAGTTACATCAAACTTCTGGAGCCTAGTTGGAGGTAACTTAGTGGTACAATACATACTCGATAAAGCACAGGGAGTTTCAATACCTGGCACCAAAAGAGAAAGAAAAGGTAATTCTGAATCTAGCAGAATTATGTTAATAATGGCAGCCTTAGGCAATAGAAATTAAATAATACACAATGATTTAATAAGGCAGGTGTGAAAAAGAGTTAATGTAACAGGCCTCACAGCCTGAAACACCCTTGGGTGGCACCTGGAAGCTTAGATTTTGGAAGGATTTTCAGTATGCTAAGAGTAGCTCACTGGGCATACACTGTAAAAACAAGGTGGTTTTGTTGAATACCTGTTTTCCCTCTGAGAGTATTGAATACTGGTGTGTGCCACATAAGACAGGAGCTATGTGACCAGCCCTTGTTGAAACCCTGAGCAGAATCTCTAATGAGCCCTTGTAGATAACATCTCACATGTGTTGTCACACTTCTCATTGAAGGAATCAGACACATCTTGTGTCACTCCACCAGAAGGAATCTTGGAAGCAAATGTCAGGTTTTCTCCAGGTCTCACTCTAGATGTCATTTCCCTTTCTGATTTGGCTCTGAATCCTTTCACTGTATAAATCATAGCTATGAGCATGACTGTCTACTAAGTGCTGTGAGTCCTCCAATGAATCATCAAATCTGGGAGCAGTCGTAAAGACCCCCAACCCAGGAAGTATATGCTTACTATATTTTATTTTATTTGTTTTTTTTTTTAATTTTTTAATTTATTTTTTAGTTGTAGTTAGACACAATACCTTTATTTTACTTATTTATTTTTATGTGGTGCTGAGGATCGAACCCAGGGCCTCACACATGCTAGGTGAGCACTCTACCACTGAACCACAACCCCAGCCCTGCTTACTATATTTTAAAGAAGCATCATTAAAAAATGAAACAGCTGGGCTGGATGGTGCACACGTGTAATCCCAGCGGCTCAGGAGGCTGAGACAGGAGGATTGTAAATTGAAAGCCAGCATCAGCAATGGCGAGGCACTAAGCAACTCAGTAATATACAAAAAAAGGCTGGGAATGTGGCTCAGTGGTTGAATGTCCTGAGTTTAATCCCTGGTACCAAAGAAAATAATAATAATAATAATAAAACAAATGAACTACTGAAGCTAAATCATGTAAAGACAACTGATGAAGAAAATGAAGATCATCCAATCATTTAAAAAGCTGGGTGCAATGGTACATGCCTATAATCCCAGCAACTCAAAGGATGAGGAAGGAGGGGCTGGGGCTGTAGCTCAGTGGTAGAGTGCTTGCCTAGCATGTGTGAGGCTCTGGGTTCCAGCCTCAGCACCACATAAAAAACAAATAAATAAACAAAGATACTGTGTGTCCATCTACAACTAAAAAACATATTAAAAAAAAAAAGTGAGGAAGGAGGATCACAAGTTCAAGGCCAGCCTCAGCAACTTAGTGAGGCCCTAAGCAACTCTGTGAGACCCTGTATCAGAATTTTTTTAAAAAAATTAAAAAGGAGGGCTGGAGTTTTGGCTCAGTGGTAGAGCACTTGCCTGGCATGTGTGAGGCCTGGGTTAGATCCTCAGCACCACATATAAATAAATAAAATAAAATATTCATTAAAAAATAATTAAAAATGACTGGAGATGTAGCTCAGAGATAAAGTACTACTGGGTTCTATTCCCAATATCAGAAAAAAAAAAAATCATACACAAAAGTCTCATTCATACTCAGCCAGTCAACCTTTCTAGAAGGCAACTTGACAACAGAAACAGAAAATCTTCAATTGTGACTACCCGATTCCTAAAGAAATTACGGTATTCACAAAGATTTACGTACACTAAAGCATTCTTTAAAACAGTAAATGTGTGGCAAAAGCTTAAAATGTACAATAATGGGAAAATACACACACACACACACACACACACACACTGAAAGGCCCTAAACAAAAAGGTAATACACTGTAATTTTCTTTATATTTTTTCATATTTTCAAAATTGTCTAAAATGAATGTCATAATAAACACAAATTTTTAAAAATATTTTTTAGTTATAGATGGACATAATACCTTTATTTATTTATCTTTATGTGGTGCTGAGGATCAAACCCAGAGCCTCACACATGCTAGGCGAGCACTCTACCATTGAGCCACAACCCCAACCCTAAACACTAAAATTTAAAAAGATATGGGGCTGTTGGTATAGCTCAATAATGGAGCACTTGCCTATCATGTGTAAGGTCAT
Source organism: Marmota marmota marmota (assembly GCF_001458135.2). NCBI lineage: Eukaryota > Metazoa > Chordata > Mammalia > Rodentia > Sciuridae > Marmota > Marmota marmota. The sequence goes on along the minus strand of NW_025999961.1, from coordinate 2,536,265 downwards.
ATGTTTGATCTACAGCACTGCAAATAATAATAACAACAATAATAATAAGTATATACATAAAAATATAAGGTTTCCATATTAAAAATAATATGAACTCTACTTAGGAAGACCTGATCTATTTAGAAAGTTCTGCTACTTTGGGCCTTTCAGGCACATTCATGCGTGTGTGGTATATAGCTAACAGCTGATTACCCTTTAATCATTATAAATATATTAAGTGTTCATTCATATATATTTTCCCCTCTGCTTTCTGTTTAATTTAAATAATGGCTTTGAAAACACACAATCCAGATACTCCACAGTCTCTTACACAAATTAAAGAATACTCAGAATGCCTCAGAAAGTGATTACATGACATTCTAAACCACTTTCAGCAACATTTAAAGAAAATAGAAACATATTAAGGAAAAATACTGGATACCTGATATTGTATCTAATAAATGGGGTCTGAGAGAATATTTATATCAGTTCAGCAGGCAATTATTGCTATAATGTGGGGATCTTACAATTAAAAATGAACAAAACAAAAAAACTCAGTATGATCCTTGTTACTGAGAAACTGACAGTCCAAAATGTAACATAACTTATTCAATGTTGAGGCAGGAGAGCTGACATTTATGTATAAGCAATGTCTTATAGAATCCCCTAAATATGAATTAACAAGATTAAATATATTGAGTTTTTAAAAGCATACCTGAACAATCTTCATTTTCTTTAACAAGTAGTTGCGACCATCTCAGTATTTCTCTTACTAGCTGATCACATAATCCTTGAGCATCATTTAAATTATAGCTATAAAGGTAGCAGTATAATAGAGAGAGATAATAGCGTATCTGAAAAAAACAGGTCCTTCTTCCTCCTGAAACAGGAAAGAATTAAGCTTACCTTAAAAGCAAGTTAACAAGAGAATGCTCTTTATCTAGTGCTAGGCAAACAGAAGGATACAACTTGTGAAAATTCATCAAGCTGCACACTTGTAATGTATATACCTTCACTATCTGGTTTTTGGTCTTTCTGGGTTTTGTTGTTTGTTTTTGTGGTACTGGGGATTGAATCCAGGGGAGCTCTACCACTGAGCTACATTTCCTGTCCTTTTTATTTTTTGAAACAGGGCATTGCTAAATTGCTGAGGCTGGCTTCAAATTTGTGATAACTCCTACCTCAGACTTCTGAGTAGCTGGGATAACATGTGTGCATAGTTTCAGATAAAATAACTTTTCAGTTTCACACTTCAATACTTCAGTTTTAAACTTTAATAAAAGATTTTTTTAATAACAGGTAAGCAATACTTTGTCTTTTTTCAGTTTTACTTTCTTTCATTAAGCCCTAGAATGACTAAGATTTTTTCCAAAGAGAGATGCAAATTCTCATCATCTCAGAACTCAGGTCCACAAATGACTTCTACATCAGGTACCCAGAGTATGGAATAGAAGGAAACATGTCACAATACCCACAAAGAGCCATTCATATAGCCAAGAGATAGTCAAAGAGACTTCGTAAAGGAGAAGAAACAATAAGAATAACCTAGAACATGGATGTGATGGCTAGAACTCCAACAGCCATTTATTCCATGTAATGGTCTTAAAATTGGAAATAATGCACCAAGGATAATAGAACAGAAAAACCAAAGGAGTCTGGGTTCTTTTTGTTTGTTTGTTTTGGGGAGGAAGGGTTACTGGGAATTAGACCCAGTGGTGCTTTACCACTGAGTTACATCCCTAAGCCTTTTTATTTTTTATTTTTGAGATAGGGTCTCACTAAGTTGATTAGGGCCTTGCTAAATTGCTGAGGCTAGCCTCAAACTTGTGATCCTCCTGCCTCAACCTCCTGAGCCACTTGGATTACAGGTGTGTGCCAAAATGCCCGAAAAGGAACCTGTGTTCTTTTCTTCTTTACCAAAGATTGAACCTGGGGTACTTAACCACTGAGCCATATCCCCAACCCTTTTTTATATTTTATTTAGAGACAGGGTCTCGCTAAGTTGCTGAGGCTTTTTTTTGAACTTGTGATCCTCCTGCCTCAGCCTCCTGAGCTGCTGAATTACAGATGTATGCCATAGAGCCCAGCGAGCCTGGGTTCTTAATGATACCCTGGGAACAGCAAATTAGCCCCATCTGCCAAATTCTGGCTTACTTTCATAAGAAAGTAGCCAGGCATAGTGACACCCACTTTAGTCCCAATTACTGAGGAGACTGAGGCAGAAGTATCACTTGAGCCTGGAAGTTCAAGGCTAACATAATGAAACTGTTTCAAAAAAAAAAAAAGAAAAGAAAAAGAATTTTCTTATGAAGCCTCTGCTACTTTCTATATTACTAGTAGCCATTCCTAGTGGTTAAAAGTTATAAATAAAATATTCACAATAGAACTCATAATGTATGATATGTCAAGGTCATTGTACTGTCATGTATATAACCAATTAAAACAAATAAAAAATTTAAAACGAAAGAACTCATAATGAAAACTTTTTTTCATCCAGAACTGCCCATCTCTCTGAATGCTACCCTCCTTCATTCAACCGGATAATTCCTAATTCTGAGAACTAAATGAAATTTTTTCAAATGTACTGAATCACAAGTCCAGCTGATCAAACTTATTAAATATTTGTCAACTGTGACTTCCATTTCATTACCTTTGACATTGTTTTGGTTCATCTCACTAATTTCCCTGCTTCTAGGTAAAACCTACAATGTTACACCACAGTCCTACAACTGACCCTTCACAAGCTATCAAAGTGGCTTTTCTAAATGGCTTATACACATATCCTTTGATTTACCATAAGGTCACATCATGGTTTTCCTTCAAATTGCCCACATTTAACTTCCCATAAAACTATCCTCAGAAATATTCTGAGTCAAAAATGCACTTACAAGGGTTGGTGTGGCTCAGTGGTAGGGCATTTATCCAGCATGCATAAGGACCTGGGTTCAACCCTGAGTACCACAAATAAATAAATAAATAAAATAATGCACTTATACATCCAATCCATGGAACACCACAGCTTAGCAACACAGTACACCACAGAGCATCAGTTGTTTACCCCTGTGATCACATAGCTGACTGAGAGCTGTGACTCACTGCCACTGCCCAGCATAAGGAAGAGTGTATCTTATATATCATGTACTGCCAGCCCAGAAAATATCAAAATGCAAAATCTGAAGTAAGGTTTCTACTGAAGGTATATTACTTTAAGCTCATTGTAAAGTTGAAAAATCTTGTTTTAGTAGAACTTATCCATTCATTTGAACAGGTCCCTTTCCTACACACACAACACACAAAAAAGTCTTAACCATTCCGACTCCATGAAAGACCTTTCTCCACCATCAGTTCTCCATCTACCTCTCACCGTGTTATCACCAACATCACCTATGTGTCATATAATCTAGTCCTACTAAACTACTTGTGGTTTGTCAAACTGTCTTGGTTCCTAAGGTCTTTTTTTTTTTTTTTTTAGACTGCTATTTCCTCTGTTAAACCATCTCCACTGCCTTAACTGGCCAATTTATATTCAATTTTAAATATCAATCCCCCCAGTTTTTCTCCAGACTGTTTATGCCCCAAACCCAGATGGTGTGAAATGGTCTTCTGTGCTCCTGGGACCTACCACACAACATAAAGAGAGAAGTTAAATGTGGGCAATTTGAGAGCAAATTTGTTTTTTATTTCAGTTATCCCTAGTCCCTTGTATAGTACTAGGCAGACAGCAGGCACAAATACATACTAATTAAGTGATGGATGAATAAATGAGGCATACAAAGCCACAAGAGCCAGAAAATAAATGTAATAATTGGCCCAGCTGGTATTGGTGGTATACACCTATAATCCCAGCGACTGGGGGAAGCTGAGGCAGGAGGATTGCAAGTTCATGGCCAACCTAAGCAATTTAGCAAGGTCCTAAGCAACTTAATAAGATCCTGTTTCAAAAAATAATAATAATAATGGCAGGGGGTGTGGCTCAATGGTTAAGTGCCCAGGGTTCAATCCCCAGTTCCCCCCCAAAAAAGGTAATAATCGGCCCAATCTGACCATGTACTAGTTGCAATCAGGGCTAGCTCCAGGCTTACCAGCTGAGAACTTCTGCTATCTCAGCCACACCCTGAGCCCCATATCATAAAAGATGTTACCAGTTTCTAGAGTTGCTATATGTTTATCAAAAACTCCATGTAAATCATATTTAACCTAAAAATATATTTAACCAACAGGACATTCTTATATCAGTTAAGGACAAGGAGTCTCAGTTCCAGGTTTCTCCAAGAAGGTGGTAAAATATTTGGTCTACAGTTTCCCATCTGGATATGTGTACTACCTCTACACAACAACAAAAAATAAACATTATTTTATTCAGGATCTAAATCTCATCGGTCTCCATTAACAATCAACCACAGGTTTCAGCTCTAGCAACAACCAAAAACAGGACAAGAGACTTCCCGGAGGTCACTGAAAAGATTCCTAGTGGCACAAATTTCAAGACTAAAAATAATTTTAAATAAATATTTCTGATAGTCAAGTTGACAAAACAGATGTTCTACCTGGGCATTAGGATACTGTGAGCACTTTGAATGCTGGAATTATTTCAGAGCTCTGCAGCAAATTAATACATATTCTCACCAATATTATGGCATGTATCATTTTTTAATACCCCCCTACCTGTCTCTTGGGTTTCTTCTAGAGCTTTCTTCCACAGTTGAATAGACTTTTCATATGATCCTAACAGAAAACATTCTTCACCTAAGAAGTTTTTAACCAATAATTAGTCATAGTTAATTACATTAATTTATAAAAATTTATTGTTCAAAAATTCAATAAATACATCTCAGCCAGAAAATATTTTGAACAACAAATAAATTGCAGCCAATTAAAAAACCAAAGCCCAGTTAATTATTTCACTTATTTACAGAGCTAGATATTCTTTAAAAGACACTGACCATGGATTGATGTAAGTTCTAAGGCCTGGTTCAAGTGATCTCCAGCAGTCTGTAAATTAGCCTGTATATGACATAACAAGGATTTGACAGTAGATGCTTCATTTGCTATATTTTCAATTAACTGTCTGTCACCTTCAGGAATTCTTCGACTTAACTGTGCTTGATACCATAAAGTTTTTTTGTACAATATTCTCCAGAGGGCAATCAATCTGCACATAAAATTAGGTAATCATCAAAACCAAGTTTCAAACTAGTAATGAGTTTAGCTCCCTCATATCTTATTTTTCTACCTGTATTCTTCTCTGCTATAATAACATATATTGATCTGACTTAAATACATTATGACTAAAAATGCATAATACATTATGAAAAAAAATCTTCACAAAGTTTTATGTGTCTTTGGTCACTTTTTTAATAGAACTTAACTAAGTCCAAAAAAAAAAAGGAGTGTGCTATATGACATTTGGCATAAATCCTAAAATATTTTTTGATAGGCAAATAAAATTATATATATTTATCAGGTATAACAAGATGTTTTTATGTACATAATAAATTTTGTGTGTGTGTGTGTGGTGCTGGGATTGAACCCAGGGCCTTGTGCATGTGAGGCAAGCACTCTACCAACTGAGCTATATCCTAAGCCCTAAAAATATTTTGGAATTAATACTAATAGTTTCACAATCTTATATGAAAAACCACTGAGCAGTATACTTTAAAATAATAAATTTTACAGTTTGGAAAATCTAATGGTATTTTAATAATAAAGTAGATAATTATACCTGTGACTCGGCTGTTGAACAAGATTTGTTACTTGAGGATGAATCTTGAAAGATGACTTCCAAGACCAGTTTTCCTGAGAACTACTGTCTTGAAACATTTGAAAAATAGATACCACCAATGAGTCTTGATCTGCTGTTCTACTTCCATCAGCTGATGCTGAAATAACTTCAGGTTGAAGTTGATATATGCCATTTAAATTGTCAGCTACCATTCTGAGTAAATAAAAGCAGGCAAAAAGTTTCTCTGAGAGTAAGTGACCCTTTTGTTGCTGAGTCAGCAAAAGCTTTATAGTATTTGAGGTCAGTTTTATCAAATGTCTCACGTCTTGCCTATATCTCATATCCCAATACTGGGTGGATAAACACTGATGAAAAAGTTGGAAGATACAAAGTACCCATGAATTATGTTTTGGGATATTGCTTAAAAAAATACTAAGTTTTGGGAAAGGACACTTTACAAACTGAAGAATGTAGAAAAAATGGGTGATACAAACTACTGTATAATTTAACATTAAACTTTTTTCTATCACATTTTTTGAAATTCCTACAGTCCATGCTGCAAGAAGATTTTTCTGAATAGAATGCAGTTCTGTAATGGTTTTGTCTGTCTCCTTAATATCATCCTTTGCATGTATTGTATCAAACATAGATGCAAATTCCAATCTTCCCTCCTTGGCACTGATAAACAGAGGATCACTTTTTTGGCTCCATAAAGGAAATAAGGTGTTTGGAAAGTATTTGCCTTCATTAATTTCTTCTGCTTCAAAGTCCTAAACATAAAGGAAAAGATTACACTTAATACCATTTAAACCTTCATAAGTAGAATCACTGTGATATTCTCAAATTTCTCTTCCCTGTAACAAATGAAAAACAAAATGTGTTTCCTGGAATATGGTCAGGATGTAATTGTTCAAAGTACCTGAAAATCTTTTTTTTCATTTAACTTTATTGTTTCTTCTGTTTGCAAAAACTTGGGGACAGTAGAATCAGCTGAACTTTCATTTCCTTGCTGTTTTAACAGGCTAGACCTTAGGGAATCCAGTGATTGCAAGTTCAGTCCTTTGCCTTTTGGCTATAGATGAAAAGAGAAAAGATTTCCAAGAACAAAATTTATATTTATTCTATTATAAGCAATTAAAAATTCTCTGGTTGACTGTACACAAAGAACATTACTGTTAGTATAGTTTCGACTTCGAAAAGAAGGCAACATTACCAATGATACCAAAAAGCACTATACCTTAGACAACATCACATTTTGGTATGTTTTCTCAAGCCTCTGGGTTGAATCAAGTAGAAGTGATCTCATGAGCACTGAAGGAGACAGGTTATCAAGAAATCGAAGAGTTGTGATCATGTATCCATCAGAAATAATGAAGTAGGGTAACCGTGAATGTGCTTTTATAGAAAACCTCTGTCTCATAGGGTCACTATCAGAAGCTGATGAATCTACAGAATTATTTGAATCTTGAAATGTAAAGTGCTGTGGTCTAGCAAACAAACATTAGAATTCAAGAATCAGTAAGAGAAGATCTTTTAAAACAACTATATTATTCCAAAGAAAAAGCAAAATAACAAAAATTACATAATGATAAGAAAGCAAGTAGATGAAAAACACATTAAAGTATTAAATGTATATACATCTGTGAAGAAAATATAACATAGTGATTAAACACTATTAAAAGTTTTTAATTTTTTCCCTGGAATTGTGCCATTTACTGTTTTGTTTTTAACAAAATACAATTTATTTCAGAAAATAATGAAGGTAGCTTATTTTTATTACTAAAGAAAGTTAAATAGTTAACATTCTTTTATAATATATTTAAATATACTTTTAGGGATATAATTAACAGTTCTTAGTATACTTGTTATTAAAGAGGGGTAAGAAAAAGAAACTCAGATGAATGTTTAGAAAGGATAATGATGAGTAAAATTTTATCATCTTTAAATTTGAGTGAATTTCCACTTAAATATACATATATATTGATTTAATGGTATTCCTGGTTCTAATTATTTAATATCACTGCTTATTAAGTTTGAGACTTTATAAAGGAAGTGGGCCGGAGTTGTGGCTCAGTGGTAGAGTGCTTGCCCAGCACGCGTAAGGCACTGAGTTTGATTCCCAGCACCACATAAATATAAACAAATAAACTGATAAGAACATAAAAATAAAATAAAATGTTGTGTCTACCAAAAACTGAAAAATAAATATTAAAAAAATTTAAAAATTAAAAAATAAAATAAACAAATAAAATGAAGGTATTGTGTCCATCTACAAATATATATATATATATATATATAAAGGGAGATAAATTTATGGTACTTTTTGTCTTGTTAGAAAATTAATCAGATTTCTTAACCAGCTTTTTTATTAGCCAAATGGCCAACAATAGGGTACTGGTTAACTGTAGTATGCACACACCACAGAAATCTACAGAACCATTAGAAATAATATCTAAAATGGAAAAATATGTAAGAGATGCTATCAAACAGCAAAGTAGTAAAGAGCATATATCATATAGTTTATCTTGTGTTTAAAAAGAAATTAACATTGTTATTATTATAAATGCTACATATATTTTTTTTTAAATTTGGATGACAACATACTAAAATGTTAATTGTTCCTCAAGGAATAGAATTATAGGAGTGTATCATTTTATAAACTTTTCTAATTTCAAAATAATGAATATCTATATACTTTAAATGAGAACCTCACTTATTGATTTATAATTATGTAACTATATCATCTTACTGCACTTCCTCATCTTCATTTAACAAGGGAAAAAAATGAGATTTAAAGAACAACTGAACAATACAATGAAGTAGAAAACCAACATCTGAATCTTGATCTATCTGGCTCCAAAGCCAAACTGCTACCTCATCTCACAATTAAAATTTAAAAACATGGCTAAATTCTAAAGTCTTTTATCCATTACCAACAATTTCTACCCTTTGGGTAGAAGTGCAATCCATGTATAGTTAATTTTGAGTTATTAACTTATCTATGTGCTATTCTTTCACAACAATAAAAGTCATATCAGACTTTTATTATCTTTTATATAAAAAACAGACTTTAGTGCTATTGCATATTTAAATAAATACTCACATAGTCACAATGTCAAATTTTCACCACGATTAAGCCACAAAAAGAAATACAAGAAAACTATAAATAAGAAACAGATATTGAGATGACAAACTCAAAGGAAGAAAAAGACAAATTGAAGATGAAATTATTTTTGAAAATACACAGTAAAAGTAATACCAAAAGAGAAAAACTTCTGAAAATAAAACAACTCAAATGTCTCACCTATATGTTATTAGTGGATGAAGAGGAATAAATTCTGCTGGCCCAAATTCAATAGAGCAACCAAATGTAATTAATGTTAGCAATTCACCTTGGCAGGTCAATAACAGCAGGGAACCACGTTTTAACACACAAGCCAGGAAAAGACTATCATGCGTCCAGCTGACATCACCTACCCAATAGGACCTAGAAAGAGCATGGCACATCATGTTTAGATAGGACTTTCTACAATGTATTCAACAGTTTATAATGGGCTGTATCATACAGGAGTGAGATATTTCAAAACACGAGGGTTAAGAAATTGATAGAAAGCAACTGTCACAGCTACTTCATGAATTTTACTTCCTAGAAAAAAGAGCTTGCTCACAGACATCTACTGCAACACTATCCTAACTAGAAATTTATTAAGATTCATAAGCAATTTAAAAATGGAAATACTCCCTGGAGTGAGATGTTTAGTCACATTTTAATTAGAATGAATTTTCTAATGGAGTCTACAACCAAGATCTATGGACAGATTTCAAGGCTGTGCCTGTCCTGCAGCTTGCTGGAATGCTCAACAGCAGAACCTGGCTCCTCCCAAAGGTGTCACCATCACCACTCTTTTAACTACCTGATAATGTAAATGTTTCACAAGAACAAAAAGCAGCTCTACCTCATGAAAATGATGGACAACTAACTCAAACCGACCACTGACCTGAGATTAGTGATACTTCTGGGAAGGAACTGTTGGAGAAGGAAAGAAAATGAAGAAGGAGGATAGGGTGACCAGAAAATTCAGAAATAGCACAGAAAAGTGTTAAGAAAAGAAAGTCAGGAGCTCTAGGAGAAAATCTTCATACTCTATAATCCTGCATATGTCCTATTGGTAGCTCATGTGACATCCAAAGTAGCCAACAATGTTGTGGCAACACAGGATGCAACCGTTCAGGAGGTAATAAATACGTTAGCATGCCTCAGAGAATAATGGTCTACTCAGCCCAGGCTTCTTCATTTCAGCCCCTCCAATTACACCCAATACTTCTCTACCTATGTATGATCCCATTCCTTCTAGGACGACATAGAAAACAATGAAAAAGAAAAGATACATTCATGAATCTCCTACTCCCACCAGATCCTTCTGAAAAATTATTAAGGCTTTCCTTATATAAAGCAACTTTAAGAATTTATCAAGCACAAATGCTTAAAGAAGTTGTAGCCCTGTCTAAATGATACCTATGGAATTATTAGTGTTCAACTTCTTAAGCTGTTGGAAAAAAAAATGAAAGTACTACTGAGAAAAATAATCAGAATCTGTACCTGACAAGTGTAGCTGGAACCACAGGATTCTTATTACTACATCCTTTAAGGCTACCACAGAGAGTAACAAAATTCACTGTGTTTATAAATAATACCTGAGTTGCCTAGAAGGAAAACAATACCACAAAAACATTATAATTATTTTACTGTAATCATTATTTACAACTCTGGAGACAAAGATCTTTCATTATTATAAACCATCTAGGAAGTCTTTCCAATTGATAAGTCAGTACTGACCCCCTACAATTCCTTGCTCTTTTCTATTCCACCTTAAGAACATCACAGTTACTGTTCTACTCTTCTTTCTTCCTTTTCCCTAACCCTCTTTTCACTTCTAAAGAAAAACTTCTGAAAATTATGGCAGCTAACTTAAATAACCGTACCAATTCACATGGAAAGCTGCATTAGAAAACATCAATTTAGGACTTGGGGTGTAACTCAGTGGAAGTGTGCTTCCTTAGCACGTGTGTGGCACTGTATTCAATTCTGGGGGAGCAGAGGGAGGGATAACACCAATTTAAAGAACATTAAGTAATAGGAAAAAAAAACTGTCATGAAGGAAAATAAGTCTCAAAGCTGGAGTAAATTCTTTCATAGAGTATCTTCCAACACAGATTAGATTTACTGACCTTTGGGTCTGTCTGATTAAGAGTTACTGCTAGGGTGAGGCCATCTCTTGAAAATGCAGAAATTAGTGCTCCTCTTGACTTTATGGATTCACATGTGGGAATCAGACTACTCAGAAGACAATCCTGTTGTGCCCAATGAACATGGTAGGGCAATGACCTAAGAAAGTAATAAATAATTGAACACAGGAAGCATAGCAACATTTTAGAGGGGTTGTTTGTTTTTGAGACTGATTCTCACTATACTGCCCAAGATGGGCTTAAATCCCTAAGTTCAAGAGATCCCCCTAAACCAGAATCCCGAGTAGCTTGGACTAAAGACTTGTGCCACATACCCAACTTGTGTAGTAACTGTAAAACTGATATACATAGTTCATTACAAAAAATTATAGGGTTGGGTTGGGTTGTGGCTCAGTAGTAGAGCACTTGCCTAGCACATGCGAGGTGCTGGGTTCGATCTGCAGCACCACATAAAAATAAATAAATAAAATAAAGGTATTGTGTCCAACTATGAATTAAAAAAAAGTATAGAGTCCACTTAAATCCCTAAAAGTGCGCAATTAGGCCTCTTAGAGATGGAGAAGAAAGGGACAGAAAAAGGAAGAGGAGGGAGGAGGAGGGAGAAAGAGGAGGGCAGAGGAGAAGGAGAAAGATAAGTTATTTTATCCAGGGCACAAAAGATTAGCCATCAGTCAATTAAACATGTTCAATATCAGAGTTTGTTAATAGAGCCAGGTTTCACAGTCAATCCTAAATACATCTACTTCAATTAAATGTTTAGATAATCACATTTTTACATTAGAAGCAAATGTTTTCACAAGGATTAAAGAAGTTAAAAAGGAAATTTTTTGGATACTGTTAATGTTGTACATTTCATCTGAATAATAATTACATAGATGCATATATTTGTCAAAGTCTATATAGTTGTACACTTAAGATTTATTGATTGGGTCTGGAATTGTGACTCAGTGACTGAGCGCTTGCCTCGTACATGTGAGGCCCTGGGTTCCATCCTCAGCATCATATAAAAAATAAATAAAAATTTAAAAATACCCCCATTTGCTATTAAAAAAAATTATTGATTGAAAAAAAGGTTTTTCATTTCATGTAAAGTATCTTAATAAAATTTTAATAAAGTACTATTGGCATAAAAATTTTTAACATTTTATTAAATCCTAGACCTTATGAGCTTCTAATGTATTTTTATATTTTATTGAACTTTTTAGAATAAAACTATTTTAATTAAAAAGCACTTGATGGGGGCCGGGATTGTGACTCCATGGTAGAGCATTTGCCTAACATGTGTGAGTCACTGGGTTCGATTACAGCACCACATACAAATAAATAAATAAAATTAAAAATTTCATAAACAACTAATAAAAATATTTTTAAAAAAAGCACTTGAGCCAGGTGTGGTGGCATATGACTGTAATCTTAGTAGCTCTGGAGGATGAGGCAGGAAGATCATGAGTTCAATGCCAGTTTCAGCAACTCAGTGAGCCCCCGTCTCAAAATAAAAAAGACTGGGATGTAGTTCAATGATTAAGCACACCTGGCTTCAATCCCTAGTCCCCCCCCCCCAAAAAAAAAGCACTTGAGCATTTAAAATGCACAACAGTATATGTGACTTTCCATAATATATTTGTTCTTGTAGCTTTAAGACAAGGACAACCACAGCATGCTTTGTCTTTTACATGTTCTCACTTTCAAAAAGATAAACAGAACAAAAAATAAGAAAAACTTTAAAACATTTAGAAATGAAAGGTGGGAAAAAGGATTTGTGAAGCCTCAGAAACTGAAATTCACACTAACATTTACAAATCTTAATTGCATACAACCAAAAGATAATAATATTTTAAGGGCTGGGGATGTGGCTGGGCTGGGGATGTGGCTGGGCTGGGGATGTGGCTCAAGCGGTAGCGCGCTCGCCTGGCATGCATGCGGCACAGGTTCGATCCTCAGCACCACATACAACCAAAGATGTTGTGTCCACCAATAACTAAAAAAATAAATATTAAAATTCTAAAAAATAATAATAATAATAATATTTTAAAAGGGACAGAAAATAAGAAAGAAGCAAACATTTACCTCACCTTAAAGGGGTAAATACATTCTCATGCCACCGAATTGCTAGAAACGTTAACTTCAGGCATTCCCCAGAATAAAATGTAAATGAACACAGGCAGCAGTCACCAAATAACTGTAGATAAATTTAATATATTTTAGTATAAAATTAATATGAAAATAAATCATGTACAAAAAACATATTTCTCATCATAAATAAACAAATGAAAACTATTGGGACCCTGGTTATATTATTTTTTTGTACCAGGGATTGAACCTAGGGGCACTTTATCACTGAGGTACATCATAGCACTTTTTTAGTTTTATTGAGACAGGATCTTGCTAAATTGTTTTGATCCTCACTAGTCACTGAGGCTGGCCTTAAATTTATAATCCTCCTGCCTCAGCCTCCCAAGTCCTTGGGATTACAGGTATGTACTACCACACCTGGCAATATATTTTTATTCTTAACATTAAATTAAAAACTAAGTAATTTTTTTTTGTTTGTTTGTTTTGGAGTCAGAGGCAGATCCCAAATGGGAAATCAGGTGGGGACTAGGGGTGGAGGAGAGGTTTGGCGTTGGGGATTGAATCCAGGGTCTTACACATGCTAAGCATGTGCTCTACTACCGAGCAACAGTCCAGTCCAGTCCCTCAGGCTGCAGTTTATCTTCTCAAGAACTTAATAAAGGGTAACAAAAAACTCTAGAGAAGAGGAAATAGTTCTGGTTTTTCTGTAGTACATGAGGATAATTACTGATTAAAATAACCTATGATAAACTTCAAAATGAGAGTATGAAACTCACAACACATAAAAAAATATTTATTTTGGGGGCAGTGGTTATAGCTCAGGGGTAGAGCACTTGCCTAGTATATGTGAGGCATTGAGTTCAATTCTTATCCTCACATATAAACACATAAATAAACTAAAGGTCCATCAACAAATTTAAAAAAATTTCTTTTAATTTAATTTTTTAGTTATAGATGGACACAATATCTTTATTTTGTTTGTTTATTTTTATATGGTGCTGAGGATCAAAACCAATGCCTCACATGTGCAGGGCAAGTGCTCTGTCACTGAGCCACACCCCCAGCCCTCCCAAAAAAACAAAAAATATTTATTTTTGAACACATAAATACTTATTAAGTTTATTTATTGCGTAATATATACATGTATCAAATTATCATAATTTACCCCCATAAAATGCACAAATAGTATGTATCATTTTTTTTCCAATTTTAAAAATTAAACACTGCCATTTATTATGACTATAAGTCGAAAGTTTTTCTTTTTTGGGGGGGGCAGTGCTGGGGATTGAACTCAGGGTCTTATACATGTTCTATAAGTAGTCAATTCTTAAATGGCTATTTTTCTCTTTTTTACTACTTTTAAATTATTTATATTACAGCATCACCCCAGTCAGCAGTGGCAATAAAACTTCAAAATGCAATTTCCTAATAACAGATTAGATGAGATGTTAAGCCACACATGCAGAGTACCACACAGCTATATTAAATGTTTTATTTTTAGTTAATAAATCTGTTGTTTCCTGAGTATTAAAAGGTTTATTTAATACCACCAATTCTAGCTTGACAAATTACAAAACAAGTTGTATTTCAAATTAGGGGGGAAAAGTTCTCATTTCTAATAAACACTTGTTTAAATGTGATTCAAGAAGTATATCTTATCCATAAAATAATTTCACAACATCTATGATAATTGATTAGAGACGGACAACTATATCATCACACCCTCCACTAAATAGCTTCTCAGACAGGGTCTGTTCCTAGAGCCTAAGATCTCAACTCCTGCCACATCGTCTGCTTTGGATTTTACCTCATTTTCTACAAAAACAGCATTCACTACAGCTTCTTTATCATCAGTAGAAGGCAAAAGAACTGCTTCTTCAGGTATGATCTGGGACCACTGACCCACCAATATGAGGCTTTTTGAAGATACAATATTCTTTAATTCCAAATATTCCCAAAGAAATACACATCCAGAAGGTGCTATAAGCAGAACTCTTTTTCCATTTCCAGAAACATACAAGTGTAGTCTTGAAGAGCTTCCTAATTAACAAATAAAACAAAACAAATCACCCAATTAAACCTCTAAGTCTAAATTCTCCCAGACTTATTATATGGCATTAGGAACCCACTTATTGCAGAATGTTAGGCATGCAGACTTTTCTTCAAGTTTTATCTAGGTATTATAGATAAACATAGGTATCACAGAAAAACACTACCAAAAAATTTAAAAACATATATACAGAAACATATATATGCGCAAATGCACACAGAGATACATTTTCAAAATAATAGAAAAATGTTTCATCCTCTTTTCCTTTTATTTCTCCCAGTTAAACCAATTTAACAAATAAAAAGTCCCCACCTACAGAGGCTTTTATCATTTCCTTAGGCTGTTCAGTTACTTGTAGAGTTTTCAAACAATCTTGATCTTTGTTCCAAAGGAAAAGCTCCCCAGTGGTGAGTACCCCAGCCAACCAGGCATCTGCATTCAAAAGAAATGCAATTCTTAACCTAATGTTTCTCTTAATATTGCTCTAAGTTTTTAAAAAACACAGTAAGTCTAGCCTTTTAAAAATATCTGTATTACTTAACCATTACTGGATGTTGTCAGGACAAAAACATTCTTCAACAAAGTCTGCAGACTAGGAATCTTCTTTGTTCTTCCTGACAGCAAATTAATCTCATTTATGAATTTACCATCCAAAAGAAAAACAGCTTCATTTTCCTAAGAGAAAAAACATGTGAAGGACTAGGTGATTCCAAAAATTAATTCAACTTCTTGTCTAATGTCTAAATAAATTATGCCAGGGGGAAAACAAAATAACACTTAGGAAAGATTGTAGTTTGCATCACAAATCATAAAATAAACACTAAGGTTGCTATTCTATAGTAATTTAAAGATTTTTTATTCCATTTTAAAACTCTTATGGGCTGGGGGTGTGGCTCAATGGTAGAGCTCTTCCCTAGCATGCATGAGGCCCTGGGTTCCTGGAACACCCCCAACACTACAAAAAAATAAGTAAGGTGGCCTAACAGCCACACTGAAATTTCTTTGAAATTTAACATTATAGGAGTATCTTCCAATTCTGCTAGCCAAAACTGTTTCCCACTGTTTAATCTCTTATCAGTTTTAAAAGTAATATTGGTAAGTTTTTATATGATTTACTAGATTAACATGGGTTATGGTTTCAAAAATTCATAAACCCTTGACACAGATCATCTGTTGATTAGAATAAGTGAGCTGTTTATTTATTTACTTATTTTACTTTTTGATACAGAAGACTGATCCCAGGGACACTTTACCATTGAGCTACATCCCCAGACCTTTTTATTTTTTGACACTGAGTCTTGTTAACTTGCAGAAGTTGGTCTTGAACTTGTGATCCTCCTGCATCCGTCTCCCAAGTCACTGGGATCACAGGTGTGCACCACCATGCCCAGCAAAAGTAGGCTGTTTTGAATGAACCTTGGTTTTGTACATCCTGGAGCAGGGGTTTTCAAGGCATTTGTGAGACAGCAGCAGCAAGCAGCTCCTGAGAATCTGTCAGAAATGCAAACTACACAACCCTCCAAAAGATGTAGAGTTGGAAACTTGGTGGTGTTTTTTGTTTTTTTTTAATTTTAATTTGTTATATATGATAACAGAATGCATTACAATTCACATTACACATATAGAGCACAATTTTTCATATCTCTGGTTCACACCACAATCTGTTTTAATAACCTGTCCAGATGATTCTGATGTGTCATAAAGATTGAAAATGCCTGATAATTAGTGATAAAATTTCTCCCAGGAAACTTGACATTTTATTTATTTCATTAATCACTATTTATTATATATAAAACACACACACACACACACACACCACTTTCCCTAAGGTAAAGAACCTACGTTAGATTTTATGAATGGTGTTCCTGGATTATTGACACATGTGGCTCATCTCTTCTGTCTTAGCTCTGATGAGCCAGAGTCATGAAAATCACAGTAGTAAGAAACACTCCAATATTCAACTAAAGGAGTTTCAGGAGACTAAACATTTCCTTTTGATATATACCATATTACCCTACTTAAACATAACAAAGAAAAGATTTTTCTGAAAGTAAAAATTTTCTTCTAGACAGACCACCTAACTTTCTGAAGCTAACTTGCTTGTAACAAAAACAAAACACAAGCAAAACCTGTTCAGGGGGCAAGAAATTCTCTAAAATTGCTGCTTGATTTCTTTGAGCTTCTAGGACATCCTATATCTTACAGAAAAAACACACACACTTAACATATATAAAACTGGTATTGTATGAACAAGGAAAAACTCACCTGTCCCAACCAGGAAATTCTAGGCCAGGGTTTTTTCTGTTTGATACTTGTTGATGTCAAAACTTCTAATCTTATCTCCATGCTTGTTGAGATATCAATGGCTAATTAAGTAAAAACCATTCATAAGATGCTGAAAATAATAGTAATAATAGTTTATTAAGGGCTGGGGATGTGGCTCAAGCGGTAGCACGCTCGCCTGGCATGCGTGCGGCCCGGGTTCGATCCTCAGCACCACATAGAAACAAAGATGTTGTGTCTGCCGAAAACTAAAAAATAAATATAAAAAATTCTCTCTCTCTCTCTCTCTCTCTCTCTGTTCCTCTCTCTTTAAAAAAATAGTTTATTAAGCATCTAAATTTAGAATTTTCATAAAGTTTTGATAATTACTTTTTCAATAGCTCAAGTAAGTTAACTCTTTTTAAAAAAAAATATATATATTTCTTAGTTGTCAATGGACCTTTGTTCTATTTACTTATATGCGGTGCTGAGAATCAAACACAGTAGCCTCACACATGCTAGGCAAGTGCTCTACCACTGAGCCATAATCCCAGCCCTGTAAGTTAACACTTTAAGGTAAGAGACTGAGGAATCATTTAATATCTTATATCTTAAATAGCCAGGCAAAATGTATTTAGCCTCTTAATAAGTTATTTTTCATACAATAAAGATAAATATGAACTGGGAAGCATTCTGATGACAAAGTTTCTATCTATGTCATTTCCTTTGCTCACTGTGGCAGACTGCAGTTGGCAAAGATGGCTACAATAAAATCTATTTTTGGGGGGGGTACCCGTGATTGAACTCAGGAGTATTCAACCACTGAGGCACATCCCCAGCCCTATTTTGTGTTTTACTTAGAGACAGGGTCTCACTGAGTTGCTTACGTCTCATCATTGCTGAGGCTGGCTCTGAACTCACGATCCTCCTCCTGCCTCAGCTTCCTGAGCAACTGGAATTATAGGTGTGCGCCACCGTGCGGAGCCCAAAATCTTGCATCTCAAATGCTTATACAGTGACTTTGATACTTTTCCCACTGAGTGCTGTGGTCTTTGCCTCCTCCTCTGATGTAGGGCCAGATTTTGTGATTATATGACTAAGAGAGTACAATGGAAGTGATGCTATGCATTTTCTAAGGCTAAATCATAAAAGATAATACACCTTCTACCTTGCTCCTAGGAATAATTACCCATGAAGCACCAATCACTACATAAGCCATCTAATGCCCAGAGCCCACCAAGCTGTGGGAAAGCCCCAACTAGCTCAAAGGAAAACAAAGTCCTGAGATGGCATGAAGTGAGAGATGCCTGACAAGCCCCACACTGAGTGGGGTGGGATGGCTATGGCAGAGGCCAAGAATAGTCCATTAGAGCCAAGCAGAGTGAAGAGGATACTCAGGTGAAGGCCCTATATGCATGAGGCATGAGAGTACAGGCAGAGTGGGAGAGCATAATCTTGGGAGAATGGCCATTAGGAGAATCTTGGAAGGATGATCACACAGTTGGACAGCCCTGCACAGTAAGCTAGAGCCCAAGTAGAAAGAGGACACAGAAATCATTGTGAAAGGGAGTTTCACTGACCCAACTGAGAATAACTGAGCATCAAAATGAATTTTAAGCTGGTGCAGTATCACTTGCCTATAGTCTCACCTATTTGAGAGGCTTAGGCAGCATGATCACTTGAGCCCAGGAGTCTGACACCAGTCTGAGCAACAAAGCAAGACCCCATCTCTAAAAACAAACAAAATATTATACTAATGTATTAAAATAGGAAACTGAATCCACAAAAATGAATAAATATGACATTTGATGGAAAACAAGATATTTGCATAGGAGCAAGGCAGACTCCATTTAATCCAATGATCAAAATGAATGCTATTAGAAATGGGACAAATGGAAATCATGTGCCAACTTATAGGTGAAATGAGAAGACCTCTGGACATATGTTGTAAAAATGTATAACCTGAATCCAATCAAAAGGAAACATCAGATAAGCCCAAACTAAGGGATGCTACAAAATAACTGATCTATAAGCTTCAAAGGTATCAAGGTCATGAAAGTCATGAAAAGCTGAGGAAACAGTCCCAAAAAGACCAGATGACTAAATGCAATGAGTAACTGTAGACTTCATCATATTATAAAGAGTAATATAATGGACAACTGGGAAAACTCGAAAATGAAGAGAAACTACGAATTCAATGGTTGTGATGCATTAGTTTTCTCATGGGAGTGGTTTTCCTGCAGTTAGGCAGGAGAATATCCTTGTGTATTTTTTTAAAAAAATACACACTAAACATTTAAGACCTTAGGTTCAACCTCTACCCCATTAAAAAAAAAAAAAAAAAAAAAAAAAAAAAAAAAAAAAA
>NW_025999961.1:2514034-2516542 GCF_001458135.2 Marmota marmota marmota | reverse complement strand
ACCTCTACCCCATTAAAAAAAAAAAAAAGAAAAGAAAGAAAAAAGGAATGTGTTTGAAGGAACACATCTGGGATAGTGAGCAATAAGTGCTCAACATGTTATAGTTTACTAATGATTATACTGATAAAAGTGGCAGATGTGGAAAGTTACCATTTTGCAAACATTATAGGAAAACTGATTCTCAGGCCACATTTATCAACACAGATGCTAAATCAAGCAGAGTAGAAGTCAGTAATCTGATAAGGAACAGGATATTTACATAGTCTGCAAGTATCTCCCTACAAATTACTTATTAATTTGAAAAGAAAAACTAGCAGTACAATGGAGAAAAGGGATAACATCTTAACCATATAAGGGGTAGACATGATGCTCTTCTAGATGTTATCATCTGAAAAACGACATATTTGCTTATATAGTATTCCAACCTCAAAATGCTAATCTAAGTCTATTCATTAAAAAAAAATTCAGAAAAATGACACCAAATAATGGGTTATAATTTCTTAAAAATGTCAGTGTCATGAGAAACAAAGGTTCAGGAGTTGTCTCAAATTAAACATGATTGGGACTGGGACTGTAGCTCAGTGGCGGAGCACTTGCCTAGCATGCGTGAGGCACTGGGTTTGATCCTCAGCACCATATAAAAATAAACAAATAAAATACAGGCATTCTATCCATCTACAACTACAAAAAAAATTAAATTAAACATGATTAACTATACAAGGTAAGTAAATGGAATAATACTCTGTACTGCATCCTGTAACAGAAAAGAAAATACGCTATAAAGAACATTATTCTGAAAAAAAAGAACATTATTCTGGGCGGCTGAAGTTGTGGTTCAGTGGTAGAGTGCTTGCCTAGAATGTTCGAGGCACTGGGTTCGATTCTCAGCACCACGTAAAATAAATAAATAAAATAAAGATATTGTGTCCATATACAGCTAAAAATATTTAAAAAAAAGAACACCATTCTGAGACAGGCATGCGCAATGGCACATGCCTATAATCCCAGCAGTTCAGGAGGCCAAGCAAGGCAGGAGGATTGAGAGTTCAAAGCCAACCTCAGCAAAAGGGAGGCAGCTAGGCAACTCAGTGAGCCCTTGTTCCTAAATAAAAATATAAAATAGGTTATGGTACCAGTACCATGCTGTTCAAGAGCTATGTAATGTTCTGACCAACCAATAATATATATATATATATATAAATAAAATAGGAATGGAAATGTGGATCAGTGGTCCAGTGCCCCTGATTCAATCCCTGGTACCCACCTCCAAAAAGCATTATTCTGACAACTGGCAAAATTAGAATATAAACTACAACATAGATAAAAGTGATGTGCCAATGCTACATTTTCCAAATTTGACAATTGTACTTGATTATAAAAAAGCATCATTGCTCTAAGGAAATACACATTATATTGATTATTATAGAGACAAATACATGAATGCATGACATACCCAACCCATTCTCAAATAGTTTAGAAAAAAAAAGTATTTTGAAAGTCAAAATAGCTTCTAGATAGCATGTGTATGCACATGTATAAACAGAATAAAGCATGAACAAATATAAACTGGCTAATCTGGGGGGGGGGGACGTAGAGTACTTTAAATTATTCTTTTCTGTAAATGTGAAATTATTTTAAAATAATTTAAAAAGACAATTGGGGAAAATTGAACATGATTCAGTAAGACATTAGAATATATCAGTGGCTATTCTAACAGACTGAGTCTACTAGTCTACTGGATGGTGTCAAGGAATTAATGTTAATTTTGGTTCTGTGTGACAATTCTATTATGGCATATATGTATATATTTTTTAAAAAGGAGTCCTTACATCTTCTAGGTATCACAGATACAGTATATACTTAAGAATCTACCTGAGGGATTTGCTTTAAGATACTCCAGACGTATATACTTAAGATCTCCAATTAAAACATAAAGGATAAAGATAAAGACAGTTAATCACTTTAGATTTTGAGGATGGAGCCATGAGGACTTGACGGATGGCCTTCCATCTTGAAGAACTCTAAAAATCACCTCTTGTTATATAGCAGCTGTTTCTGCTACATACTGCACTGCCTCTCAAAACACTAATGCTAGTGGATGTTTAAAAACAAATATCACCGAACAAAAATAAAATTAAAGAAAAATCGATCACACAAAATATATTAGGAGGAGTAATACAATACAAAGGTCTACAGGGGCCACCTTTCTTGAAAACAAATCGGTGAATGCAATTTCAAAGGACTAATTCAAGTTCTGCTTTCCACCGCAGACACCCCAGGAAATCGCATCCATACCTCAGTGTTCAATTTACCACTAACCAGGGTCACCAATCGGTCTGCTGGTGACGCTGCGGCAGCAGTCACCCCAAGGAACCCTCGGGGGCGTCCCTCGGGGCCTACGAAAAGGCTCGGCTGCAACCAAGAGGTGCAGGGGTGCGGGCCCGGGCCTCCCGCAGGCACGCAGGGGGACCTCGCTGTCTAAGGACCGGGCGGCCGCAGCGCGAAGGG
>NW_025999961.1:2497713-2514026 GCF_001458135.2 Marmota marmota marmota | reverse complement strand
GGGTCCTCCTCCCTGGCTCCGCCTTCCTGCTCCTCCCCCACCAGCCCTGGGGACCCCGCTCCTCGTCTGCGCGCCCGCGGGCCGCCGGGCCCCCCAGTCCTGGGTCTCCTCCTTCGTTCGTCCCGCCCGCATCAGCTTGCTATGGCCCAGCTGTCTTGGGCTCCCCGTCCGTGCCTCCCTCTGATACTACTCTTCCCCTGCCCAGGCACTGTGCAGAGGTTTGCAGGAGAACCCTCCACAAGCCCGAAAATAAAGGGGTCGTGCACTGCCCTCCAAGACCACATAGGCACCTTAGAACACCCTAGAAAACATTTTCCTTGATGACTAATGGTAGTGAGCATTTTTTCGTGTATTTATGGGCCATTCGTATTTCTTCTTTTGAGAGGGTCTATTCAAATCATTTCCCCATTTTAAAAAATTGTTTGCTTTTTTGTGATTAAGTTCTTTTTATGTTCTGGATATTAACCTTCTGTCTGATGAATTCCTGTTAAATATATTCTCTTATTCTTCACTCTGGATTGTTTCCTTTGCAGAGGTAACCCCATTTCTCGGTTTAGGCGTTTGTTTCCTGTGCTTTTGGAGTCCTATCCAGAAAACCATTAGCTGTAAAAATCAGTATTTCCCCCATTTCCCTCTAATCATTTCAGAGTTTCAGGTCTTCCATTCATGTTAAGCTGAGTTTTGTAGAGTGTAAGAGATAGGGGTTAAGTTTTAATATTCTGCATGTGGATGGAATATACAGTATTCCTAGCACCAACTGTTGATGAAGTTATTCTCTCTCCAATATGTGCTTTCGGCACCTTTGCTGTATATGCATGTATATTTCTAGGTTCTCTATTCTGTACTATTGGTATACATTGCTGTTGTTATGCTATGTTGTTATGGTTATTATGGTTTTGTAGTATATCTTCAAGTCAGCTCAGAAGCCTCCAGAGCTTTTTTTTTCCGCCTCAAGAATATTCAGGGTCTTTTTTGCTTCATGAATTTTAGCATTCTCTTTTCTAGTTCTGTGAACAATGTCATTGGTATTTTGCTGGAAATTACATTAAGTCTGTAGATCACTTTGGGTAGTGTGAAAGAAAATAACAATTCTGAGGAGATAAGAAAATGACTCTGAGCCAAATATGAGTGGATCATGCCCTGAGAACTCAAGTTACCTGGAAAGACATATATTTTAGTCAGCTTTTTGCTGCTGTGACCAAAAGATCTGACAAGAACAACAAAGAGGATGCAAATTTATTTGGGGTTCCTGGTTTTAGAAGGCTCAGTCCATGGACAGCAGACTCTATTGCTTTATGCCTAAGGTGAGGCAGCACATCATGCTGAAAGAACATGATGGAGGAAGGCTGCTCAGGACATGGCAATCAGGAATCAGAGCTAGCTCTGCTCAACAGGGACAAAAGTCCACAGGGACCCACCTCCTCTAGCTATATCCCACCTTCCCACAGTTACCACCCAGTGAATCACGTCAGTTGATTAATTCACTGATTAGGTTACACATCTTATAATTGTTTCTCCTCTGAAAATTCACTCATTGTCTCACACATGAGCTTTTGGGAGATATCAACATAGTTCCCTTGAAAGAGATTACACAGCTTTTATAGTCCCAAAAGAATGTAAGTGATTTTATCAAATAAACTACAAAGGGTCAGGGAGGGATTTCCTATGAGATTCAAATGTTGTTTTCAAGAAGGCAGGGGAAATCCCCTACAGGATCAAATGGCATATCACTCCCAGACATAAGGCTGGGAGAGATCAGAAGTCCATCAAGCTTAGCATATTTATCTAGTGGTCACAGAAATGCTAGGTCAAGACATAGAGGTTACAAAACTATAATCTAAAAGAACTATGGTGACACATGCCTATAATCCCTGAGACTCTGGAGGCTGAGGCAGGAGGAGCACAAGTTTGAGCCTAGCCTCAATATCCTTCAGGGACTCAGACCTTAGGAAACAGATTTGGGATCCTAGCAGGTGAAAAAAGATGCAAAGTGCAGCTGGGATAGTAGCATGCCTTATTCAGAGATGGCAGCTACCCACATCTCCCTGAGTCTTTCCACAGGCCTTTTTTACATGCAGGCCAGAGAAGTCATGGTGCAACAGTTTACATAAATTAGCACATGTTTACAAGCAGATGTTTATGACCTTGAGTACATATGCTAAATCAGGGATTTTGACCTTGACCACATACTAGAACATAGCTGGCTGGAAGTATCAATGAGGGAGCATAAATATAGTCATCTTGGGCCTGCCCTACAATCTACCCCTTTAGGAATTCTTGCCATAAAATTTACATGGCTGATGTCTTCTCTAATGACTCCTTAGTAAGGAGGGTAGAGCCCTGCAGCCACAGGCTACAACAACAGTATTAAGCTGCAGCATAAAACCAGAAGATAAGCCCTACCCCCCATGATTACTAAAAACCATCACCAGTTTCATCCTTTATTGAAGTGACAATAAAAGTCCTTTTCAGGCACATCTAGTTGTCAAGGGACATAGGCTGGATTTGCCAGGGTAATGCAGGAGCAGAACTCATAGGCACTTCAGTACATAACCAGCAGACAGAGGTGTTTGCTACTTTGGTGTAGGTGTGTGTGCCCGGTCCACAATGGTTGGCAAGGACACACCTACAGTCAAAAGGACAAAGCAGTTACAGACACTTGTATATGTGAATCATGTCCATCTGGGAGAATGCATGCCAGTTTTGAGTCCCAGGAAAACACAGTGGTCACCTAGGGCAGCTTCTCTGAGCCATGAAACCACTCTTTATAGCTTGATCCTGGACTTCAGCAGGCTCTGTGTGTATCAGTACTGGGAAAAGGGAAATGACAGAAGTGCCCTTTAATCTGTTTCTCATCTGTGAGACTTGGCTAAGTAACATGTACCCAGGGGTACCATTCACTAGTTGTCCACGGTGTCACAAGGAGATCACATTCCAAAACTTTCCCCCGAAGAAAGGCTAACAGGGCCATCCAATGGGGGGGCAGGGTTTGTCCAGCGCCATGTCCAATCTACAGTTTGCCTCCAATTCAAGAGAACATTCCCTTGCTACCCAAACCCAGTCTTAAATAAAATATCCTTCATTGTCACCTGGACCTTTATTGGTACTTGTATGCAAAATCCCCACAGAAACTGGTGTCCCTTGTTGGAGATGCTCATTCAAAGCTCACACAGCTGCCCAAAAACATTGTGCCCACCCCTTTTAGAAGGTGGGCTGACTGCAGTTTTGAGTTCTTGCTTAAGCAGGTCAATATATTGTTCTGTCATGCCTGCAGCCTGTGGGTAATATGAGATGTGCAGCTTCCATTGAATCTATAACTGAAATGCCTATCACTGCACATCCTGGCCCATGAAATGGGTGCCTTGATCACTCTCTATTGGCCATACCAAGGCCTTTAACACCTGTCAGGGCACGAGTTGTAGTACACTGATTCATTTGGCCACTAGGTCAGACAAACAAAATCCTGTGGTCCTATCAACTGCCATTAAGGTGAACATGGCCCTCTCTGACTTTCAGTAAAGGGCCGATGTAGTCAACCTGCCATCATATCAAGGGGGTGTGCTCACACTTTACCTGGCTTTCTGTAGCTCCAAATGGTGAGGGTGAGAACACTCCTGCACGTCTATCAGCGTGCTCCATGTTAAAGGCTACATTGTACATGGTTTTTCATCTTCATGCTGCAGGCGGCAGTGCAACCAAGTCGCCAGGTTTGTGGGAAGTGCCCACTATAATCACTGCACCCTAGACAAAGCATCTGCTTCATCATTCCCTGCGCTAGTCAGGAGAGCATGCCAGTGACATGCACTACAGTTACATCTTTTTCATGGGGTCTTGCCATATAGCTTCACTCCAGAGTCCAATGCGCTAAATGATGAATGAGTGACTGAAGAAATAAAGGGGAATTTAAAAATATCTAGCAACCACTGAAAATGATAACACACAAACCAAAATCTGTGGGAAACAGCAAAAGCAGTAATGAGAGAGAAGTTTTTTTTTTATATTTATTTTTTAGTTGTAGTTGGACACAGTACCTCATTTATTATTTTTATGTGGTGCTGAGGATCAAACCCAGGGTCCCGCGCATGCGAGGCGAGTGCTCTGCTGCTGAGCCACAACCCCAGCCCCAAGAGACAGAACTTTATAACAATAAATACATACATTATAAAAATAGAAATATCTCATATAAACAGCCTACAGGGCTGGGGATATGGCTCAAGTGGTAGTATGCTCGCCTTCATACATGAGGCACTGGTTTTGATTCTCAGCAGCACATAAAAACAAAATAAAGATATTGTGTCCACCTAAAACTAAAAAATAAATATTTTAAAAAAAGAAAAGTAAGAACATATCAAACCAAAATTGATAGAAAGGAAGAAATAATACAGATCAAAGCATAAATAAGTAAGAGCAAATATAAAAAATGTACAAAAGATGAATGAAACAAAGTTGAGTTTTTGCAAGGATAAACAAAATGGACAAACATTTAGCTATACTAATCAAGAAAAAGAGAAGATCCAAATAAATAAAATTAGAGGTGAAAAGGAGACATTACAACTAAAACCAGAGAAATACAGAGGATGTTAAAAACTACTATGAACAATTAAATGCTAAAAAGCTGAAAAATCCAAAAGAAATGGATAAATTCCTGAGTACATATAAGCTATCAAAATTGAATCTATAATAAATAGACAAACCTAAATAGACTAATAATAATAGGATTGAAATGGGAGTTAAATATTTCCCATCTAAAAAAGTTCAAAACCTTAATGACTTTACAGCTGGATTTTACAAAACATTTAAAGAACTAATTCCGGGCTGGGGATATGGCTCAAGCAGTAGCGCACTCGCCTGGCATGCATTGGGCCTGGGTTCGATCCTCAGCACCACATACAAGCAAAAATGTTGTGTCCGCCGAGAACTAAAAAATAAATATTAAAAAAAAATTCTCTCTCACTCTCTCTTTAAAGAAAGAAAGAACTAATTCCAACTATCCTTAAACTATTTAAAAAAAATGAAATAGAAGGAACTCTGCCAAACTCTTTTTTTGAAGACTGATATCAAAATCAGACAAAGATACTACAACAACAAACTGCAAACCCATATCTCTGATGAACAAAGATGCAAAAGTTCTCAATAATATACTAGCAAACTGAATTCAACAGCACATCAAAAAGATCATACACCATGATCAAGTGGAATTCCTCCCAGGGATGCAAGGATGATTCAACATATGCAAATTAATAAAAGTGATACAACACATTAACAGAACAAAGGACAAAAACCATATGATCATTTGCATAGATGTAGAAGAAAAAGCATTTGATAAAATTCAACATACCTTCATGATAAAAACTCTCAATTAAGTTGGTATAGAAGGAACATAACTCAAAACACTAAAGGCTATATATGAAAACCCACAGCCAAAACTATACAGAATGGGGAAAAGCTGAAAGACTTTCCACTAAGATCAAACAGCACATCCACGTATCAGAGAACATTCGGCTTTTGATTTTTGGGGATTGGCTTATTTGAACTGGATGTCCACTGTTACCACACTAATTTCATTTAGTACTGTTAAGTCTTAGCAAGAGCAATTAGGCAAGAGAAAGAAATAGAGAACATTTAAATTGGAAAGAAAGAAGTTAAAATTATCCATGGTCACAGATGACTATTTTCATAGAGAAACCTAAAACTCCATTAAAAAGCTGTTAGAGGGTGCATGGTGGCCCATGCCTTTAATCCCAGTAACCTGGGAGGTTGAAGCAGGAGTATCACAAGTTCCAGGCCAGCCTCAGCAACTTAGCAAGGCCATAAGTGACTTAGTGAGACCCTGTTGCAAAATAAAAAGGGCTGGGGATGTAGCTCAGTGGTAAAGCACCTCTGGGTTCAATCCCATTAAAAAAAACTACTGTATTTCAAGCTTTCTAACATGCATTCCCCCCTCTCTCCCGTTTTAACCTCCCAAAGGGGGACATTGTACAAAAGCTGTTAGCTAGGTGGTAGTGATTGTCTGTACATGTGCATCAAAACATGTAGAACGGACATCGCAGAACAACCTTAAGAAATGCCTTATCTGGGCTGGGGATGTGGCTCAAGTGGTAGCGCGCTCGCCTGGCATGCGTGCGGCCCAGGTTCGATCCTCAGCACCACATACAAAACAAAGATGTTGTGTCCGCCGATAACTAAAAAATAAGTATTAAGAATGGGCTGGGGATGTGGCTCAAGCAGTAGCGCGCTCACCTGGCAAGCATGCGGCCCGGGTTCGATCCTCAGCTCCACATACAAACAAAGATGTTGTGTCTGCCAAAAACTAAGAAATAAATATTAAAAAAAAAAAAAAAAAAAGAATTC
Organism: Marmota marmota marmota; assembly: GCF_001458135.2. Classification (NCBI taxonomy): domain Eukaryota; kingdom Metazoa; phylum Chordata; class Mammalia; order Rodentia; family Sciuridae; genus Marmota; species Marmota marmota. The sequence goes on along the minus strand of NW_025999961.1, from coordinate 2,507,675 downwards.
TCTCCCTCTCTTTAAAAAAAAAAAAAGAAAAGAAAAAAGAAATGCCTTATCCTAACTTTTATTTATTTATTTTTTGCCCCGGGGACTGAACCCAGGGGTGCTTTACAACTGAGCAAAATCCCCAGCCCTTTTCATTTTTTAAATTTTGAAACAAGGGTTTTGCTAAGCTGCTGAGGCTGGCCTTGAACTTGTGATCCCTTTGTGTCAGCCTGTGAGTCACTGGGATTACAGGTGTGCTCCAGCATGTCAGGCATCACTAACATTCTTCGTGGACAGAGGTTGTTAACAGGGTCTGGAAAGAGTCTGGGATTTTACCACTTGCAAGCTAATGAGCTTTCCTTTTTTTTTTTTTTTTTTTTCCTTGCAGTGCTGGGTTGAACTGGGGCCTTGCACAATCATGCTTCTATCACTGATCTACTTCCCGACTCCCGACAAACCATCCTATTATTGTGTCATGGATGGTGGCAGAAAACACGAGACTCCAGTGGTTGGAGAAAAAGGATAATAATTTCTTAAAGCAAAAGCAGTAAGCAGTGATACTACAATGTTCCTAAGGTTCTTCATGTCTCCCAGTTTCCACTGGGGTAACAAGTGGCCTAGATTGATAAAGTGGATTGTGTAACAAGAGACAAACAGTAAGCTGGGGAATTTACTGGTTTTTTTAAAAAAAATTCTTTATTCGTTATTTTTAGTTATATATGACAATAGAATGTATTTTGACATATTATACATACATGGAGTACAACTTATCATTCTTGTGGTTGTACATGATGTGGAGTTACACTGGTCATGTATTCATATATGAACTTAGGTAAGTAATGTCTGATTAATTCTACTATCTTTCCTAATCACATGCTCCTCCATTCCCTACCTTCTCTTTTGTCTAATCTAATGAATTTCTGTTCTCTACCCTCACCCTGACCATGTATTAGCATCTGCATCTCAGAACATTTGGCCTTTGTATTTTTGGGGATTGGCTTTTTTGATTTAGCACAATAGTATCCAGTTCCATCCATGAACTGGCAAATGCCCCAATTTTATTTTTCTTTATGGCTGAGTAATATTACATTGCGTATTTTCTTTATCCATTCATCTGTTGAAGAGTTGAAGTTGGTTGTGAATTGAGTTATTATAAACATTGATGTGGCTGTATCACTGTGGTTTGCTGATTTTAAGTCCTTTGGGTATATATCGAAGAGTGGGAAAACTGGGTCAAATGGTGGTTCCATTCCAGGTTTTCTGAAGAATCTTCATACTGCTTTCCAGAATGGTTGCACCAATTTTCAGTCCCACCAGCAATTTATGAGTATACCTTTCACTCAACATCCTAGCCAACATTTATTGTTACTTGTATTCTTGATAATTGCCTTTCTGACTAGCGTGAGATGGAAATCTCAGTGTAGCTTTAATTTGCATTTCTCTAGTTGTTAAAAGATGTTGAACAGTTTTTCATATTTGCTGACAGATCATATTTCTTCTCTGAAGTGTCTGTTTGGTTATACAAATTTGCCCACCTATTGATTGGGTTATTTGGTGTTACGTTTTCCGAGTTCTTTGTATATCCTGGAGATTAATGCTCTATCTGAGGTGCAGGTGGCAAAGATTTTCTCCCATTCTGTAGGCTTTGTCTTCACATTCTTGATTGTTTCCATTGCTTTTATTGATTCTTGATTTTACTTCTTATGCTTTGGGTGTTTTATTGAGGAATTCAGTTCCTAAGCTGACACTATGGAGATTTGGGCCTATTTTTCTTCTATTAGGCACAGGGTTTCTTATCTAATCTTATGTCCTTGATCCACTTTGAGTTTTGTGCAGGGTGATAGAAGGTTTTGTTGTTGTTATAATATATTCATACACTCACACAATAAAACAATATGATTTGATCAATTTCATTCCAAAGGCCCTCCCCTCCCTCCCCCGTTCCCCTTCTTCTATTCTACTGGTCTCCCTTATGTTTTTTTTTTTTTAATTCGTTCTAATTAGTTATACATGACAGTGGAATGCATTTTGATACATTGCACATAAATGGAGGAGATAGGGGTTTAATTTCATTTTGTTATATATGGATTTCCAGTTTTCCCAGCACCATTTGTTGAAGAAGCTATCTTTTCTCCAATCTATGTTTGTGGCACCTTTCTGTAGTGTAACTGTATTTATGTGCATTTGTCTTTATGTCTTGTATTCTGTACCATTGATCTTTGCATCTGCTTTGGTGCCAATACTATGCCATTTTTGTTACTATAGCTCTGAAGTATAATTTAAGGTCTGATATTGTGATAACCTCCTGCTTCACTTTTCTTGCTGAGGATTGCTTTGGCTATTCTGGGCCTCTTATTTTTCCAAATGAATTTCATGACTGCTTTTTCTAGTTCTATGAAGCATATCATTAGGATTTTAATAGGAATTGCATTAAACTTGTATAACAATTATGGTAGTATGGCCATTTTGACAATATTAATTCTTTCTATCCAAGAACATGCATGATCTTTCCATCTCCTAAATTCTTTGGATTCTTTCTATAGTGTTCTGTAGTTTTCATAGTAAAGTATTTTCACCTCTTTACATTGCTAAGATTGATTCCCAGGGGCTGGGGATGTGGCTTAAACGGTAGTGCGCTTGCTTGGCATGTGTGCGGCCCGGGTTCGATCCTCAGCACCACATACAAAGAAGTTGTGTCCACTGATAACTAAAAAATAAAATATTAAAATTCTCTCTTTAAAAAAAAAAGATTGATTCCCAAATATTTTAGTTTCTGAGGCTATTGTCAATGGGATAGTTTTCCTAATTTCTCTTTCAATTGATTAATTACTGATGTAAAGGAACACATAAATCAATTGATTTATGGGTATTAATTGTGTATCCTACTACTTTGCTGCATTCACTTATGAGTTCTAGAAGTTTTCTGGTGGGTGTTTTAAATATAGAATCATGTTCTCAGCAAATAGGGATAGTTTGAGTTCTTCTTTGGATTTACTGAGAGGCAAATAGCCTGGTTCATTGTTTGAGACATTACCTAAGCAAACACATCCCTTGGAAATGGCCCAGGGAAAGAATGGTCAGTGTGCTGAATTCTTGGCATACCCTGTGAAATAGTGGGACACTCATCGAGTCATGCTGATTGCCTTTCCCAAGAATATTGTGTTGAAAATCAGACATCAATATCTGAGTCCAAAATTAATTCAGAAGAGTTGATCTATCAATTTAAAATTGTCTTGGGGGGCTGGGGATGTGGCTCAAGCGGTAGCGCACTCGCCTGGCAAGCGTGCGGCCCCTGGTTCGATCCTCAGCACCACATACAAAGATGTTGTGTCCGCCGAAAACTAAAAAAATAAATACTTTAAAAAAATTGTCTTGGGAATATTTTTATTTAGCTTCTTTTTAATGCTAAGTGCACAAAAATGATATAAAAATTTGTCCAACTTGTTGGCCAACTTAGTAAAACAAAAAGGGGTAGGGATGTAGCTCAGTGATATAGAGTACTCTGCCCAACATGTGCAAGGACCTGTGTTTAATTCCAAGTAGCACAAGATTGGGTTTGTGCTATTGCCCAGGCAGGTCTGAAGCCATCTTTCTTTTTTGGGAAGGGTACTGAGGATTGACACAGGGATGCTTTACCACTAAGCTATATCCCCAACCCCCCTTTTTTAATTTCTTATTTTCAATCAGGTTCTTACTAAGTTACTTAGGGCCTCAGTAAGTTGCTGAGGCTGGCCTTGCAAACCTCCTACTTCCCAAATAGCTGGGATTACAGGCATGTGCCACCATGCCTGGCTGAATCGATCCTCATTCTTCAGCCTCCTGAGACTGGGATTAAAGAAGTGCACCATTGTGCTTGGCTATTGTAAAAATTTTGAATACTTGTTGCTAGTATATAAAAATCCAATTCACTTTGGTACACTGGCCTTATATCCTAGGACCTTTGCTAAACTTAGTTCTAGTATTTCTGGTTACTGGCTCTAGTATTTTCTCTATATTCTGTAAACTCTCCCACAGACAATTATGTCATCTGCAAATAAAGACGTTTACTTCAGCACTTCTGAAGAAAACATTGAGTCTTTCACCATTGTGTTTACTTGTGTTGTTCACAGAGACCCTTTATCAGGCTGTTTCTTTTTATTTCTAGTTCACTTAGAATTCAATTATGGTGTGCCGTGGGGTAGTCTTTTATATCCTGCTCTGGATCAAGCTTTTTGGAACCCTGGTATTATTATACTTTTCATCACAACACAGGAAGTGAATACTAAGCAATGCAGGTGGACTCATGTGCCCACCATCCAATTCTTCAGAGAAGCATTCTTTCCTGTTCCATGATGCTCCTATACCCAACCTGCCCTAACACTGAGTCCATCACTAAAAGGCAGGGTCAATCAGAGACCATCTTAGGTCTTTTCTGTTAATTGCACTTCTAAGTTAGTGTTAACAGAATAACACTACTCATATTCTCCCAGGAGTTATAGAGCAAACTGTCTGCAAAAAAAGACAGAATGAACATGAAAAGAAGGACAGAGATGAGCTAGAGAAAGTCCTGAAGATACTGGGCTCTGGATCTAGCCATGTGGAAATAGCTCTATTCTTGGAGTTTTTAATTTTTTTTTTTTTAAAGAGTGGGGGAGAGAGAGAGAGAGAGAGAGAGAGAGAGAGAGAGAGAATTTTTTTTTAATATTTATTTTTCAGTTTTTGGCGGACACAACATCATTGTTTGTATGTGGTGCTGAGGATCGAACCTGGGCCGCACGCATGCCAGGCGAGCACGCTACCGCTTGAGCCACATCCCCAGCCCGGACTTTTTAATTTTGAGAACCAATAAATGCTTCTTGTGATAAAATTAACTTGAGATTTCTTGTTATTTTAATTTTACTCATCTGGAATGGAGTCTTATATGTTACCCTGTGAATATATAACTTCTTTTTCTTTAATTTTTTGTTGTTGTTGTAGATGAACACAATAACTTTATTTTATTTATTTATCTTTATGTGGTGCTGAGGATTGAACCCAGGGCCTCACATGTGCTAGATAAGTGCCCTCCCATTGAGCTACAACCCCAGCCCATATGTAACTTCTGAGGGAAAAGGTGAAGGGGAAAAAAAAAAAAAAATATATATATATATATATATATATATATACATGAAATTCACATCTTAAAAAGATATTCTCTCCTCAGTATGGAAAAAGGAATGAAGGAGGGTCAAACTAGAGGTAGGAAGACCATTCAGACACCACTGCAGACATCCAAATGAAATGGTAAACTCTAAAAACCTAAATTAGTGAGACAACTGGACAAATTTGGGGCATACAAAGAGACACGATTAGAAATTGTTAATTAAAGGATATGGAGGGAGAAGGAAGAATTTAAAGATGATACGTTGGTGTCATTAGATAATCAAGACTGAGGTAGGAGAAAAAGGAGGAACAAGAGTAGAGAGAGAGCAGGGAGAGAGGGAAGAGCTCAGACTTATGTTTTGATGGATTTGCTTTAGAAGGTCATTCAGGTGTAGAATGGAGACAAGATATGTGGGACATGGTATCCCACATAATAAACTGATTAACTTCAAAGAGTTCCAAAGTTTCTTGTTGAGAGAAACTTCCAAAAGTCTAAAACACATGATGTAGTTTTAAAATAAATTTTAATTTCAAACATGCTGTAATGATGTAGAAATGATGTTTATTTGAAATAAGCAATAAAATAGTATTGTAACTAGTATTGAAGTAGAATATAATATAAAATAGCTATAGTCCTTACAAAATTTTAGATTTAAGTCTTAGCTTCAATTTCATTATATATGAGGAAAATAAAACTTAGAAGTATCTGAAAAGATTTATTAGAAGACTCACAAATATTCTGAAGAAAATGGTTTTACTATTAAGAGAATTTAAATGAAGATATTTGTAGAGAATAAAAGGAAATTATAAACTTTCAAAACCTTTAGATTTGATGTTTCAGGGGCTGGGAATATAGCTCTGTTGGCAGAGTGCTTGCCTCGCATGCACAAGGCCCTGGGTTCAATCCCCAGCACCAAAAAAAAAAAAAAAAAGGATTTGATGTTTCAGCGCCTCATTTCCACGATATGACTGTATATATTATCATGATTTTTCTTCCAGGAATAAGAGAAAAAATATGGAGACAAATTATCCTAAGGAAGAGAATGAATAATCTGTGAAAAAGTCTTGAGATGAAATTAAGTATAAAAGATTATATAAAATAGAGAAGTTTATATAATTAATACACAGGTGTTCAATGAACAAATCACTGGTCAGTCAGATCTAACTAACCAAATGTTGAACATGTATCACATGCACATCAAAGGTCAGTATCTGACACTCTGCAGTTATTCCAAACATATTTTTCTCATTCCAAATCACTCTACCATACTAAAATGATCTTTTAAAAAACTAATTTGTTGCAACCATGACCTTCAGTGACTCCTGACTACCCGTAATGAACATAGTTTCATAAAATATTCTACCAACAACTCATTTGTCTATATGTTTGTTCTGATCAAACCAAATACAAAGAATATCTATGCACTGAATGAATGTGCTAGAACAATACTACTGCAAGTTTGATCACTAAACTGCCAGGATCAACATCCATTAGAGGTGGAACTTAAGAATCTGGTTTCATAGGCTATCCAGATGATTTTTCTGAATGCTAGTTTTAGGAACACTGTTCTGGAGGTCTAAAAAAGAGAGGACATAATTTTTTCCACACTGACTGTGCTAATTTAAATTCTCATCAATAGTGTATTAGGGTTCCCTTCCCTCTACATCCTTCCTAGTACTTGTTATCCTTTATTCATTTTCATAATTTGTCTTTTAGGGACCTTACCTCCAGAAGGTATTGCAAACACCTGCAGGGGGCTAGAATTCTTTTTGGTAGCAGGGATTGAATTCAGGGGCACTCTACCACTGAGCCACATCACTAGCCCTATTTTGTATTTTATTTAGAGATAGGGTTTCACTGAGTTGCTTAGCACCTTGCTTTTGCTGATGCTGGCTTTTAACTTGTGATCCTCCTGCCTCAGCCTCCTGAGCTGCTGGGATTACAGAGCTGTTGGAATTATAGGCATGCAGGACGGCGCCCAGCACGGGGGCTGAAATTCTTAAACTCTCTCAGTGTGCTATGTGAATAAATGGGGAAAAGTTCAGATTTTTTACTTTTATAGACCATACATGGTAGTCCTTCAAAACTGTACTCAGATACACTCAATATTGTAAGTTGAGTATATTCAAAACATATATTAATGTGTTGATATGTAAATGTGCATAAAACAAAACTATTTTTTAGTAGAAGTGAAGTCAAGTCTACATTATAATATTTTAAGATCTTCATTTGTAAGTAGATACGACAGAATTTTAAATTTACAAAACTAATAATACATAGTATACATTCATTTTACATATTTAAAATAGCTAAGGAAATGAAAAGGTGAAAAATGAGAGGTAGCGAAATTCCATTAGTGCTATATTGAATTCTATACATATTAATATATTAGGAGACTGGAGGAGAAAGGGGAACTAAATTCTAAGAGAAAAAATGTGGAGAAGGGATCCCTATGATCTTAGGAAAAGATAAAAGTGGAAGTAAAACTATATTCAAAATGTACCTAAAAATTGTTAGACATGCATTAGTGACAGGAAACTAAATATAATTACTCTTAGTGGTATAAAAGGAGAATGATAAAAGGACAGTATTTTTGCTTTTTTATTAGCTCTAGTTATTCTCACTCTTTTTTCTTATTGCCATAACTTTGGAAGACTTGATTTAGTTATTGCAATTTGCTAAAGACAACATTGCTAACAATTTTGCCTTTACACATTGTGTGTCTTGGATAAAACTCATGAGTTATGGTTACTAATAAGGAAAGGAGGTGAAGGAATCAGGTGACCTAATCCATAAACTACAGAAAGCAGTAGTATTTGCTGATGGAGTCGCTTTCAAACTTGACACGCACTTGAATCCCTAGGAGAGACTGTTAAAACAGAAAGCTGGGCCTCACCCACAAAGGTTTTGATTCAGTAGGTCTGAGAGGGACTCAGGAATCTGAATTTCTAACAAATTCCCAAGTGATGTTGCTGCTGCTGGTTTGAAACACACACTTTGAGAACCATGGCTTTAATGGAAACAGTAATTACAAAACCAAAGAGCCAGGTGGACACTTAAAGGAAATGGTATCTCCCTATGTAGGTTTACCTCTAAACCACAGAACATTATTACCTGCTCAAGTAACTAAGTTTACATTTCAAACCCCAAGGGATATAACTGATAAAATTAGTAGTTACAGAAATTTCTTTACAAAGATGATCTTTAAAACAAAACAGTCATTTGCCTATTTAAGAACTATTGTTTGAAATTTTGGTACTGACATTCTATTTAAAAAGAAATAATATAAATTCAAAATTTCTGCCTAGAGTAAAATTCAAAACAGGAATTTAAAAAAATCATTGTTAAATACAAACACAACCTAATTTATTATTTCCTAAACCAATTATTATTATTATTGTTATTTTTGGTGTAGGGGATTGAACTCGGGGCAACACAGAAAGCCCTCACCACTGAATTACAACCCCAGCCCATACCAATTATTTATTTAGTTAGTTCCAAACCCACTATTAAAAAACAAAATATAGTCATATAAAAGAATTCTTTTGGCAAATGTGCTATATTTGTAAGTATTAGCCACTTATTAAAAACACATTTCTATTAAAATTGCATCTAAATTCTTAGAATACTTGATATCTGGACCCAGCTAAGCTTTTATTTTACAGATCAAAATGCATGGACAAAAATACATTACAATTATCAATGAAGTCTTTCTAACTTTGCTTGAAGGGATTTAAAATTCCCAGTGATGGTTTGGACCACTACTGAAGAGCTCATAGACTGGAGTTCAACCAGATAACCACAAACAGCATCCAGGCAGAGATTTGTAAATCTTCTCCTGTAAAGGAAATGATACCGGATCAATTACCTATACATTTAGAAACATTACCTTTTATAGGGTTTCTTCTCTCCAATTCTGCTAATCTTACTTTTAGTCTCATAGAAAAGCAAGGATTACATTAATGGCAAATACTTGAAAACTGAGAAGGACACTTTGGGGGAGGCCAATTACCAAATAACCACAATTTTCCATTTGAAGAATATTATGATGAGGAGTCACTAAGGGATGATTCCTGTTAATATTAAATTATTTATATCGTTTTGGCTTTTTTTGTGTGTGTGGTGCTGGGGATTGAACCCAGGGCTTGTGCATGCAAGGCAAGCACTATACCAACTGAGATCCCCAGCTCCTCCTTTTGGCTTTATCAAAAGAATAATATTCCTGAAAATGGCCAACCATATCACAATGACATAACTGAAATATCTTAGTACTGGGTCATTAATTTAAAGCAGAAGATGTTTAGAAGTCATTCATAAATGATACATGTTCACTTGTAGAATTGATTAAGGATTGTGTGGGCTGGGATTGTGACTCATCGGTAGAGCACTCGCCTAGCCCATGCGAGGCCCCAGGTTCGATCCTCAGCACCACATAAAAATAAATAAAATAAAGATATCGTGTCCAACTACAACTAAAAAATAAATATTAAAAATTAAAAAAAAAGAATTGATTAGAATTGCGGCTAAATGCTACAGGGACACTGCTACATCGATGTTCATAGCAGCACAGTTCACAATAGCAAGACTGTGGAACCAACCTAGATGCCCTTCAATAGACGAATGGATAAAAAAAATGTGGCATTTACACACAATGGAGTATTACTCTGCATTAAAAAATGACAAAATCATAGAATTTACAGGGAAATGGATGGCATTAGAGCAGATTATGCTAAGTGAAGCCAGCCAATCCCTAAAAAACAAATGTCAAATGTCTTCTTTGATATAATAAGAGCAACTAAGAACAGAGCAGGGAGGAAGAGACTCGTAGAGTGGTCGGCGTCTCTCAAGGCACACAGGGGAT
>NW_025999961.1:2401915-2496862 GCF_001458135.2 Marmota marmota marmota | reverse complement strand
AAAAAAAAAAAAAAAAAAAAAAAGAATTGCGGCTAAAACACTAAAAAAAATCCCACTTTTCATAAATGCTGATATCAAAAGTTACTGCTGATGTAAACAGGACATAATCTCTAATCCCCACATTTTCCCACATTCTCTCAAAATTTGTTACCCAGGTATTTATTAGAAGCATTTATTTATTTTTATTTATTTTTTTTTTTAAAGAGAGAGAGAGAGGCAGAGAGAGAGGGAGAGAGAAACTTTAACATTTATTTTTCAGTTATTGGCGGACACAACATCTTTGTTTGTATGTGGTGCTGAGGATCGAACCCGGGCCGCACGTATGCCAGGCAAGCGCGCTACCGCTTGAGCCACATCCCCAGCCCGTTATTAGAAGCATTTAAAAGCTTTTTCTAGAATACAATATTTAATCATAGTTACCTCTCACAATTTGAAACTTGGTTAGGATTCTCAACATATTTTGCTAATAGTACATGGATACAATCCAAAAGGTGTAGTGGCTTCTTCATTCTGTTCCAGAATGGATCCTATAAAGAATATATGTATATATAGATTAAATGAGTTATAAGGCAAACTGTGTTTAATATTTTGAACATTAAAAACCATGCTGAAATATCTCTTAGGAGGATTTGATGTACTGATGTACTTTGTAGAACATGTAAATGTCCTGCTTAGGAATGTGATGTGAAAGAAAAGTCTATTTATGTGCTGTAATACAATTTTTCTTTGAACTTACGCAGTCTTACTCTGGCATAATACAAAGACTACACTAGCAGTCACAGAATCTTAAATCTGGCTTCAACAGTTCCTAGTCATGTGACTTGAGCAGGTTAGTTAATGTCTCTGCTCTTGTCATTTTGCAACAGATAATGAGGATACTACTATTTGCTTATTTCCATCATAGGTATATTATAAGGCTCAAATAAGAAAGATGCATAAGATGCCTTGCAAAGCACTGTGCGATGCTACTATAAAAACAAAAACAAAACATCTAGTTCAACAAGGTTTTATTTGGAATCTTTTAACTTAGTATAAAAATTTCAAAATATATAGTCTGATAGGGTTCAGTATGTGTGAGAATAATTATTAAGCACTGATACTTTTGATTAGGTTACATTGAACAAATATACTGTTATTTTGTTCTTTCAAAATAATTTGGCGGGGATGTAGCTCAGTGATAGAGCACTTGCCTGGGATGTGCAAGGTGCTGGATTTGATCCCCAGTACCACCAAAATAAATAAATAAATAAATAAATAAAAATCGAGAATTCTTAAATGTTTGGTACATACCCTGGTTTAGCCCATCCAACCAAGAGTAAAGTATATATAATTATGTTTATTAATATTAAAAATGTTAACATTTCATTTTAATCATGGTATCTAGCAAAGCATCTCTCAGCAGTTTTTAAAGCCTTAAGTATAATTTCTAATAGTCAATGAAGCAAATCCCTGCTGCAACTCTATTAGATTAAGTGATATCACAGTTAAAAATATGAAATCAAAATTTCCCACTCTGTATCTAGAAAAATTAGTTTAATTAATTAAATAATTTATCTTAATATTTTTCCTTACCCTTGATTTGAATAGTTGATCATAAACTTCTAATAGTCTAGGTAATGGTACTCCAATTTCATTCATGGTCTGTATTACAAAGCCTACATCCCAGTTCAAAGTACAAACTTGCTGTTCTAAGAACTGTACAATAAAATCTAGAGAAAGAAAGATTCAAAATTAGAATTTTTTAAAACTCTTGACATTAAAAGTTAGGTCTTACTCATAGCTGAGTAGTTTCTGGGGGAAATATTTTGAAAACCAATTAAAAATATGTAGGATGCTGAGGGTATAGCTCAGTGGTAGAATGCATGCTTAGTATGTATAAGTAACTGGATTCTATACCACCACCAAAAACCCCCCAAAATAAACAAAAAAACACACACATTCTCTCTCTCTCTCTCTCTCTCTCTATATATATATATATACACACACACACACACATATATGTATATATATATATTTATTTATTCTAAAATGCCCTAACTTTGATAAACACACTCAAGCACCAGAACAGGCAAATCTGGAGGCAAAAAAGTAGATTATTGTTTCCCTAGGGCTGGAGGATGGGGAGGAATGGGGAATGACAACTAATGAGTACAGGGTTTCTTTTTTTTTTTTTTTCCTCAGTACTAGAGATTGAAATCAGGGGTGTTTTACCACTGAGTTACGTCAGTCCTTTTTGTTTTTTGATACAGGATCTTGCTAAGTTGCTGAGGCTGACATTGAGCTTGTGGTCTTCTTGCTTTAGATTCCTTAGTTACTAGGATTACAAGAGTAGTAGGACAGAGTTTCTTTTTGGGATGATGCAAATGTCCTAAAACTAGACTATGATAATGGCTGCACAACTCTGTGAATATGCTAAAACTATTAAATTGTACACTTTCAAGATACTAAGAAAAAACGACAACATCTTAAGGAACTCAGAAAAATATGAAAAGGTACAAGAAGAACAGAGACTATTCATAATTCTACTAGAGGATCTGATAGTTTTTGAAAAACATATTTTAAAAAACTGTATCTTTAATAACTTTTCAGAAAGGGCTACTGCATCCTGATTTTAAAAAGTCAAAAAATTTTAATGCCCTACCCTTAGGTTTATGTTCTTTCTTTCTTTCTATCTATCTATCTATTTATTTTGGTGCTGGGGATCGAGCCCAGGGCCTTGTGTATGCGAGGCAAGCACTTTAATAACTGAGCTATGTCCCCAGCCCCAGGTTTATATTATTTTGATGGTTCTAATTGTAATATGTTTTAATTTATTTTTTATTACCTGTCTTATCATAAACAACATCTTGACAGTAACAGTTGTCAAACTTACAGTTATACTACCTGAAATTAGAAATTGAAATGTAAATGTCCATGGGCAAGAGGAATCACTGAAAGAACTGCTACTGAACCTATAGAATTCACCATTCAGACTTAGGGAAATAACAAGAATTCTAAAAACTTCTAACTTTTATCCAGTTTGAAGTACATTCATGTTTGCTTGCTGTTGAGAAACTGACTAAAAAAGGAAGGTCTCTTCTACTCTACACTTCATAAGGTTCAAAAATTAGGCCAAAGCATAAATACCCTCAAAGGGACTGCATATAATATGACCTTTAAAAAAACTATTAAAAGTATTACTATTAAAAGTATTAGTTTCACATATTTATAAACATTTATTAAAAATATATATACAGGATAAAAAAAATCAGCATACAAAACTCAATAGCTTTCCCAGACACCAATAATCCACAGAGGAAAAAAAAAATCAGGAAAACAATCCCAAACACAATAGTTTCAAAAAACAAAATCCAGGAATAAATCTAACCAAGGAGGTAAAACTGAAGAAAGAAATTGGAGAAGACACTAGAAGATGGAAAGACCTCCCATGTCCACGAATAGACAGAATTAATATTATTTAAAATGGCCATACTACTAAGCATTATACAGATTCAATGCAATTCCTATCAAAATGCCAAGAACATTATTCACAGAACTAGAAAAAACAGTTCTGAAATTAATTTGGAAGAAAAAGACCCAGAATAGTGAAAAAATTTTTAAGCGGAAAAAAAAAAAAAGCAATGCTGGAGGCATCACAATACTTGACTTCAAATTATAATGAAAGAGCTATAGTAACAAAAACTGGATGGTACTGACATAAAAACAAACACACAGACCAATGGAACAAAATAGAAGACACATCCCAAATACAGTCACCTGATCCTTGACAAAACACAAAAAACATTTGTTGGAAAAAAAACTTTCATCCTCATGTAGAATGAAATTAGACTCTCCTCTTTCAACCCTGCACAAGTCAACTCAAAATGGATCAAGGACCTCAGAATTAGAAAAGAAACTTTCCAATTTCTAGAAGAAAACAAACATCAAATGAACGTTCTAACATATAACCTCAGGCAACTTCAACAGGACTCCTTAAGCTCAGGAAATAATATCAAGAATAAATAAAGGGAATCAAATTAGAAAGTTTCTGCACAGCACACATGTTATTGAAAACAATAACATGAAAAGAGAACCTACAGACTGAGAGAAAATCTTTGCTAGCTACTCTTTGACATATAATTAATATCCAGAATATATAACGATTCAAAAAACTTAACACCCAAAAATCCCTAAACACACAATCAATAAGTGGGCAAATGAACTAACAGACACCTTTCAAAAGAAAAAATATAAATGTCCAACAAATACATGAAAAATGTTGAACATCTTTAGCAACCAGGAAAATGCAAATTAAAACTACACTGAGATTCATCTCATTCCATTTTGAATGGCAGTCATCAAGAATATAAATAATACATGCTGGAGAGCTGGGGTTGTGGTTAAGTGGTACAGTGCTTGCCTTGAATGTGTGAGGCACGTGGTTTGATTCTCAGAACCTCATATAAATAAAAATATAAAGGTCTATCAACAACTAAAATAAATAAAATTTAAAAATAATAATATATGCTGGAGAGGATGGGAGGGCTGGGGAAAGAAACACTTTACACTGTTTACTGTAAATTAGTACAACTACTATGGTAATCAGTATAGAGGTTCTTAAAAAGAGTAGCAATGGAACCACCATATTACCCAGCTATACCACTCCTTGGTATTTATCTCAAAATATTGAAGTCACCATACTACATCCATGCCCATGTTATAACAGTACAATTCACAATAGCCAAATTATGGAACCAGCCTAGTTGTGTCAAAAGATGAAAGGAAAAAGACAATGTGGTAATGTATACACAATGGAGTTTTAGTCAATCATAACGAAGAATGAAATTCTGTCATTTACAGAAAAATGGATAGAACTTGATAGCATTAAGAAAAATAAGCCACTCAGAAAGCCAAGAGTTGTTTTCTCTCATATGAGGAAGCTAGAAAGGGGGAAAGGGGATAAAAATAAAGGTATGGGGGATCTCATGAAAATTGAAGAGAGACCAGTAGAGGAAAGGGAGCAGGGGAGAGAAGTAGGAGGGGAGGAAAAAGGGAAATACTAGGGAACAACACTAACCAAAACATATTTTTATCTCATGTGCATGTATGAATGTATAACGATGAACACTACTAATATGTATAATATGAATGCACCAATAATAAACATGCATAAAATACATACATATGTCTGCTCTTTTATTTCTTTTTTGCAGTACTGGGATTGAATCTAAGGGTGCTCTACCACTGAGCTACATTCCAAGCCTTTTTTGAAAATTTAAAAATAATTTAGAAAATTTCTTAGTGCATTATATATATATACATAATAGTGGGACCAAGCTTTTTTTTAAAAAAAAAATTATTTTGAGATAAGGTTTAGCTAAAACTGCCCTCTAATTTGAGATGCTCCTGCCTCACACTCTGGAGAAGTTGGAATTACATGCTTTCATCACTTCACCTAGCTTATGTTTGCTTATTTATTTATTTTTTAAGGTGCTGGGGATTGAACCCAGGGCCTTATACATGCTAGGCAAATGCTTTACCACTAAGCTATACCCTTAGCCCTTGCTCTTTTATATACTTTATTTCTCTATCTGTGAAATGGCACAGTACTCTTAATACTATGCCTACAAGAAATAGGGGTATGATTATAATGGTTGCATTTCTGACCATGTTCAAGGAGTGGATGCTAACCAACTGAGGTGGCCTATAAACAACTTTGAATGCTCATGAAAAAAAAAATAATTTAAAGAGGGATGGGAAAAGAAAAGACTAGAATAAATCTGACATAACTTTCCTATGTACCTATATAAATATACCACAGGGAATCTCATCATTGTGTACATCCACAAGAAATTAATTAAAAAAAATAAAACAGGGGCTGGGGTTGTGGCTCAGCGGTAGAGCACTCGCCTAGCATGTGCGAGGCCCTAGGTTCAATCCTTAGCACCACATAAAAGTAAATAAATAAAATAAAGGTATTGTGTCCAACTACAACTAAAAAAATAGATAAAAACAAAAAACAAAACAAAATAAAACAAAAACAATGAGAGTGTTAAAAAAACCACTACGGGTAAATGACAGAAAGATCAATTGAGGGAAAAGAGCATGGGGTAGGGAGAGGGAAGGGGAAGAAGAGGTACTGAATTAGAATATATTCCATGCTTTTATAATTATGTCAAAATGGCTTCTACTGTCATGTACAACTAAAAAGAACCAATTATTTAAAAAAATTGAGAGCTGGGGGTATAGCTCAGTGGTACAGCACTTGCCTAGTATGACTCTGGGTTCTATCTCTAGCACTGTAATATATGTAAATAAATGAATGAGTAAAAGTAAAAGAAATAATGCTATATTATGAGCACATTCATTCATGTTTTTCAATATTTTTCAATAACATAAAAATGCTTAGTATTCCACTTCATGGATGTATTTTTGGTGCTTCTATTGTTTTAAAACAGAAAAAACTACAGATTGGCAAGTAATTCAATAGTTGCCTATAAAACAATTATAGTCTGCATAGGAAAGGGGTTCAAATAATTAAGATTGTAACCTAACCATTTAAAGAAAAATATAATCTGTGCAACAGAGCAGTTAAATCAAGCACAGAACATCAGAAACCTTCCTCTTCACAACCTTGTACTGAGTTACCAACAATATAATCACTTATAATTTGCAATCTGCACAATCCCAAAATGGATATTTAAACTTGGAAAGTTGGTAAAAGTGTTTCATACTCAACTATTCATGAACAAGTTATGCTATTTTCTGAGGTCCTTTTTTTGGAGGTATAATTAAACTGCTGAGCTCGATAGCAACAAAGATACTCTATTTTTCACTCTAAAGATCATTACTTCTCAATAAAGAAAAAAGTCATCAAATGAAGAAAATCATCAGAAAATGGAACATGACAGCACCTAAGGTTACTGCTTACCTAAAGGGAAGAAGCGAGGTGTACCAGCATAAATTTTGCCAAGGAGGACGATCTTCAGACTGAGAGCATGCATTCTATCTGTGGAGCTCAATGTTACACTATCATTCAACTCTGTAAGAAAGAGATATGTCAGTAGAAACCTAAATTATTTTTAGTGTAAAATGTTTTATTGGCTATTTAATTGTTTCAAGGTTCGAAATATAGAATTGAGATTCACATTCATATAATTAGCAGATTCTGTGTTCCTGTTACTGTCTGATAAATGCTCTCATCTTACCAGATTATGAGATTTGAGGGAAGTGTCACAATATCCCTTATTATGTAGCATAAATCCTAGAAATGACACATTCTTTCTACTGAGGGTGTTTCCAGATTTTTAGTGGGATTGCTGTCTATATGATCACCCTCCACTCTATGAAGATGCCCCAACTCTCTCTCTTCTTAGGTATACCTTTTTCCTTAGTCCTAGGAATATTATCTACTAGCAGTTTGCATGCCTCTACCATATCACTAAATAATGTATGTTAATTTACTATAATCCAACACTTACCTTTCTCTATGATATCTTGCCAAAGGGTCTGCACCAATATGGGGTCTGAATAACCAGCACAATGAATTATTCCAAGTTTACACTCTGCGAGTTTAAATGGGTCAGCAAATTCCCCATAAAGCTGTGGGAGAAAAATCCCACAATTAAACAACCAAGCAGAGATTAATATTGAAACATTCCTTCAAAATTAAAAATAGTCAAGATATCAAAAGTATCTAAACCATGATACAGAGTAGATATTCATTATCCAAAATGCTTAGGAATAAATGTTTCAAATTTTGGAATATATAAATATACACAATGAGATATGTTAAGGATAGGAACTAAGTCTAAACATTTAATTCATTAATGTTTCTTACATGCCTTACACACACATACACACAGCCTGATCAAAGTCTTATATAATATTTTAAATAATTTTATGTGTTTTGACTATGACACATCACAAGGTCAGACATGGAATTTTCTACTTGTGGTGTCATGTTGGTGCTCAAAGCTTCAGATTTTGGAGCACTATGGATTAGGAATGCTCAACCTGTATAAAGATGGTTATAACTCCAGGGCTAGGGGATATGGCTCAGTTGGTAGAGTGCTTCCCTCGCATGACAAGGCCCTGGTTCAATCCCCAGCACCAAAAAAAAAAAAAAAAAAAAAAGATGGCCATAATTCCAGATTAGTACTTATCCCCCTTTTTTCTTGGCCAAGCAGAGGTACTGTAATGATACTTCTTTTAGAATTAGTGTTGTTTAAACCAGATGTTCATAATTAAGGGAATACTGACAAATCTTGGGAGTGTTTCAGGGTACTTGGAACCATGTCTAAGAATAATTGAAGATGGAACTTTAAAGAAGGGTACAGAATGAGAGAGGCTTGGAGAATTAAGTAAATATAAGTTACTTTTCCCAAGGCAAGAAATAAGGCCATAAATTAGCTGATTTTAATATAGCCCCCCAGGGGAGACTAATACGTTCTTCTCAGCTACAAGTCTGGCAGGGGAAGCTCAACATTTTCTAGGAGTCAGATGCAACAGCTATCATCTACTCATCCAGTGACAAGCTACCAAGGATGGCTGTTCTTATTTTGTAGAGGTAGAATCATATTTCTCAGGAAACAAAAAGCAAAATATGAAACAAAGAATTTCTAAAAGTAAGGTGACCATTATAGGAATTTCACTCGCTTTTTTATTACCTTAGTTATGTCCATTAACTCAGAATCCAACTGAGAAATTGCATCCTGTACAGAAGAATGATGGGAATACTGTCTTTGTAGTGTTTCTTGAATTTGAAGTTGGATTCTAGCAACCTATTTTGGACAGAAAATAATGTTTTAATCTCTTTATGACAAGTTAACAAGTGCTTGAAGGAATAACTCCTAGTAAAGTTCGCTAAAATAAAAATAATGTACGTCACAGGGTATGTACTACAGCAGAAAGCCTTTGCTGCCCACTAGTACCTCTCATGAATGTAGCCAGACACATAACTAACTAGACCGGCCTTTCCAGTCACCTATGCAAAGTGGTATGGCCACATGAGTAAGTTCTCTTCATAGAATGAGAGCAAAAGTAAAGGGCCATGGTTTTTCTGAGTGTAAAAGTGCTTCTTATACATTTTTTTCTTTCTCTTCCTGTCAGATAAAAGCCAAGGCCCTAGGGAATGGCAGTATTAGAAAATAAAACCTGGGTCCCTAAATCAAACATGTGGAAGAAAGTCACCTGCCAATCAGGAACATACACTCAATTTCTGTGAATGAGAAATAAGCTGTTTGCACATAGACAACTAAATTTTTTGGTCTCTTAGTTAAGGCAATTTATCTTACTCCTTATGTTTATAGAATCAATGGTGAATATAATATAACAAACATCTTGTTCCAACAGTTGATTCAAAAATACAGAAATATCACAGTTAAAATGTATAAATTAAGCTGGGCATGGTGGCGCAAGCCTGAAATCCCAGCAGCTTGTGAGGCTGAGGCAGGAGGATCATGAGTTAAAAGCCAGCCTCAGCAATGGTGAGGCGCTGAGCAACTCAGTGAGACCCTGTCTCTAAATACAAAATATACAAAATAGGGCTGGGGATGTGGCTCAGTGGTCAAGTGCCCTGAGTTCAATCCCCAGCACCGCCCCTCCCATGCCAAAATTTGTAAGTTAAATTGCAACGATGTCTTTATATTCCAAGTTCTGGTATACTTAAAATCTCTCTAAGATTTATACCTAAACAGAAAATAAATATATACAAGCAGAAGAGACTAGAATTAATAATAATCACCTCTATAAACCTACCATTTACCAGGGAAATAAGGAAAAGTGAAATAAATATGTGGCTACTACTCTATAAGGATATAGCTTAAGTGTACTTACTTTTTTTTTCCAGAGATACTTACTTCCATTTTTTCTTCTAATTCATGAAGGAATTCACCATCTGCAGCTATTGACGAAATGGCAGTGGAACTTTTGGCACTAAGAATGGCTCGGGCAATGTACTCTAACCGTTGCTGAAGTGAAATTTCTGTGCTAGGAGGGAAAACCCTTTATTTTTAGTTATATGATTTTGAAGAACTGAAGATATAAATATGCCATGTAGGATGTACTATATTTTAAACCAAATGAGCATAAAAGGCCATTTGGAATGTGAAAAATTATTTTTCTAATAAATCTATTTTAGATTTCTAATGAGAGATTCATGATTTTAGACAACAAATTCTACATCTAAAAAGTATCTTCCTATTTTAAAACGTCAGTTCAGTATATTAAAGATTAAATAGCTGGGTGCGGTGGCGTGAGCCTGTAGACTCAGCTACTTGGCAGGCTGAAGCAGAAGGATTGCTTGAGCCCAAGAATTTGTAAACAGCCTGGGCAACATAGCAAGACATTGCCTCAAAAAAACTTAAACCATAGAAAATGAAGACAACATAGATTCTTCTAAAATTAAGGAAAAACTTTTTTATTATTCCTCATATTTCTACCTTAATAAGTCTATATTACATTTAATTTTCCACACAGCAACCAGGATGACCACTTAAAATAAAACTCATGGACTACAACGATATGTATTCTCTTAAGACCCTTTAATCACCTTTTCCTAACTTCCCCCAACTTCATCTCCTTCTACTCATTCCTATGTTCACTATCTCCAACACCAGCTTTCTTTCTTGTGTCCCAAACACAACAAACCTGTATTGTGCAGCACTTCTGTACAGATTCATTACTGTGCTTTGACCACTTTTCCTCCATTTCTATACAGTTGCCTACTTCTTGCCCTTGTTGCCTACTTCTTGCCTTCTCAAATTGAATGACACTTTCTCTGAGGACTTTTTTTTTTTTTTAGTTGTAGATGGACACATATCTTTATTTAATCAATTAACTTATGTGATGCTGAGGATTGAATCCAGTGCCTCACACATGCTAGGCAAGTGCTCTACCACTGAGCCACAGCCCCAGCTCCTCTCTTGAGGCCTTTTTCAACGACTCCTAACTACAACAGCTCCCCACCCCTGCCAGGCACTTGGTATTATATTATACATTTTTATTGTATTTATAGAACCTGAATTTATTTATCTCTGGTCTTTGTCTACTAGAAGGTCAGAAGAGGATAGTGCCTGTCTTGTTCACTATTGCTTCCTGAATGCCTTGAACACTGGCACTCAAAACACATTTGCTTGCTGACCTATTGATAGGTATTATAAAGTCCCAAGCATGGATCTCATGGCTGCCAGCTTCAGTCCTTTATATTCCACGAACCTGACATCATAAATTAGCTTGTCATTAAAAGCAAACCAATTCATTTACTTGTAGGGAACCTCTCATCAATCTGCATTAAATTTATCTTTTGCAACCAATTCATTCCAATTGGCATCAGGAAAAAATTGACTTTTTCTACTCTCAAAGAAGGCTTTATTTAAACTGTCCTTCTCTATAATTATGGTTCCTCTTTTTCTTCAAACAAAATAATCCAAATTTAAAAAGAACTCTCTCTCTCTCTTCTGTTTTTCAAAGCAGAACTGTGTATGGCAATTAACTAGCATTACCCTTAAGGCTAAATATTAAGTACTCTGTACATTTAGGGGTCTTGTTACTGAAACAGCTTTACTCCCAGTTCCAACTCCAACTCCCTCTCAACTGAATATTTAAAAAGCAAGTAATATTTCCAAGTTATTTAAAATATAACATTCTATGGCTGCCAATTAATTTGGTGCAGCCCATATATACAAGAAGATTGCAGTGAGCAAAAGAGCAAAAAGTAATGCAATAGTTGGAAAAATTTATTATGGAAGGGAGTTTCTAAATCCAGGAATATAATGATTTTTGCAACAAGATAAAGAGTAAAGTACTATTAAAGATGGGCAATTAAGAGACTCTAATTTTCCATTTTGTTTTGTTTCTGTGGTACTGAGGATGGAACCTCAGTTCATACATGCTAGGCAAGCATCCTCCTAATGAGCAACATCCCTTCATTAAAATTTTATTTTGAGAAAAAGTCTCAAGTTGTCTAGGCTGGTCTTAAATTTGCAATCCTGCTTCAGCTGTCCAAGTAGCTAGGATTACGGTGTGTGCCAAAGTCCTGGCTAGAGATGTTAAAGTTTTAGAGGCAATATGGCACAATAAAAATGGCATAAAGAGATCTGTATGGTAATGGTATTTAGGACTACATAAGAATAATAAGAGTAATCTTGAAATGAAATACTAAAAGTCTGGATTAGGGCACAGGCCATATGTAACTCTAGAAGAGTACAGCATGTAACATGTTCTCAAACATTGGATTACATAACTTTAATACATAACTTTAAGACATGTAGCTACAATGAATTTAAAGTTTAATAATGTTAATCCTTAATTATAAAAGTTATAAATTAACCAAGGCTTTTACTGGCAATTGTCTTTTAGGACTTTAAAGTCATTTCATCTTTTGCATGAAGGGGAACTTAAAAAAAAATCAAGTTAACTATTATGACGAAGGAAGGAGAGAAAACTAAGAAACATGTGCAATATAATATATATCTGCACATTAATGCGCATAATCACACTTGCTATAACTGAATTTTTCTCTTTTGGTGCTGGAGATGAACACAGGTCTTGGTACATACTAAATTTGTGTTCTACCAGTAAGCTACACCCTTGGGTTACCACTACCCCCTGATTTTTACAAGATCTCACTATAATACCCAGGATGGCCTTGAACTCCTGGGCTCAAGTGATCCTCCTGCCTCCTCTTCCTGAGTGTGCCAAAGCACCCAGATCCATATGAACTCTTTAAGCAATAATTCTCATTAATGTGATTTGATATCAGCTCTGTCTCCATACCTTTCCTTGCTAAATCAACCAATCCCCAGTTTTCAAAATAGTTACCCATGAAAATAGAAGGTTAAAAGAATGATCTTTCCAATATTATATCAAATGATCATTTGATATAATAATCTAATTTAAATCTCCATGATTGTCTTAATGAAATTCTTTTTTTTTTTTTTTTTAATGTTTATTTTTTAGTTTTCGGCAGACACAACATCTTTGTTTGTATGGGGTGCTGAGGATCGAACCTGGGCCGCACGCATGCCAGGCGAGCGCGCTACTGCTTGAGCCACATCCCCAGCCCTTAATGAAATTCTTAATCCTTAATATGTAAGCTGTGAGACATTTTTAGTAATTTAACACAACATAAGAAAGGCTGGGGATACAGCTCAGTCTGTAGAGTGAGAAATAGTTTTTGATCTTTTACTTAATAATAATTAACTACTGTTACTCAGAAAGAGTATAAAGACATACTTTAAGGAAAAAAAATTATAAGGCAGTTTGAATAAAGAGGGTCTAATGAGGATTCTTTTATTACCTACCTACCATACATTATTATTATTTTTTTTTAATACCTTTATTTCACTTATTTATTCTTATGTGGTGCTGAGGATCAAACCCAGGGTCTCGCACATGCGAGGCAAGTGCTCTACCACTGAGCCACAACCCCAGCCCATACATTATTTTTTTTTAAAAAAGGAAGCTGGGTATGGTGGCACACATCTGTAATCCTAGGAGTTCAATTCCCAGTACCCCGAATCCCACAATAAAGAATTATGAACTATAGGTAAATCCAAGTAAAAGCGTAAAAAATTCTACTTAAATTGAATTAAATTCTACTTAAAAATTCTACTTAACTTGAATAGATTTCACTTCATCTGTGAAATCTGTATATAACTACATATAACTAGGTCTTTAATAATTCTTCACAATGAGAATATTATGCCATACCTATGCATGTCAGCCAATTTGGATAGGACACGAGCAGCATTACTAAAACTTCTGTTCTTCTCATAATATCTCCAGAGTAAATCCATATAACGAACTTTGTTTTGATCCACTTTGGCCATTCGGACTAGATGTGGCTCCAGAAATGGAGAAGCAATCTAGAAATTATATGGTTACTCAGAAAAATGTTCTGAACACCAGTCTTAAGTCAAAAACACAATATTTCTAAAGCAACTATAATTTTGCTTTGTTGCATGAAATAAGCAAAATTAGAATCCAATAAAATAAGATAAAAGAATAGGCAATTTTTCTCATTACAAATGATTCTTGTTTTACTAGCTAACAAGTTTCTATAACAATTCAATTAGGTTAATAAAAATAAAATTACAAATCTTTAAATAAGCTTTGAGAACATAGGTATTGACTAGGTTCTGAGCTCAAAGGTGCCCTTAAAATTAATGAATGTCAGATAGTCATTTTATAGAAAAAGGAATATTGAGAGAGTAGTAAAAGAACATGTCCATAGTCACACAGTGATTTAAAAGCAGAGATAAGATGAAGTTCATAATTCATAACCCAGTGACTTCTACTCCACAATGTACATTATCCTAAATAACTTCTAAGCAAGAAAGTTAAAGCAACAGTCTAGTTGGCTTCTTAGGAAAAGAAATTATATTACATACTTAGGTTTATAACAACTGATGGTAGGTACAGGACGAGAAAAGAATTTCCTACAACTATATATTTGCTTAAATTACTAAGTTATACTAGTTTAAAATATAAATTAATATTAACAACACTGCAATAAAAAAAACATTTTTTACCTGTAGTAGCTTATCGGCAAGGTCAGCTTGTATTAACCAATTATAAAGAGCAATACTAAAGAGCTCATCCTTGGATCGCTGAGCCAATTTGAGCATTTGTTCAAACTAAAATAAATAAAACAGCAAAATTGGCATAGTTAAAGGTTTTGTTGTTGGATATCACAACACTTTAAACCCCTAATAAGAAATCAAGAATCATTGAACAGAAACTTCTAAGAGCTACTACCTTTCCTCAAGTGATTATGCCACCCCTACCTTACAGAATTTCTAAAACACGGTGTACTTTCAAAAGAAAATATGCTATGCCCCTTACATGGTGTCCTGCTTCTTCATTGCTCAGCATATTGGGATCAGATGATAGCACTGGAGGACCAGGTTTTTTAGGTACACTAGGAGACTGAGGAGCAGCCTTACTTTGATTTACAAGTTCTTGAAGGGTGTCTGTAATGCACTTGTAGCTGTTTAATCTGAAATAGAACACAAAAGGAAGTATGTTATTTAACTAAAAGCATTTGATTTACTTTATAAAATGTAAATATATACAAGAAAATAGTACATACACAAGAAGTATACTTGGGTAATACAAATACATATTTAGTATTAAAAATAACAAGCCCGGAGTGGTGGCACATGCCTATAATCCCAGCACTTGGGAGGCTGCAGCAGGAGGATCACTTAAACCCATGAATTTGAGATCAATCAGTGTGGGCAACACAGCAAGACCCTATCTCAAAAATAGATTAAAAAATATACTTTCTCTGGGCTGGGGTTGTGGCTCAGGGGTAGAGCACTCACCTAGTGTGTGTGAGGCACTGGGTTTGATCCTCAGCACTACATAAAGTAAAATAAAGACATTGTGTCCACTTCTAACTAAAGAAATTTAAAAAAAATTAAAAATAAATAAATAAAATAAAATACTTACCATTATCCTGAATGAAAACCCCATTTTTGTTTTCAAATGTTTTCCCCTTTAAAAACATCAATAAAGTCTCAAAAAACCCAAACAACTCCTTCCACAACACCAAAACAAAAAGAAAAACCACAGATGTAGGTCCGAAAACATTTATAATTTCTTAAGAATTTTCTTCAGATAAAAACTTTATTTCTGGGCTAAAAATTTTAATACTGATACAAGTCTTTATAAAACAATTAAGGCAGAATTAAATTTTATAAGGGTTATACTTGGAATATTATTTCCCTAATACTATCAATCAAAACTTGACACAAAAGTCTGAGGGGCTGGGGTTATGGCTCAGCGATAGAGCGCTCACCCGGCATGTGTGAGGCTCTGGGTTCGATCCTCAGCACCACATAAAAATAAACAAATAAAATAAAGATGTTGTGTTCATCCACAACTAAAAAAATTAAAAAAAAAAAAAAAAAAAGTCTATCTGAAAACGGATAATTGGCTAAAGTAATAGCAGTCACCTTTCTTGGAAAGCTTGAAGTCCAACCATGTCTTCCTCTGGCTCTCCATGTTTATAGAAATGAAGTCCAAGACCCTGAGGATCTTTCTTCTCTGCAGCAGTAAGAGAAAGTTCCACCACACCCTCATAAAAACGCACTAATGGGAAAGAAAAGGACAGCATATTTAGCCTATAATTAAGCTGAATATAATTTTCCTTAGATGGCATATAAAACTAATCATTAAGGTCTATGATATATTAGTCTCCCTGGTGGCAACATCACAGAATGTTTCTGGTGAGACTATCAAAGAAAAAGGTCTTAATATGCTTTTCAGGCAGATAGTATTAAAAAAAAAAATCATACTTAAAATAACAGAAAGTAGGATTTCAGTTCTTTGTTAGGGGAAAAAAAATCTTCAGGTACAAAATAATAACTGCACTAAGGGCAATAGCTTTTATATTAGGTTGGATCTGATTTAAAGTAATTTCAAATAAAGGAGGCATACTTTATTTTGAAAATTAGTAAAGAAATTTTAAGCATTTTAAAAATAAATATTACTAATAGTTAACTGGACAAGAAATAAAACTCCAACGTTAAAAAGTTACAAATTTCAGGCTGAGGGTATACCTCAGTGGTAGAGCCCTGGCCTAGCAAATGCAAGGTCCTGGGATCAAGCCTAGAAAAGAAAAGTTACATATTTCATGTTATCACTTAGGCCACTGACAATGAAGAAAGATTTGCCTCTGGGAAGGGACATTTCATCATCATCTTACTTTATTCACATACTGTCATATATCCTCTGAGATGAGTAAAAGGTAAGATGAACATTTTATTTCTTACCTTGTCTATACTGAGTGCAGACGTTGGAAAGATCCACTTGATTGCTGATTTTTTGATATTCCTTTAATGATTCCCTTAACATTCTTTCCTTTTCAGACTTACTTTGAACTTGTCGGGAACGCTGGAGAAGCTCATTTGCCTAGAAGAGATGATAAAAACTTTAAAATAATATAAAATCAGGGGGATGATGCTGTCAACATAAAATTTAAGTCTATGTCTAAATTTATATGTGGTTTACCACCATTAAAAATAAAAACAACTCTACAAACTTACTTCTTCTTAATTTTAGGCAGAAAAGTTTTTGATCAAAATTATCCTAGCTATTCTTAATTCCTCTCACAAACATGTTAATCAAGACAGTTTTATCAGGTAATTCTCTTGCCTAGTCAATACATTATTGGTCAGCAGGCAGTCCATGTGACACTGATTTATTTATTTTTTCAACCTGTAGGAAAGGATCAATAAAAATTGTTCCATTAACTCTAATTCATAATAGATTTACTTAAAGTTTTAGTGATTTTCCTTAATTTCTAAGGAGAGACACGAATTCCCTAATTTCTAAATTCAGTGTTTTTCCTTAATTTCTAAGCTTTTTCTTTAAAAAAAAAAAAAAAAAAGATACATATTTAGTTTTAGGTGGACACAGTATCTTTATTTTATTTTTATGTGGTGCTGAGGATCAAACCCAGTGCCTCATGCATGCTAGGGGAGCGCTGTACCACTGCACCACAACCCCAGCCCAAGCCTTTTCTTTTTTAACAAGACCTAAAAATAATATCAAATATTCTTTTATGACAAACTTAAAGGAGCATACACAATTAAAGAAAGCATGAAATCCAACCCCTTTCTTAGATAGCTGAGGATTCTGAGGCCAAAACAACTAAGAGATCTCTTGGAGATCACATTAAGTAAAACAAAACAGTTCCTCTCAATTTGGTGTGCTTTTCATCGTACCATGAAACTTACTGTAAAAAACTGAAGCATCATACCTTAGAACAAACTGCATCATCAGTGCTATACAGAAGTGGGCAGATGTCCTGTAAATGTAAACTAATGCCATCAACAGCAGCATTATCTCTGATGTAGCAGTTGATAAGAGAAGAAATTAATGCCCCTGTGAGTTCTTTGTCCCTGATTACCAGATCTTTAAAAGTGGTGATCTTCAGCTGCTCTTGAAATTCCTAGGAGGATAAGAGAAGAATCCTTTCTATCAAATTATAGAAATATTATATTTCCACACAGTGAAATGTTTTCAATAACTTAAACACTAGCAGACTCTAATTCAAAAGAGAAAACAGGGTTGCAGGTATAGTTCAGTGGTAGAGCTATTTCCTAGGACATGTAAGGACCTGGATTTTATTCCCAAAACTAGGAAGAAAAAAAAAAAGAAAATATGCTACAGCAACAAATTATTGTAAACATGCATAAAATAATGTAGAGTTGGAAAAGAACCCATAGTGGGTGTAGTTTCAAACCTTTTACTTACAAATGGGGAAAGAAAAGTCCAGGTAGAGCTAAAATTATGGCCAGGTCAACTGACTTCAGTTATAACAGTAAAGAACATTTAAAACAATCTCAGTTTACACCTTATTTTTCCTAAATAATGTTAAAAAATTTTGTTATTTGAGGCCTTTTAACATTAAAATTTGTTCTATATTTTGAATAGCTTTGCTTGTTAAAATGAAATTCAAAAGCATGAAGGTGATTATATTATAGTAAAATACTGTTTTGTGATTTGATTATTTCCTTTTTCTAAGCACAAATATCAACAAAATATCCAAACTGCACTCATATTTTTGCACAAATATTTAATCTGCTTTCCTTGAGCACATAGTTGGTGATGCAAGAAAGCAAGCTTTGAAGATGATGGCACATAATAAGCCAAAAAACTTGGGCTGGGGTTGTGGCTTACTGGTAGAGTGCTCCCCTAGCATGCGTGAGCCACTGGGTTTGATCCTCGGCACCGTATAAAAATAAAATAAAGTTACTGTGTCTACATACAACTAAAAATTAAATGTTTAAAAAAAAAAACTACCTATATTATGTT
Organism: Marmota marmota marmota; assembly: GCF_001458135.2. NCBI lineage: Eukaryota > Metazoa > Chordata > Mammalia > Rodentia > Sciuridae > Marmota > Marmota marmota. Next base: position 2,478,055 of record NW_025999961.1, on the reverse strand, counting down.
TACCACCTAACAAAACTTAAAAATATTATTCTACCTGGCATAAAAAAGAAAGTAGTTTTCATAAACATTATAGATTGAATTTTTAATAAGGAAAAAATGTATGTGCTTATAAGAAAACTAAAACCAAACACCAAAAACTATTCACTGGACACTAGTAAAAGGAACTGGGGTCATCTTCTAGCTTTCTTTAAAAAAAAAAAAAAAATTAATTAATTTTAATTAGGTATATATGACAGCAGAATGCATTTTGATTCACTGTACAAAACTGCAGCACAACTTCTCATTTCTCTGGTTGTACATGATGTAGTGCTGTACCATATGTGCAGTCATATATGTAAAATTATGGGTCACCATCTAACTTTGAAAAATTGTAATTAAAAGTCAAGAATTAGGCATTCAGGGTAACAAAACAGTCCTAAAAAACAAGGAAAAGTTTTTTTTTTAACTGTGGAAGGAATCAGTTTAGAAAATTATGATTTTGTATTCACAGATGAAATAACCAAATCAGGCAATGAGTATCAATGGATGACAAAAGCCTGATTAAAATCTCATGGAAAATTTTACAATGGTAGAACTGAACTTACCACTTGAATTCAGCAATCAATCTTAGTTGCACTAAAAAGTAGGACAATCAAAATTTTGGGGTCTTGTTAGTCTGATGAACAAATCACCACCTATGAAAAATTCTGTTCTTCATCAAATAAATGAACTTGAACCTAATCAAGCCTAAATATACTTTTCTTTAAACATTTTTTAGCTGTAGATGGACACAATACCATTATTTATTCATCTTTATGAGGTGCTGAGGATCAAACCGAGGGCCTCACACATGCTAGGTGAGCACTATACCATTGAGCCAAAACCCCAGCCCTAACTAACTTTCATTTTACAGAAAATGTAGGGGATACAAGTTCACTCTAAGGATAGTAAAAAGAAACAGTCAGAATGCTGGACATTCTATAGGACTGATGATCTGATTTCCACGTTACAATAGCAAGTAAAAAAAATATCCCTCCCCACTAAAAAGAAGCTAAGACTTACTCTAGATTGAAAGAGATTTACAAGAAACAACAATAAAATTCAATGAGTAAACCAACTGGATTTCTTTGAAGGTGGGGAGAGGAATATGTAGCCCAAATAAAGATTAAAACTTATTATCATAAAAAACATGTTTTTGGTAAACTAAGTCTTCATTTGTATCCCAGATAGAAAGTTCTCATATACTGAAAAACTTGTAGCTTGACAAAATGGTTCTCTCAAGTTATTACATTTGCCTGCAATCATTCTAGCTTTAAAATAACATTCTAGCTTTATAATAACCTAATGCTTCCCAAACCCAAGTGTAAGATTAAAACTTATGCAAAAGAAACAAACTTGGTATTATATTAATACTATGATTTTTAAACAAAAATCCCATAAACCTTACCTTCTGAAGTTCTCCTACAATGACAGTAAACTGATGTTCACAAAGAAGTTTCCATAAAGCCAGGGCCTGGTATGATTTTCGAACCAACTGCTGAATTGCCTGAAGTGAAACCTTTTCACTCAGCTGAGCCTCTAATGAGAAAATATAACTATTGGAGTTTTATAAAATGACAAAGATTAAGCTGTTTATTTTAAGTAAAACTATAGTTAAGGTTGAATTTCTCAAATTCCCATTATCCTCTCTGTCCCCATCAAAGGCAACTGAACATCAGCTGCTGTATTTAGGGGGTTTTTTGGTACAGTGGTGTACCCAGGGGTGCCTAACCATTGAGCCACATCCCCATCCCTTTTTATTTTTCATTTTGAGACGGATCTTGCTAAGTTGCTTAGAACCTCACTAAATTGCGGAGGCTGGCTTCAAACTTGCAAGCAATCCTCCTGCCTAAGCCTTCCAAGTCACTAGGATTACAGACATGTGCCACCACATCTGGCTGTATTTACATTTGTATCTTTTTGCTTTAGATATGTGCATCTGTGTATATGTACATATGAAAAATAAAAGTGTTGCTCTGTTTTTAACAATCGGACCAATACTTTCTCAACGAAGTTATATGTTCGCAGTTGACAAATCCAACTATATTTATTTTATCAGAGTGTTTCAGCTACCCCAATTTGGCCCATTTTTGCACCTGAAGGACATTTAGATTGCTTCCCGTGTTTTGCTACTAAATGAATACGATAAAAATTCTTAATGAAGGTTTCCTGGAAAGCACAATCATGTTTCTCCAGGACCAAGTTTCTCAACCCTGGATATACATGTTGGTGGATCATGAAATCAGTTCAGTCCATCATAATACCCCCTCATCCCTTAATAGGAAATAGAATATAGAATAAAATGAAAAAGGAAAAAAATTAGAGTATGTTTTAGGAAATTTTGTTTCAGTTATATATATATATATATGTGTATGATTTTAAATATCTGCATTGGGCTAAGGCTGTAGCTCAGTGGTAGAGTGTTTGCTTAGCATGTGTGATGTCCTGGGTTTGATCCTCAGTACTGGGGGAGGAACAAATCATAAACATCACACTTATAATCCCAGTAGCTAGGTAGGGCGAGGCAGGAAGATCCTAAGTTCAAAGGCGATATGGTGGCTCAGTGGTTAAGCACCCTAGATTCAACTCCTGGTACAAAAAAACAAAACAAAACGAAAAAAAAACTGAGTCAATATAATATGTATATCTTACTGTGGGGGAAGAATGTTTGATCAAATCTAGTCTAGGATGTATACCTAGAAGTAAGACTGTGAGCTCTAAGAGTATGAATTTTCAGCTTTCACTAGATCTGACCAAATTGCTTTTCAGTGTGGTTCAAAGTATAAACTACCAGCAATTCAAATGCTCTATTTGTACAAATCCTCATCAATGCTTGATAATAAGCTTAACATCCTAATGAAGTATCATGAGCAGTTCCGAAAAAGTTTACAAAATAGTGGATAGAAATCTAGGTCCAGAAGGAAGGGAAGAAAATAATCTGGGACCAAAATAAATGGCTGGGTCTTAATTAAGAAAGTTCTATCAGCCAGAAACAATAGAAGGCAATAACAATACCAATAGAAAGCAAAGGAACTGAAAAAAAAATTGAGGGCAGGGAAAATTTCTGGAAACATTTATTATTCCAACTCATACCTGAAATAATAATTATAAGAACTTCTCAGTTCTTTTTGCTCTTTCTTATTATTAGTAATAATACACAAAAAGCATAATCAAATACTTCATTCATGTTTTTAGTTCTATGAAAAGATATATTACTAGTTGGGTGTGGTCGTAATCCCAGTTACTTGGGAGGATGAGGCAAAAGGATTACAAGTACAAGGCTAGCCTCAGCAACATTGTGAGACCCCCATTTTAAAAAAAAAAAAAGTATCACTAACTACAAAGGTATATCACTTCATATCCACTACAATGACATAATGGTGCATAACAGTAGTCCCAGCTACTTAAAAGGCTGAGGATGGAAGATTGCTGAAGCTCATAAGATGAAACCAGTCTAGAATGAGGCCCTGTCTCTAAACAAATAAACAAAAATTAAAAATATAATTATCATATGATCCAGCAATTCTACTTCTAGGTATATACAAAATAAACTAAAAAGGGAACTCAAATTTGTATTTGTATATTCATGTTCACAAAAGGTGGAAACAGCCCACTGCCCACTCCCAATGAATAGATAAACAAAACAAAATGTGGTGTGTAATATAACAGAGTATTATTCAGATTTAAAAAGAGAAAATTCTGACATATGCTACAACATGGATGAATCTTAAATACAGTATTCTAAGTGACAAAGCCAGTAATAACATAAAAATTACTATATTAATCTATTTATATAAAGTGCTTATGAGTAGTCAAATTCACAGAAATAAAAACTACAATGGTAGCTGCTGTTGTCTAGACATAGGAGAAAAATAGGAAATTATTGTTTCATAGGTAAAGGATTTCACTTTAGAAAGATAAAAAAAAATCAAGAGATGGATGTTGGTGATTGCTGTACTACAATGTGAATATAGTGAATGCCACTTCAAAATAGTTAAAATGGGTCAGATGTGGAGGTGCATGCCTACAATCCCAGATATTCGAGAGGCTGAGCCAGGAAGATCTCAAGTTTCAAGACCAGCCTGGACAACTTAGTGAGACTCTTGTTTCAAAATAAAAAAACCTGGGGGTATAGTTCAGTGATAGAACATTTGCCTAGTATGTGCAAAGCCCTGGGGTTCAATCCCTAATACTGTCAAAAAAGTTAAAATAGTAAATTTTGTTTTTTATATATATATATAATATATATACACCAACATTTATATATATACTATATATATATATATATATATATATATATATATGTTTACATACACATACACACTCATACATCTGTGTGTGTATAAATATACAGCGATATATAAGACAATCACAAAATCATAAGACAAAAGTGTGTATCATGTTTACTACTGGAGGAAAGAACAAAAATTTGTGGGCTAGATGGGAGCGATGGCACACACCTGTAATCCCAGCAACTTGAAAGACTAAGGTGGGCAGATTGTGAGTTCAAAGCCAGCCTCAGCAAAAGCGAGGTGCTAGCAACTCAGTGAGATCTTATCTCTAAATAAAATACAAAATGGGGCTGGGGATGTGGCTCAGTGGTTGAATAGCCCTGAGTTCAATCCCTAGTACCCCCTCCTCCCAAAAATATTTGTGGGCTGAAAGAGTTATGGAAACAAAGAATTTCCATATTGTTCTGTTTTCCCAATCACACTGATTCTTGAATGAATAACATTGTGTTATCAGATAAACTAGATCTTACTAAGAGAAGTTCACCATTTACTATTCAAGTAATAAAACCCTTTAGTGAGGTCATGTATATGTAATTGATCAGAAGCATAATTTACCATGAAACTTCCTCTGTAGCTCCTGTTGCATTTGCTGAGTATTTCCATTTTCAGGACGCATGAATCCCATCAGCCTCTGCTGCACTTTGGCAGTAGTACTGAAACAGAAATTACAGAATGTGTCTGTGTGTACATTGCAACTCTTTTCATATGTAACTTAGATACCATACAATCAACAATTTAAAATGTACCTATGGAATTGTACAACCATCACAAGCACTGGTTTCCACAAAAATGGAAAAGTTCTCAAATGAGAAAGAGTTCATAGAATTAAAAATTGATGACCAGGAAGAAAATTTATCATAGACTGAACAGATGCTTCTTAAAATGACTGAGATTAAATCAATTAAATGATTGAAAAAATATCAACTAGAAATTTTCCTAATCTCGAGGGGAAAAGATCAAAGAGAAAGATAAAGAAAGAGAGAAGAGAAAGGAAGGAAATGGTATAAGAGAAAAAATTGAGGCTAGATCCAGGAAAGTCGATCTTATTCTCCAAAGAGAATAGAACAAAACATAGGACATGAGCCTCAAAAATATGTTAAGTGCTAGGCAAGATGGCACCTGCCTGCAGCAACTTGGGAGGCTGAGGCCAGCTTGGGCAACTCAGTAAGAACCTGTTTCAAAATAAGAAAGAACTGGGGATATATCTCAGTGGTAGAGCATCTTTGGGTGTAATCCCCAGTACCAACCAACCAACCAATCAAGCAACAAAAAATCCCACAAGCTACAAAAAAAAATCCAAAGTTAAAGGAGCCAGTCTCCAAAACTGCACAGTGTATGATTTCATTCCTATGAAATGTTGAGAATAAATAGATCCAAATAGATCCATATAGATGGAGTAGACTGGTAACTGGGGCTGGAGAGTGGAACATGGAATAACTGCAAACAAACAGAAGCTATCATCTCAGAGATGGAAATGTTCTAAAACTGGCCAAATGTGGTGGTGATCACCTATATCTATAATCCCAGCAACTTGGGAGGGGGCAGCAAGAGGATCACATGTTCTAGGACAGCCTCAGCAATTTATGGAGGCCCTAAACAATTCAGAGACCCTATCTCAAACAAAAAATAAAAAGGACTGGGAATGTGGCTCAGTTGTAAAGCAACTATGGGTTTAACCCCAGGTACAAAAACAAAACAAAACAAAAAAAAGAAATGTTCTAAAACTGTATTGTGGTAGTGATGGTTACACACTTCTGTACACTGAGGAAAAGTTACTGATCTGAACTTCAAAATTAGTGAATTTTATGTAAACTAGATCTCAAGTCACTGCTACAAAAAATTTCCATACTGAATGAAACTAATGTTGCACACATGATAGGGTTGGTTGAAATTAGTACGTTTTAATATAATTCTATTATTAAAGGTCAGAAAAAATTACATGATGTTATCTATAAAATGCAGGAAAGGAATTTAACAAACCTTAATACTCACTTATATAAAAATACCCAAGAAAACAGAAATGAATGGATATTTTCTTATCATTATACAAAAGGGAAAAAAGCCAGATATGGAGGGTCATAAAGCATATTCCATTTTCATAATATATTAAGAATAGGAAGGTTCATTGTGAAAGAAAGTAGATTAGTGGTTGCCAATCATGGGGAGAAAGAAATGGGGAATGATTGTAAATGACACAGAGTTTCATTATGGAATGATGAGTGTTCTGGATTGAAGAGTGGTGATGACTGCATAACCTTGTGAATACACTAAAAAACTACTGAACTATATGGTTTAAAAGTATAACTTTTATGGTAGATGAATTATATCTCAAAAACAACAAAATACAATGAAAAGAAAAAAGTGAAGAAATAAATAAACCCTATTTTTTTTTCTTACTTTGGATTTCCTAATGGTCCTCCTGCAAATTGGGAATTTCTGTCTAGAAATTCCTGCAAACCTTTCAGTTCTTGTAGTACTGACTCCAGAAGTTGGCAGGGAACACTACTTTCAATCTGTAAAACCAAAGAATTTTCAAAAGTTAAATACTGGAAAAAGGTGTACTCATAAAAAGTATAAATTCTGTATAGCTATAAATGTATATATAATTTTAATTTTGAGGCATCCTATTTTTGTAAATAGTACAGCTCTTTCTTATATCATTTCACTTCTTGTTATGCTGGGAATTGAACCCAGGCCCTTGTGCATGCAAGGCAAGCACTCTACCAATTGAGCCTATCCCCAGCCCTCAATTCACTTCTTGATGACCAGAATATAGTGCAATGAAGGACACTAGTATCTCTCATCTCCTGTTCTGTTAAGACTGATGTATAATTTATGTTCAGTAAAACACAAACATTAAGTAAATATCTTGATTACTTTTTATATTTTGTGGTTGTCATCCAGATCACAGTACAGAACATTTCCAATACCCAAAATGTTTCCTACTGTTCTTTTCTGGCTCTTTGTCATCCCACCTCCAAGGTATCCTCTCTTACTTTTATCACTTTACAATAATTTTGCCTGTTATTAAACTTCGTGTACATGAGATAAATGCATTCTTATTTTCTCAGAAATGTGGGCTTTAAAAGAATATCACACAGTTGTGGCTCAGCGGTAGGGCGCTCATCTAGCATGTGCGAGGCCCTGGGTTCGATCAATCAGCACCACATGTAAAGAAATAAATGAAATAAAGGCATTATGTTCAACTACAACTAAACAATAAATACTTAAAAGAATATCACAGGACTGGGGTCCTGGCTAAGTGGTAGAGTGCCTGCCTGGCATGTGTGAGGCCTTGGGTTTGATCCTCAGCACCATATATTTAAATAAACAAATAAAGTAAAACAAATAAAGTAAAAAAAAAAATCCATCGTCAACTAAAAAATATTTTTAAAAAAGAATATCACATTAAAAAGACATTTGGTACCTTTCTGTTTTAAAAAGAAAAAAAAAACTTAAAACATCTGCATATTTCAGATTCTTTAAAAGAAATTTTCCTACCCAAATCTGTGATAATACAAAATTTTACCAATTGTTCCCTTAAAACAGTCTGGGATGTATTTCATGCATGAAAATTAGTACTGGGTCCTTGGAGGTATTGTACATATAAGCCAAAGCATAAAATAATAAATTCAGACAGATTTTAAATAATAGCACTGATTCTATTTACTCCTTACAACAACCTTATAAGGGAGATATATTATTAGTCTCATTTTACAGTGAGGCACAGGGCTTTGAAACATTAAGAAATTTACCCATGATCAGACAGTTTATAAATGAAGAAGCTGAGATTTCAATCAAGGGTGGATGATTTATTGAACATGAACACAAAAATCTACAGAAAAGAATAATTTATTTACAACATCAAGCAACGTGAAACAATTTAACAGTTCTTTATTGCTACCAACTGGTTATATACAAAGAGCAGGATGATAGTGTATACACTTACTGCCATGATCTCTCTGTTGCCACTCTTGAATACCCTCTCCACAACCAAGCTAGCATCCCAGATATTTCTGGAAAAAAAAAAAATGTTTTAGGACATCATTACCTTAGGTAAGATATGATTGCACAAATGGTATGACTCTACATTGTGTACAACCAGAGCATCGAAATGTTGTGCTCTATTTGTGTACAATGAATTGAAATGCATTCTTGCTGTTACGTATAACCAACAACAACAAAAAAAAAAAGAGGAGAAAAAAATGTTTTAATGATTGTATTCTTTACAAATAAGAAAAATTACAATATGTAGAAAATTTCTTTTTGTGGTAATGTAATGGCTTTATTGTTTTTAAAACAATAATATATTTTTAAAAATATCATTTAGTATCTTTTTTTTAAGAGAGAGAGAGACAGAGAATTTTTTTAATATTTATTTTTTAGTTTTTGGCGGACACAACATCTTTGTTTGCATGTGGTGCTGAAGATCGAACCCGGGCCGCACGCATGCCAGGCGAGCGCGCTACCGCTTGAGCCACATCCCCAGCCTAAAACAATAATATTTAACATTTACTAAGTGAGCTAGAAAAATGGAAAACGGGAAATTTTCAAACCAAATACACCCATGATTTCAGATGAAATTCTTCTGCAGAGAAATCAAAAGGCTCTGGGTAACAACTTATAAATAGGGAATTTATAATTTAAAAAAAATTATAAAGCAAATGAGATGAATGAAAACATACATTACAAATCTGAAAACTATATACTAGACTTGATAGCTAATTAGATGATATGATAGACTGATTGCAAAAACAGTGGAAATTCTCACCCTATTTCTATTCCATACAGAGTATGATTTTAATACCTCTTCTCTAAGGAACTGTAGTCTGCTTCCCACTTTCTGAATCTGGGTTTGCCTTGAGACTTCCCTCTGGCCCTGGGAATAGGCTGGTTCTAAGCCTAGGCATCAGGAGCCTTGGCAACTTCTACTCTTTCTCAAGGACCCTGCTACAAACAAGTGAATAATCCTTGGCTAACCTCCTGAAAGATGAGAGACCTCATGGAGAACAATCAAGCTATATCAGTGGAGGATATTCCGGACATGCCCCTGAATGTTTGAGAGTCTAGCCAAGAAAAAGAATTCTCTTTATTCTCACAGATGAATGTACCTGCATGGGTGAGCCAAACAAACCCAGAACTGCCCAGCTGACATCTAGATACTTGTCACTGAATTATGGGGTGGTTTGTAATGTATACTATTAATATGTATATAGATATACTCTGACACTAAATACACACAGAAATAAAAACATAGTACTTAACAGACATATAATAAAAAGGCTTAGACAGATAGAAATTTTATCAATGGACAAATGAGTTAAAGTAAAATTTAATAGGAATAAATGAAGTCACAAATTTATTTAAAAATATTTCACTCTTCAAAATAGGAAAAAATACCCAGCCAGCTATTTGGGATGCTGTAGCAGGAGGATTGCAAGTTCAAGGCCACCCTCGGCAACTTAAAACTTAGCAAGGCACTGTCTCAAAAAGACAGTGGTAGAATGCCCCTGGGTTCAAGGTTCAATTTCTTATATCATGAGGAAAAAAACAAAAGGACAAATGAGCAATAGTTAAGTATTCCTTGAAAACTTACCCCATTATCCGAGAAAAATAAATGCAAATACCATTGTGTTTTCCAGAGTACACAATCTCTGGGCCAGTCATACAACTCATACTTGTGGCCTGAGCAGCTGGGTTTCCCATGGCACCCACAGGAGTTGACATAGCAGGAGGCTGTATACCTTAACAAATAAAAACAAATCTCTTAGAAAAATAATCCTAAATATTCAGAATTCTCAATAACCCAAGTTTTTTCGTCTCTGGACACAAAGGTAGAGATATTTATAAAAATAATCAAATAGATAGATATTTAATTTGATTTTTCTTGCTAAGACTTGGATGGATTCTAACAGTTAGACATTCAAGTGTTGAAAATGCAGAATGAAAAGGAAAGAAAACTTGCAATCATAGCTCCTAATACTGGAAGTGAAACAAAACTATTTATACTAATTTCAGGGCCCACTTAAATCCTAATACCCAATAAGGATATTTCCAGGCACAATATTTGAGGAGCCAAATGCCAATAAATGCTTAGATGTCAAGCAACAAAATGACATCTATTAAATGACATTTTTTTTCCAAGAGAATAGGACAAGTTAATCTTTTACACAATAAAAATTAAGAACACGTTAGCTCTTCAAAAAGAATAATAATAAGTGATCCAAAAAAAGAAAAGTGGTACCTTGAGATGGTGTTCCCAAAAAGGATAGATTTGGGTAGGGACTACCACTAGGAACAGGAGAACCTAAAAAAGAATATATTTATAAATCAAAATGAGGCCCAGAAGCTATTTGTTAAGCATGAGTAAAGAATGGTACCACCTATGATATATTTGAAAATTAGGGACTATTCATTTCATTTTCTAGTAACTTCTTAATAATTCCTATTTTGGAAAACACTGACATATGAATTTCTTGTTATTGAATCTTTCATTTCTTTTCCATTCAATAAATACCAAATGATATCTGTAAGTACTATTTGGTTACATCTTCTTTTCCTTCCTAAAATAAACTAAGGATTCAACATTAATATCATCATAACAAGTCATAAACTATAGACTTATCTATCAATAATACAGTAGCAATAAAACAATGAAAAGCTTTATTGATTAAAATAATATAGTTTCTAAAATTCATACTATTATATAATAAAGTTTCATTTCAATGTTTAATACTCACTAGAATAAACAGGAGATCCCAAGATGGGACCAACATTACTTGGAGTGGGGAGAGTAGCTGGAAATCTCATCTGTGCTTCACCTCCATACCTATTTGTATGAAAACAGAGGTTGAATTTATTCAATGATCAATCTATCTATCTATCTATCTATCTATCTATCTATCTATCTATGTATCTATCTTAAAAGCTGGAATTGTTCCTACTCCTGCTTAGCTTCCAAATAAATGCTGAAGACTTTAATGCATGGTGCTGACAAGTGAATTATATTCCTAGGATACATAATAAAAACTGATTTAGTAAATGTTGACATAAAACCAGGGACTCTGATAACTTCTAATATATCACTGGCAACACACAGAGTTTACTTAGTGAGCAAATGGCACTGTAATTTTCCTAACAGATTTTGGCTATTTTTTTTTTTTTTAAATCTCTTTGATGGCTGGAGTATAGAGTATAGCTCAGTAACAGAGCACTTGCCTAGCATGTCTGAAGCCCTGGGTTCAATCCTCATCACTTCAAAAAAAAGTTAATAATAAAATCTCCTTTTGGGGGGGTGGGTACTGGAGAACTAAACCCAGGGGCACTCTACCACTGAGTTAAATCCCACTCATTTTTATTTTTATACAGGGTCTTGCTTAGTGGCTTAGGGCCTTGCTAAGTTACTAAGGCTGGCCTCAAACTTGCAATTCTCCTGCCTCAGATTCTCAAGTTACTGGGATAACAGGCGAACACCACAACATCTGCCTAATAAAATCTCTTTTGATACCTAGTTTCCTTAATGTGATTCAGAACCCCATTCAGAACCAATTACACACATAAAGCAGAATTAGTAGTGTCTAAGGAAGTAAAAAAAGATGAGGGAGTAAATGAGATACAACAGTGAAAAGACTAAACAAAAAAAGTTAGAAAACAAAATTCAGACCAAGAGTAATAATGCACAAATTAATCTAATCTATCCCATGAGCATGATAATCTTTCCAGATTTTTACCCTTTTGAAAATGAATTTTAGTAATTTCCCTATGTAGTCATTCAACTCTCTGGCGACGACTTAAACTAGTACACTGGCAAAGTGACCATTTAAAAAAGTGGCCTAGTAGGAAAAAACCTGACATACCTGAAGAAAGCTCGTGTAGCCCAAGCAGATACTTCTCTATCACAGGCAGCAGTGGAGCAAGCAAGGATAAGGCAAGTTGCACAAGCCTGGTCTTCCTGTAGGAACAAAACAAAACAAAACCCCTATATTAAACAAATTTTGTTTATTGCTATATCTGTTGTTTCAATCTGTCCTTCGCACAAAGCAGGTGCTCCATAAATAATGGCTGACTGAATGAAATCAGCTGGTATTTAAAAAGAAGCAAACACTACTCTTTTTACTTTCTTTCTTTCTTCTTTCCTTTTTTTAATACTGAGGATTAAACCCAGGGGAGCACTGCCATTGAGTCACATCCTCAGGCCTTTTTCAGTTTTTGAGACAGGATCTTGCTAAATTGCCAAGATTGGCCTGGAACTTGTGATTTTCCTGCCTCAGTGTCCCAAGTCACTGGGATTATAGGTGTGTGCCATGGCACCCAGCTAAGAGTTCACATTTATCAAGTCCACATCATGTGCCAGGCACTATTTTAAGAGTTTGGCATATGTTAGGCCTTATTCCACATAATTTTAATAATGCATATTTTACATTAAAAAAAAATTGAAACCTAGACAATTCGAGTATCTAATCACAGTGGTGGAGCTAAGTTTTTTTTTTTATGGGTACCTGGGATTGAACTCAGGAATACTCGACCACTGAGCCACATTGCCAGCCCCATTTTGTATGTTATTTAGAGACAGGGTTTCACTGAGTTGTTTAGCACCTCACTTTTGCTGAAGCTGGCTTTGAACTCATGATCCTCCTGCCTCAGCCTCCCAAACTTCTGGGATTATGGGCGTGTGCCACTGTGCCCAGCAGAGCTAAGGTTTTCAATAGGTGGTTTGTATGCAGGGTCTACATACTTAATTTTTTTTCGGATACTGGGCATTTAAGCCAAGGGTGCTTTACTATTGAGATACATCCCTAACCCTTTTCATTTATGTCAGAGGTTTACTAAGTTGCTGAAGCCCTTGCTAAGTTGCTACGGCTAGCTCAAACTTGTGATTAGGACTCCTGTCAGCCTCCTGAGTCACTGGGATTACAGGTATGCACCACTGTGCCCAGCTCTACATTTAATTTTGATCCGATGTTCTTGATTTTAAACTAAGCACTACCAGTTTGAACCTTATCAATTCTAGGTGTAGCTTTGAAATACTAATGCCCCCACATTATCCCTTCAAATTTCTTCCTCAGATCATATAGTGTGGATGCATGTGCATTCAAGCACATATCAGCCAATAAACGTACTGTCTCATGTTTTTCATAAAGATTAATTATCATCTAACCTGAATATCAGACTCTTCTTTTTTGTGTGTGTGTGGGGGGGTACCGGGGATTGAACTCAAGGGCATTCAACCACTGAGCCATATCCCCAGCCCCATTTTTGTATTTCATTTAGAGACAAGATCTCACTGCATAGTGCCTCTCTAAATTGCTAAGGCTGGCTCTGAATTCATGATCCTCCTGTCTCAGCCTTCCCAGCTGCTGGAATTACAAGCATGCACCACCATGCTCAGCCCTGAATATCAGACAATCTTTAAGAGTACACTTTAATAAAAATTATTAAAATCAGAGAATAAAAATTTGAACAAAGTCTTATTCTACTATCAAAAGTCAGTATACCTATACATTTATAATCATCACATTAAAAAAGTATATCAATAATTACCTGATGTAACTTAAAGAATCTTTCAATCTCTTCTCCATCTCCACCCACATTGCTCACAAGTAGGTGCCTCAGTTGATCTACAGGTCTTAGTTTATGAAACATAAGACTACCCTAAGAAATTTTAAAAAGGAAGAATAAGAGTAAACAGATTTAACAACCTTGGCTGGTAGCAACTGACTCTGCTAACCTTATTAAATCAAATGAAACAACAACAAAATAACTTCAAGAATACAAAATAAACTGGTCAAAAAGATCATCTATATTTCAATTACAAACCTAAACTAGATTGAAAAAAATTGGTAAAAATATAGTGCCCCACTCATGCTGCCCCCCAAAACAGAGGATTAAAAACAGATTATCCATTAATTATGTTAGCACTATGGATATCCATTTGGATAAAAATGAAGCTGGATCCAAACTCAGGTCTTATACCAGGATAAATTACAAATATATAAAAGATTTAAAGGATAAAATAAAACCATACTAACACTAGAAGAAAAACAGAAGCAACAAGATGTGAATTCTTTTATAAATCTGAGAGTAAGGAAGCTAAATATGACATAAATGCTAGAAGATCTTCATTTTGATTATTTATAAACTTGTCTTTAAGGGAAAAATCTTAATGAACAAAGTCAAATGACAAATCAGGAAAAATACGTCCCTGATTCATAAATTTCAACAATCTTCATTTTTTTTTTTTTTACATTTCAAAAGGGCAACTCAATAGAAATATAAGAATAGTAGTCCCTCCTTATCCTCACTAGATACATTCTAAGACTCCCAGTGGATGCCTGAAACTGTGGACTATACCAGCAATATGAAACCATGACAGTTGATCTGATAACAAAGATACCTACTCCGTAACTAACATGAAGACAGTATATAACCTGGATACACTAGAGACAGGAATAATTCATATCCCATGTGGACTTAAGCCAGAAGGCACAAAATTTTATCCCGCTATTCTGAACAACATGCAATTTAAAATTTGTGAATTATTTCTGGAATTTTCTACTAATTTTCAGATTGCATTTGATTAGGGGACAATGGAAACCTGAGAAAGTGAAAATGCAGATCAGGGGCACTACTACAGAGTAGGAACAGAGTGTTCACAGAAATTTAAAAAAAGTAAAATCTTACTCTTAATAAGAGGGTATTATATAATGGGGGAGGTTATGAGGAAATAGACATTCAAATACCATTAGCAAATATATACAGGGAAATCTGTTAATATCTATTGAAACTATAAATACACACCCTCTATGACCAAGAATATACAACACTACTGCTTTACTCACACATATACAAAATTACATATGCATACAAAAAATGTAGCATTACTTTTAAGGGCAAAAGATAATCCACTAATAGGGGATTGGTCAAACATGGAATATCCACATAAAGAAATAACTTTCAAATATAAAACAATGAGAAAATATTTTATATATATTAATTTGGAAAGATTTCCACGTCATATTTTTGAAATATAAAAAGCAAGGTACAGGACAGTCTATATTATATGCTACCAAGTATTTAGAAATACATTTGCATTGTTTGTATATTTGTAATAAATCCCTGAAAGTATACATAGATATGAATAACACAGATACTTGGAGGAAAGGGCACTGCAGTACGAGGGGGATTTTACTATACATATTTCCTGTGCTATATATACCACTTGAATTCTGTCAATGCATTAATTCAAATGTTAAAAATATCAAGAAAATGTTTTTTAATTAGGTGACAAGTATAAGAAATATTTTTGGTTGTTAGTTTGAATGATATTGGCCAAATTATATTGTTATATCATTTGCATGTATGAATATGTAACAATCTCACCATTATATACAACTATAAGGCTTCAATAACAAATGTGGGGGAAAAAAAAGGAAAGTACAACTTTTTAAAAGAGTTCTTTTGGTGGTATATTTGGTATTCACAAACATTCTTTAAAATATAACCATTCCAAAGTGTTTAAGAAAATGACTCCACTAAGTAACTACTTCAGAATATTTGACAAAAACATTAAACATCATTTCTCTTTTTTGTCTGTACCACAGAGAATATGTGCATACCTGTGCTGAGAGGAGAACGAATTTCTTTGGAGGTAATATGTGTTGCTGTACAACAACTGGAGAGTCAGTTATTGGGATATGATCCTTATTTAAAGGTGTAATTATTTTATCTACTTTCAATTCATCTATTGCAGAAAGAGCCCAAGAATGACCATCAACACGGGTTGTCATCTATGTAAAACAAATACACTTTTTACAATCATATTTAAGTTATACAAACTGAAAGCTTCTGAAAATAAAATCTCTACAAAATGTCCTCCAAAGTATGTATTTAACTCTCTATTCTCCTATTCTTTTAATCAACAATCTTTTATAAAATTATCTTTTCATACTAAAGGACAAATTCAAAGTTTTCTTAAGATGAACTGTAAATTCTATTTACTAGAATTATAATTCTCTCAACAACCAAAGAAAAACTATCTTTTACCAAATCTTCAGGATAGATTAATCTATACTAGTAGATTCAGTGCTTAGTTTTGCTGATGTATAGATTCCGTTCTCTTCTGAAGTTCTATTTGTGCTTTCTAAGGTAAGATTATTTATAATAAATTTCAAGCATACAAATATGTTGGAAATAAAGGAAATGTCCATATGCTCAGTATAAAGTTCCAACGATTATTACCAATTTGCCATATTTCCTTTCTCTATCTTTTTCTATGTTATCTCTTTCTTTTATTGAACCATTGGAAAGTTATAGACATCATACGTCACCCCTAAATTCTTTCACATACAGCTTCCCAAAATAAGAATGTTCTCTTATATAGCTATGATGGCATTATAATATTTACACATGTTAAAAATTTTCTAATATAATCCAATGCTTGGCCAATACAAAATTTCTAATTATCCCAATCTGTCTCTTCCTCTCTTTTTTCTTTTTTGGTATTGGGGATTGAATCTGGTGGTGCTCTACCACTGAGCCACATCTCCAGCCCTTTTTTATTTTGAGACAGGGTGTTGCTAAATTGCTGAGGTTGGAATTGAACTTGTGATACTCCTGCCTCAACCTCCCAAGTCACTGGGATTATAGGCATTTGCCATGGTGCCTAGACCCAATATCTCTTATAATTGTTTTTACAAAACTTAAAAATTTCATCAAAGTTCACAAACTATATTTGATGGTTGTTTTTTTCTTTTTAAATAAAAGTCCACATTTGTTTGAGAATAACTCTTGTATGACACAAATGAAATGATACCTGCCTCTTAAAAAAAAAAAAAAAAAAAGTTAACATTATTGAGTGTTTCTTATCTGCCAGGTGTTTTGGGAGGTTTATGTATGTGAACTCATTTAATCCCATAATAGTTCCATAGGTAGGTAGGTAGTATTATAAATATAAATTGCCAAAAACATACAAAGTCCTATGCTGCACAGCTTAGAGGTGGTGAAGACAGAATGCAAACCTAATCCTCCCACCCCTACCAGGACAGGTTTTATATCAGAGTTCCAAATTCTTCAATTTTATCATAGGACAAGGCTCATAGTAGATGCTTAGTAAAGTTTAAAGAATGAGAGAGAGAGAGAGAGAGAGAGAGAGAGAGAGAGAGAGAGAGAAAGGAAGGCACTTGTTACATTCTTATACATCCTCCTTCCACCTCAGTTCCTTGAACCAGGTGAGAAACTTGGTAGAGCTAATTCAAACCACACTCTCATTCCTGAGAGCTGGTATTTCCTTCTCCCACTTACACACATTTTCCCACTCCTCACAAATTAAAACGATCACATTTGAAAATTACCAGGAAATAGCCAGTGACAGCTAAAAATGAAGTCTCTGAAGAGATGGCCATAAAGGCAAAGTATCAGACATTCACACCCTAGTGGGTTTTTAAATTTTTATTTTTTTGTGGTGCTAGAGATTAAAACCAGTGCCTTGTGCATGCTAGGCAAGCACTCTACCACTGAGCTAAACCCCTAACACCCAAATGGGATTTTTAACCTGGTTTGATAAATAGGGCTGGTCAATGGGGAAAGGGTACCAAAAGGAGGAGGAGAGATGGTAGCCCCTCAGCTCATTATGGACAAGAGACTAAGATGGATGGCCCAGGTAGAACTACTGAGTCCCCTTAATCAGAATAACTATATCAACTTCATGGAAAATGTGGTTGTGTTCACAGCTAAACATTAGTATATATGAAGAAAAAAAAGGGGGGTAATAAAATGAAAAAAATGTTGGTAATTCTCTCTTATGAGGTTTAATTTGGCATTTGAAAATGTTTATAACTTAAAAAATCTAAAATTTAGGCAAAACTTCCAAGATAAAACTCTTTACGTCATAATTCCAATGGATGTCCTTATAGTTAATATATAAACAACTAAAAATATAGCACATTTAGATGGGACAAAGATAATTTCAGAAAAGATACATTCATTTATTTTTAGGTACATTTGTTTTCAATATGATTTCTAACCAGATAATATTATCAGAAGCAAATAACAACAAATCAGAAGATAAAGTTCTTTACCATATTATTCTTAACTTACTCATTATATATGTGTTAGGGGTGTGGCTCAGTGTTAAGAGAGCTTTACTAACATGTGTAGTGTCCTGAGAGATCAAACACAGTGGGAAAAGAAACACACATACACACACACCAATTTATATATATATATATATATATATATATACACATTCATATAAATATATATACACATAAATATACAAATAAGTAGTTTCTTTAGAATTCCCTGGATAACTGGATAACTTACCTGGGTTTCCATCATTGGCTTTTGGAAAGGAAATGTATCATGGTTGACACACCATAAAACGTCATTATCCTCATTTTCTGAGGCTGCCATCAATAGAATACCTGAAAGTTTAATGTACAAAATTTTTTCATGATATCAAATAAAATGCATCCACAATAATCTTAATAATAACAATCACTAACATTAATATATGTTAATCTTTATAAGCAAACAAGTTACAAAGTAAGCAAATACAAAATCCTTGAAAGTAGGAAGAGTGGGTAAAGTGATACATGCCTGTAATCCCAGTGACTTGGGAGGCTGAGGAAGGAGGATCAAAGTTCAAGGTCAGCTTTAACAACCAAGTGAGAGTCTCAAAATAAAAAATAAAAAGGGCTGGGACGTGGCTCAGTGGTAGGGAGAGTACCCCGGGGTTCAATCCTCAGAACCATGAAAAAATAAATTAAAAAAGAAGAGCAGGTAGAATTGCTAAGTAATCTCAATCTTATACTGTATTTCTTTCAGGTAAAAATTTACTTTTTTCATGTTATAACATCTCTGAAGTAAAATAGTTTGTAATTGGTAGTTTTATCAATAGAATTACTAACTTTATAAAAACTTAAGACGTTAACAAATGTGCCTCCAATCAATGGTATTTAACACACAATGAAATAATTTATGCACCTGTGAATTCAAACACACCATGAATAAGAGATGAATAAGAGAGGAATGTGCTAGTGCAATGTCAGAGATAAATGTGCTCTTAAAGCAGTATCTCAGCAAACTTAGATAATATTACAGTTTGATTTTAAAATATACTCTCCTATGCTCAATTCCATACTTTCCTGCTAATTTGCTCCTTTTATACTGATTTTGTGCTGTCAGTCTTGAATCCACTGGACAGGCTTAGCTGAGGGGTCACAATTAATTTGTAAAGTATATAACTGGAAAAGTAAAACATATAATAATAAAGATGCAACANAGGCAGGAGGATCAAGAGTTCAAAGCCAGCCCCAGAAACTTATCGAGGCCCTAAGCAACTTAGCACGACCCATGACTCTAAATAAAATACAAAATAGGGCTGGGGATGTGGCAATCAGTGGTCGGGTGCTCCTGAGTTCAATCCCCATATCCAAAAAAAAAAAAAAAAAGGCAGAGAGTCTGAATAGTTATTTCTCCAAATGAGACATACAGATCGGTAATAAAAATGTGAAAAGATGGCTCAACATTATCAGACATCAGGAAAAACAAATCATAATCACAATAGATAGATGCATCCAACAGGATAGAAATAAAAAGAAGACAAGTATCAGCAAGGTTGTGGTGAAGTCAGAACCATCATATAAGTGAGAATGTAAAATGGTTTATTTGCTTTGGAAAAAAGTCTCATGGTTCCTTAAATGTAAAACACATTACCATACGATTGGGCAATTCAAACCCTAGATACATACACATAAGAAATGAAAATATATGTTGATAAGGAAACTTGTACATATTTATAGTAGCAACATTCATAATAGTCAGAAATTATCAACAATACAAATGGCCACCAATTGATGAATAAAAAGTGATACATTGCCACAATAAAATATTATTCAGCAATAAAAGATGTACTGATATATCCTAAACCATGAATTAATCTGTATTATGTGAAAATCAAAGTCAATCATATATTGTATGATTCTACTTATCTGAAATTTCTAAAACAGGCAAATTATTAAAAGGGGGAACTGGAATTAGGAATAACTACTGATAGATATGGGATTTTTTCCTGGGATGATAAAAGTTCTCAAGTGAGTAGTTATGGCTGTACTATTCTTAAATAAACTAAAAATGAATGAATTCTGCCAGGTGCAGTGGTGCACATCTATAATCCCAGTAACTCAGGAGGCAGAAGGATTATAAGTTCAAGGCCAGCCTCAGCAACTTAGCAAAGCCCTAAGTAACTTAGTGAAACCCTGTCTCAAAATTAAAAGAAAAAAAAAAAAAGGATTGGGGATGTAGCTCAGTGGTAAAATGCCCCTACAAGGGAAAAAAAAAAATGAATTTTATAGTACGTGAATTATATCTCAATAAAAGCCATTACCTAAAAACGTTATAATAATACCTAATAGTGTACATTTGAAAAACTTCCATTTGCAAAGAAAAGTTTCATCTGGATGTTGAACAGTAAAATGTTGGAATAGACAGTATAATAAGCATAGAAAAGGCCTTAGAATGATTAGAAAATAAAAACAGATACATTAGAAATTTCAAAAATGAAAAAAGTAAGTTCCAATGTTCCAAGTTTTGATGTTTAGTAACAGTAGGCACAGTAACAGTAAAGTTATTCATGTTTTCCTGATGAGTCTAAAAGAAGAGAATTCAGAGAGTCTATTACACTGGGTATAATACTAATTTTGACAAGTTGAGTTCATACACAAACCCAATAACAGGCTAAAATTAAGACTAAAAAGTACCATAAAGCCTACAGTGTTTATGTACACACCCACTGAAAATGGTTAAAATATAATATTAATATAAAAAAAAGGATTCCTGGAAAAAACCTAAAGCATTCCAAACTTTACTGAAAAATTTATTAATGTTATTTTCAAATGTCTCAAAATGTCTTATAATTTTAATTTTTAAGAACGTCATCTTAAATCTGATAGTATTTCAGAACGTACCTTTACTATAAAGAGCTTTATGTACTTTTGAAGGCTTTTCCACTGTTGAAGATGCTGAGAATCCAGGAGGTAAGCGAATGTGAACCAGTGTCAGTGTATTAGGCCGTGCTAATGGCTGTCTAAATGGACAAGTGCTGAAATATAACCTGATACCTGATGATGGGGTAAAATTATGCATCAATAACAGAAAATAAAAGAAACTAAGGTACATGTGTATTAAAGCAATTCCATTTAGAAACACAGAACTGTTAAAATCATAAATTACTTTCCTCATTGATCTTGAATTATTAATTGGACCACCAGCTGAAACAGATTTCTAAGAAAATATCACTCAGAATTGAGAAATGAATCAACACATTTCAGTGTGTTCAGAACAAGCCAAGAAAGCCTGTGTTCCACTTCAGGCTATGACTAAGTGTGAACAACTTTAGCTTTCAGGTCTGGTTATACTTCTAAAAAATGAATAGACAGAATCAGAAGAAACTTCTATTTTTAAAAATTCTTAATTTTATGAATATCAATATGACTTGAAAACATTTATAATCATAAATTTCCAAATCTAAAAAACATCATACTAACAGCAATAGCAGATACAAAAATTTAAAAACCTACCTGCATGTGTGACAGCCAATAACTGACAGTCCAATGATTCAGAATTTTCAATCACTGCTATCTGAACAATTGGCTTAAAAACAGAACGATCAATGGTCCTAAAAATGAGGAGAAAAAAAAACTTGTGTATTTCAAAAATGTGTCTGATTTATAAAATATAGTTTTCATCATTATACCCACACGTCTAAATATGCTAAACTAATTTAAATTAACCTCTGAGAAAAGTAATAAAACAGAAGCAAAAACTCTAGACTATACATTATTTAAGTGAATACTGTTAGGACTAACTCTTTTCAAAGATTGGAAGAAAAAGGCTAACACCACTGGGTGAATGGTTCCTGGGGGACAAAGGGTGCTCAAATTACCATTGTAATAAAGTAAAAGGGAAAAATGAATTTTTGTAATGAAGAGATTCGTGAGTTGTGGGTTTTTTTGTTTTGTTTTGTTTTTTAACCAAAGGGAGCTCTACCACCAAGTTATATTCCTGGCTCTTCTTTTTCTTTCTTTCTTTTTTCTTTTTTTTAACTTTTGAGACAGGGTCTAAATTGGCCAGGCTGGCCCTTAACTTGAGATATTCCTCCTCATACTAGGTCACTGGGATCACAAGTGTGTGCCACCATACCTAGATGTAATGAAGAAATTTGTAAGTTCACATCAACTGTGTAATAAGTGTCTAAAAAATTTATTACTAAAAATCTAATTGTAGGGAAAAAAGACAAAGTCAGAAATAGGTACATGATAAAGAACTTCTGTCTCTCCCTCCCAAATGTCAACATTATAAAAAAAGCAAGAAGAGAGCGCTCTATATTAAAACCACCCAAGCAATTCAAAAATTCCAATTGAAGAATTTGAAAAGAACAACTACAGAAATTTGGGGACAATTTTAATATGAACCATATGATTATAGTTAAAACACAAGATATTACAAAATTACTATTAATTATCTTAGATATAGTAATTGTACTGATGGTTACATATGAGGCTTACAGAGAAGAAGGAAGCTAAAGAACCTAAGGGTGAAAGGCATTATGCCTGGAATCTACTTGCTAATGATTCATTAATAAAGAGTGAGCAAATGAGGCAAAATGTTAACAACTGGGGAATTTAGAGAGTGAGTTTATCAGTTTTTGCCATATTTTTATTTAAAATTTTCTGTGGATTTGGAAAAATTTCCAAAGAAAATTAGGGGTGGTCTCAAAGTTGACAAGGTTGGCCTCAAACTCATGATCCTCCTGCATAAGGACTCCTGAGTTGCTGGGATTATCGGCACACATCACCATATCCAACTTCCTTTAACATTTATGTTTTAGATATGTTTTGAAAGAATAATATTAGTATACTACTGCACATAAATGTGTTATTATGTCTGCCAACAAATGACATATTACCTTGCAATGTTTCCAGCAGCAGAGACAATAGCATTCTGGGAAACTGAGGCCACTCTACTCATTCCCTGTCCATCTTGGCCCAAGTCATAAACCTATGAATAAAAAAATTACTCTCACTTAAACATAATTATATACTGTATATATTTTGTTAGATAAACTTTTCCCTTTTAGGGATCCTCCAATTTTGTTACTTAATACGGGTATGGTAATGTTCATAGACTTAAAAACTCATAAAAAGAGGCCCTAAGAAGCAGTTTTAATGTTTTGTTTTGTTTTTTTTTTTTTTAATTTTTTAATCAGGGAAATGCAAACCAAAACCATACTAAGACTGCATCTCACTCCAATTAGAAGGGTAATTATCAAGAATACAAACAGTAATAAATGCTGGAGAGTATTGGGGAAAAAGGTACACTTGAACATTGGTGGTGGGACTGCACCACTCTGGAAAGCAGCATGGAGATTTCTCAAAAATCTAGGAATGGAACCTCCATATGACCCAGCTATCCCACTCCTTACTATTTATCCAAAAGAATTAAAATCACCATACTATAGTAATACAGTCACCCAATGTTTATAGCAGCACAATTCATAATAGCTAATTTATGGAATTAACCCAGATGCCTATCAATGGATAAATAGATTAAGAAATTGTGGTATATATACACGATAGAGTTTTTACTCAGTCATAAAGAATAACGAAACTGGCATTTGCTGGTTAACAGATGGAAACAGAACATCATGCTAAGTGAAATATGCCAATATCAGAAAATCAAGGGTCAAATGTTTTCTCTTATTGTGGAAGTCAGAGTAAAATAAAGGAAAGGAGGAGAGGACTGGATATCAAGAAGATATAGTGAAGAACAGTAGAGTAGAAGAAGGAGATTGAGAGGGAGAAAGACGAGAAAGGAAAGGGGAAGTAATGCAGAATGAATTTTTAAAAAATCAAGCTATATGCATATATGAATATACCACAGGGAATTTCACCTTTATGTATAAGTAGAAAGACCAATCATAAATACTAAATAGATGAGAGTAAGATCAGTAGACTAAAGGAAGAGAATGGGGGAAGGCAGGAGAGAAGGAAGTGGGGGAACACGAACCAAAATAAAATTCCATGCATATACAAACGTATACCTATAATGCTCTAATAAAACACACATACACACACACACACACACACACACACACACATACACACACAGAGTTAACAGAAAAAGTTAAAGTAACTAAATCTTTTCTACTCTTTAAATAGTAGCATAACATGAATACTTACCTGTATTACTCCTTTCTCTGATCGTGTATATAAGATATTTCTAGAATTATCAATTGCAATTTGAACAATAGGGTCTAAAGGCAGAAAAGAAAAGAAAAAAAAAAAACCCAACAATTAACCAACTGACACAGCAGCCACGTACAACAAATTTAAATTGCTGAATTAGATAGAACTGTCCATTCAGGGGCTTTCATTTCTCTTGGTTGGGAGTTAAATCCCAGGGTATGTAAATACATAAGGACCAAATCAGGAAGCATTTAGATCAGACAACAGATGTCAAATACAATGACAAGGTAAGAACACCACAGAAAACTTACTCTAATTTTTTTTTTTTTCTTTTTTTGGCTATCGGGGATGGAACCGGGGGCACTTTACCATTTAGCTAATATTCCCAGTCCTTTATATTTTATGGTAAGGTCTCACTAAGTTGATGAGGCTGGCTTCGAACTTACAATTGTCCTGCCTGAGCCTCCTGAGCAACTGGGCTGTGTCACCATGCCTGTCTCTAAATGAATTTTAAAGAAAACAAAATACAATTTCTACAATATTTCTTCATTCAACAATATTTAATGTTTATTATTTGCTAGAAACACAGAGACTAATTTATATTATTTTTTTCAGAAAACTTCCAATTTAATAATTCATTATGTAAAGGGGACACATTATTAGCACATTTTAGTCAACAATGGATCATATATGTATAAAGTGATCCCATAAAATTATTATCACCTCATGGATGTTGCAGGCATCTTAGTTTCTATAAGTACAGTCTATGATGTTAGCACAATGACAAAATTACCTAACAAGGCATCTCTCAGAACACATCCCTAACATTAAGCAAATCATGACTAAAAATTCAGACATTTAAGGTATATTTATCTTATTTCACCAAAGCACTTAAAATCATTTCCTCTGTTTAAACCCCTCAGTTTATTAAAAACTTATATATATTATATATTATATATATATATATTTTATACTTGAAATTTATTATAGATGGCAAAACAGGTATTAGATGTCTGAATCAATTGATCAATCTCTCTCACACATACACCCACCCACACATTTTAAATGTTTAAATATGCAGAGCTACTTTGGACATGTTTTTCATGATTCTATGTGTATAAGAAATAAATAATTTGAAAATAAAACCCATTCTTTTTCTACATTTTCTAATCCCTTTCTTTTAAAACATCTTATGAACATAATAAATGCTATTTAAAGTGACCACGTATGTTAATTAAGAATGAGGAGCTGGAATTGTGGCTTAGTAGTAGCACACGTGCCTAGCACACGTGAGATACTGGGTTTGATCCTCACATAAAAATAAATAAGGGTATTATGTCCATCCACAACATAAAAATAAATAAATAAGGGTATCATGTCCATCTACAAGTAAAATATATATGAAAGAATGAGAGTGCTTGCTTCAGGAGGACATATACTAAAATTGAAATGATACAGAGAACATTAGCATGGCACCTGTACAAGGATGACATGCAAATTCATGAAGCGTTCTATATTTTGGGGGAATGACAGTGGAATAAGATAGACATTATTATCCTCTATGCATGTATGACTATACTACCAATGTGACTCTACCATATTGGTGAAAGGAAGAAGTTGTGCTCCATTTGTGTACAATGTGTCAAAATGCATTATATTGTCATGCATAACTAATTAGAACAAATTAAGGGGAAAAAAAGAGAATGACAATGTCTGAAGAAAATGTTAAGTAAACAACATTTTAAAAATTTGTTTTGGGCTGGAATTGTGGCTCAGTGGTAGAGCACTTGCCTAGCATGTATGAGGCAATGGGTTCAATACCCAGCAACACATAAAAAAACTAAATAAACAAAATAAAGGTATTGTGTCCATCTACAATTAAATATATATATATTTTTTTTAAATTTTGTTTTAATTGCCAAATTTGTTTCCTACTTACCATCTTCTGAGAATGTAAATTGTAGCAAGGAAGGAACAAGGAAAGAAAGTGAGCTCTTTGAGTGGTTTATCTTCCTACATCTTTGACTAAACCAACCTGCTTCTGCCTTAAAAGAAAAAAAAAAAAAGAAGACTGATAAAGGTGTGTAACTTATAACAACTGCTGATTACTCAAGTCTTCATGTACCAAGGACTACAAATGAAGTGAGATCTGTCATTCAAAACTAACTATTGACTTTAGTCCTATAATTAAAAATATCTATCAAATAAACTTTCAAGACATTATTGACAAGTCGAATGAGAAAATATAATCTAATAAAAACACACATGTGTTTTTATTAGATTATACTAGTTTTAATAAAAACACTATGTGCCAGGTGCAGTGGCACACACCTGCAATCCGCCACCGCCACCCCACCAAAAAAAGTACACTTCTTATTTACTAGAAATCACACACATAAGCACACATGCTTATATAAATACTATATATACACATATATTATTGTATGTATCATGTTCTACAAAAACATACACACTAGAGACCCTGGGTCCAATTTTTCTTATAAGAAATAGAACTAATAAATTTTTTTGACTTTGGGAAAAGAGCTGGGTTTTACAAATACAGAGTAGAGATAGAAGACTATAGCTTTAGTTGTATGCTTGAATATTTTCCACCAGAATATTAGAAAATTAAAAGCTTATCTTTCCCTACTTCATCAAGAGGGAGGGGAAAAAACAGAATGTTTATAAGTGTCAAACTTACTTGGTATGCTACTTCATATAAACAGCCATCCTTTCCAGCCAAGAAAATTCTGCCATTATCAGTTGATGTTATTGTTAAAAGGTAAGTATTATCAGTGGGAAGAGAATATAAAGGATCTGGAAGCAACTGCATTCCGCCAGACATACTATCATTAAGAATCCCAGAACCTATTTTTTTTTTTTTAAGAAAAAGTACAAGAATCAGTTTATTGGTTTAATTTTAAAATGACCTTTACATTATTTTCAAAATTGATTTTATTATTGAATTCTTATTACTATACCCCAAAGCTTCTATAGTATACATTTTAAAATTACTATAAAGTGTGATACCAATAATTTGATAAATTCAAATAAATAGAAGCTTTTATATATATATATATATATATATATATATATATATATATATATATATATATATACATACATACATATATAATGTAGTAAAATATCAGGCAAAAAGCTAATCCAAATTATTAAACTTTGGCAAAGATTGTAAGGATTTGGCAGTAATAATCATTAATTTGACTCACTGGAATTCAACATTTTACCCAGATTGATTTTTAATTATTATATTAATTGACCAATGTATTGCCATTTTAAAAACCAAAATATGGATTACCATACCTGTCTGCAAATTGGCATAACTGAGTCCAAGAATTACTATATCCACGGGGGTTGCCAAAACCAAGAGGTGTCGTATATGAGGCTGAAAGATGCCTAAGGTAAGGTAGACACAGGGAAGAAATTATTTGCATGTAAGCATTTATAGAATATGGTTTTACCTTTAAAATGAGTTACTAGTTAAATAGCAAATTAAAAAATCTGAATCTAGCCGGGCATAGTGGTAAATGCCTGTAATCCCAGAAGCTCAGGGGGCTGAGGCAGAAGGCTCACAAGTTCAAACCCAGCCTCAGCAACTTAGCAAAATGTTAAACAACTCAGTGAAATCCTGTCTCTAATAAAATATAAAGAAAGGGCTGGGGATGTGGCTCGGCAGTTAACACCCCTGGGTTTGATCCCTGGTACAAAAAAAAAAAAAAAAAAAAAAAACCAAATCCAGTTAATTCTGGTGTTAAAATATTACTATGCTTGATCATTTAAATAAGTAAATAGTAGTCGAAAAGAACTACCTTAGGAAACATTGAGTTCAATATTTAATGTCATTTAAAAGCAGTGTTACAATACAAAATAGTTTAGATTTATTTACCTTTGTTCATTTATTTTGCAGTACTAGTGACTGAACCAAAGGGTATACTACCACTAAGCTATATCCTCCATCCTTTTTATTTTTGACAAGGTCTTACTAAGTTGCTGAGGTCTCAAACTTGAGATCTCTTGCTTCAGCCTTCTAAGTAGCTGGGATATCAGGTGAGAGACACAATGCCCTGCTTATAACACATTTTTTGAGAGTCAGAGTTATCGATAATTTTTAGTAGCAAAGCTCATAATAGTTTAATCATCAAAGATAACACATTTGTCTCAAATTAAAGACTGCCACAATTTCAATTGTGTAAAATAGCATTCTACTTATCTGTTTTAGATGGATAATTTGTGTGTATTACAGCAGAGGGCAGAAATGGTCATTAACTTTTTAAAAAATATATACATTTTTATAACTTTATTTTTTTATATGGTGCTGAGGATCAAACCCAGTGCCTCACCCTGCTAGGCAAGCACTCTACCACTGAGCTACAGCCCCAGCCCTGTCATTGACTTTTATATGAATAAACTTTTAAATGAAGAAACAGGACATAGATAAAGACATCAGGATAAAGACTATTCAGACTCTATGTATGGGGAAATACATTTCCAATAATGCAATCAAATAAACAATGTACAAAAATGCATGTTTCTACTTACATGAATAGTTATAATTTCAAAATGGCTGCAATCTTAAAAAATTTTTATTTAGGCCTTGCCAAGAAGTAAATTTTGCCTAATGCTATGTCTTGTTGGAGGGTGCATTCACGGATATATATTAAAGTTAAATCAAACTATTGTTTATCAGTACCTTAGATAGAAGATTTGCTATTACGAAACTGATAGTATTAAGTTACACAATGCTTTTAATTTCTCTAAGGTTTATTCTGAACTTTGTTCTTACTTCTACGGGCTGTCAAGACCAAATAAGCAAAATAAAGTTCAAAAATATATACTTTAACATTTAGAAGATAAGAATAAGGGGCTAGGGATGTAACTCAATGATAGAGGGCAATCCCAGCACTATTAAAAAAGAGAGAAAGAGAGAGACTTACATCATGAAAGTAAATAAACAGTTAAATATTCCTAATCATTTTCTATTCATATTTCTAATTACATGTAATTCAGAATAAAACTTCAATGGTAAATTAAAATATTTTAAATGTATTATTTGATCCTAAAACATTCATAGTCTTATGTATATACAAACATAAGTTTATCTCTTATATTTTTATTGCTTACCAGCTTTTGGTTTCACAAGTCCCACAGCAAGGATTGTCTCACTAAGTCCATCAAAATAGGCAAGGTCTCCTCTGTCAATAATCGAAGAAAAACATGTTATATGTACAAAGAAAACACAGTCTTATTTTATAGCTCTTTATTGTTGAATAAATTTAAACATAGAATATGATAAAAAAAAAATAAATAAACCAGCAAGCAAAACTAGTTCGGTCCCAAGATTTAGGGACACAGACCTGCCTAAGGCTAAGCCTGAAATGGGAAAACTATACCACATTGCAAATCTCTCTCCAACAAGGCTTCAAACATTTATTATCATCAATCTATTGCTAAGGCAGGGGAAAGAGTGCAGAGAGGACTCTCTTAGAAGAAGGGGTTCACAGGGAAAGCCTAACGATGAGGGTAGAACAGGAATATTGAGGGAATAAAAAATCTCCAGTAACCCAATCTGCATCCTAAACCTAAGAGAATCTGGTACCTGTAGTACTCTGAGAGTAACTACAGCCACACACAAAAGCCAAATGCAGTTGTTTCCTTGTTGGAAAAAGCCAACTTTAAACTGGGCACACTTGTAATCCCAGCAGCTTGGGAGGCTAAAGCAGGAGGAGTGCAAGTTAAAAGCCAGCTGTAGCAATTTAGTGAGGTCCTTTGCAATTTAGCAAGACCCTGTCTCAAAAAAGATGGTGATGTGGTTCAGTGGTTAACAGCCCTTGGGTTGTTCAATCCCTGGTATTAAAAAAAAAAAAAAAAAATCCTTCCACAATAAAGGCCTTCTTACTATACCTCAGCAAGAGAAGAGGCACATCCATTTATAAAGACAACTTCACACAGTATCTACTGTTCTTCTTCTTCTTTTTTTGGAGGGGGTGGGGGTGCTAGGGATTAGAACCCAGGGCCTTGTGCATATGAAGTAAGCACTCTTCCAACTGAGCTATATCCCCAGTCCCAGTATCTACTGTTCTATGTGTGATATCTGGCTTTCAATTAAACAAATGAGGCACAAAAAGCAGGAGAAAGAAAGAAAATCCAACTGTCAAAAAACAAAGTAATTAACAGAAGCAGACAGCTATAAATCTAAAGTATCAGACAAGGGATTTAAAGTAACTATAACCAATACAATACAGGCTGTAATGGAAAATTTTCTAATGTACACAATGCATAAATGAGTAAAGTACTTCAACAGAGGGCTAAGGACGTACCTGAGTGGTAGAGTACTTGCCTAGCATGTACAAGATACTAGATTCAATCACCATCAACACACACACACACACAAAATCAGAATTTCAGCAGAGATGAAAATTACAAGAAGCCAATGAAGTGTTAGTATTAAAAAAAATTTTTAAAGCACAGCTCAGGGCTGGGGCTGTAGCTCAGTGGCAGAATGTTTGCCTATCGAGTGTGAGGTGTGAGGCACTGGGTTCAATCCTTAGCACCACATAAATATAAATAAAAGAAAGGCATTCTGTCCAACTATAAAAAAAAAAAAAAAAAAAAGCACAGTTCAGCAGGAGGCTGAGGCAGGAGAATCACAAGCTCAAAGCCAGCCTCAGCAACTTAGTGAAGCCCTAAGCAAATATTTACAGACAACAACTAAAATAAATTTCAAAAGTAATGAAAAACATTAAAACTAAAGATCTAAGAAACTCAGAGAACATCAAATAAGTGCTAAGAAAAAAAAATATGATCAAGAATTTAAAGAAAGGTTCTGGTTGGACTGAAAGGACTATGTAAGCAGAAGAATTGGCAATGTGTGTGGACCAGGATTCCCCATTCTCCCATGCCATGGCATTATATAGGGCCTTTTCATAACTAGCATAGCCTCTTGAAACTAAGACCCAATAATGCTAAAGTTGGGTTGGAGGAAAATTAATTGAACATGATTATTTCTATTAGTCAATGGAATTAAGACTTAAAATAGATAACTGAACAATTGAAACAAAGTGTAAAGTTTTTACAGACTTAAATTTTTTGTTGTTGTTGTTAATAGGGATTGAATCCAAGGGTGAATCACTGAGTCACATCCTCAGATCTTTGGTTTTGAACTTGTGATCCTGTGCCTCAGCCTCCTGAGTCACCAGGATTACATGCATGTGCTATCACACCCAGGGCAGAACTGAATTTTTTGGACTAAAGACTTATACTCAGTACTCAGTGCTATCGTCTCCCGGTGCTATAGACCTCCCAAAATTCATGCTA
Organism: Marmota marmota marmota; assembly: GCF_001458135.2. Classification (NCBI taxonomy): domain Eukaryota; kingdom Metazoa; phylum Chordata; class Mammalia; order Rodentia; family Sciuridae; genus Marmota; species Marmota marmota. The sequence goes on along the minus strand of NW_025999961.1, from coordinate 2,446,167 downwards.
AATCTTAACTCCCATGTGGTAGTATTTCGAGTGAAGGGTGAATTCCTTTTGTATGGGATTAGTAGCTATGTAAAACAAGATTCTCAAGAGCTTTCTTTCCCCTCTTCCTTCCTTCCTTTCTTAATTAGAGCTTAATATTTATACAAAGGAGTTGGGCTCATTTTGACAAAATCATACATGCACAGAATTTTACTTCAATCCCTGTTCTCCCCAATTTTTTCTCACTTCCTCCCTCTTGCTATTGTCCTTCCTCTACTTACTGATCTTCCTTTTGCTCATTTATTTATTTATTGGCACTTTCTACATATACATAAAGGTGAAGTTCATTGTTATATATTCATATATGCATATAATACAATTTTGTTAAATTTATTCCACATTTCCTCCCCTTACGTGTCCTCCCTCCCTCGATCTTTGATTTTCTTCTACTACTCTATTGATATTCCCTGTATGTTTATGATATCAGATTCCCCCTACCACCTTTTTGTTTATTTTGCTCTACTTTCCACAGAGGAGAGAAAACATTCAACCCTTGATTTTTTGAGATTGGCATATTTCACTTAGAATGATGTTCTCCATTTCCATCCATTTATCTGCAAAGGCCATAATTTCATTCTTCCTTATGGCTGAGTAAAACTCCATAGTGTACACATAACACATTTTTTTGACCCATTCATCTACTGATGTCTTGCCCCCCTTTCTGTGTAAAGACAAAGGAAGATGGCTACCTATGTACTGGGAAGTGAACCCTTATCAGACACTGCATCTACTGGTGCCTTGACCTTAAACCTCCAAAAAAATATGAGAAATAAATCTGTCAATTGTAAGTTTCCCGGTATTCTGTAATAGTGACTCAAACTAAGACACAAAGGAAAGTTTGGCTATTTGTTCCATGTGGACTGGGACCACATTAACCTTATTCAGCACTTTTCCTAGCACAACAATTCAATAAATATTTGTTAAATAAATGTTAGCTGTTAATCAAAATGCAAATATTTTATTAAAGTAAAAATCTTTTTAAATAAAATGATTATTCTCACGCTGAATTATCCTGTAGTTTTTCTGCACTGGGTTTTCTCATACACATACCTAAACAAAAAGGTCTAATTCTTTAGTAAAAAAAATGAATATGTTCTGGTAACAACATATAGGAGCAACATTCAGGATACACAAAGAACAATCACAAGCACTCTATTGTGGCTATAACATTTCAATATAAAAATAGTTATGGAAACTTATAGTTTAAAACCTAGTTTCAGTTAAGCAACAAGTTGACAAACGGTGTCAATTGTGATTCAATGACATGGGATCTTTGAACGCATTTTTTTTTCTTAATACTTTTTTAGTTGTTGATAGACCTTTATTTTATTTATTTATATGCGGTGCTGAGAATTGAACCCTGTGCCTCACACATGCCAGGCAAGTGTCCTATTGCTGAGCCACAGACCCAGCAGAATGCATGTGTTTTGTTCTTAGAAGAAACATTAATTATTCAGGGGCAAGACTGAACTACAGAGGCCTTCCTATGGTTATCCCACACCTCAGTTAAGGATAATGATGAAGAAGTGGAAGCAAAACAAAATTTATTTGTAAAAGGCCAAGAGGGAGATCAATATGCTTTATTTAAGTTCAGATTGCCTTGGCCCTTCACTGAGACTTTATTATATATATTTAATTTGCACATAAAATCAAGACTACAAAATGACAACAGAACTTTTCTTTTTCCTGGTATGGGATTGAAACCAGCAATGTTTACCCACTGAGTCACATCCCCAATCCCTTTTCAAAATTTTTTATTTTGAGACAGTGTCTCACTAAGTTGCTTTGGGCCTCACTAAGTTGCTTCATCTGGCTTTGTACTTGTGATCCTCCTGCTTTAGCCTCCCAAGCTGCTGATATTACAGGAACATGCCACCACACTGGCCAAAATGTTTAAATCACTTTAATAAGTTATCAGATGCCCACACTTCATAGAAATACTAGGAAAACAGGGGTCTTTGAAACTGTCAAATCAATTTTCAAAAAATTACCAATATACTATATTTACTACAGGTTAAGAGCTAGGAACCTAGAACCTGCTATCCAAGTGTGGTACTTAGGGTTGGGGATGTAGCTCAGTGCTAAAGGTTACCTAGCATATGCAAGGACCTCAGTTCAATCCCCAGCACTGGAAAAAAAAAAAAAAAAGTAGTATTTAAGACTAGCAGCATCACCTGGGAGCTTGTTATAAATGAAAATTCTTGAGCCTAATTCAGAATTCCTAAAATAGAATTCATATTTTAACATCCATAATGATTGGTATGCATGTCGAGAAACACTGACCCAGATACCACATGAGAAAAGATAAACTAGGAAGTTTCTGATGAGTAGAACACTAGCTGCAATAAGCAATGAAGGTTATCTGAATTCCAGTCACACCAAAGCAAACAAAACTTTAAATACATACCCATCCTCATAGTTCCACATGAATATGTCGCTGTCAATTGTTAGCCAAGCTCTGCTGATGGCAGGAAAAACTCCCATCATGCAGTTACACTGCATATCTGATATAGTATGAATGTAAGGTAGAAAGAGTTCAATTTCATTTCTCTTCAATTTGTTTCAATAGCTTTTTTTTTAAATACTTTTTTTAGTTGTAATTAGACACAATGCCTTTTTTTTTTTTTTTTTAAATGTGGTGCTGAGGATGGAAGCCAGCACCTTCACGTGCTAGGCAAGTGCTCTACCACTGAGCCACAATCCCAGCCCCATTGTTTCAATAGCTTTTGACGTAAAGTTTACAATTAAAAAAAATCATGATATGGGAACTGGTGACATACCTGAGGGGAAAAGATCTTGACTACCATATGTGAGACCCTGGGTTCTGTTCATTTTTAATATGAAGAGCAAACTACCCATGTATTTAAATGTATTTTAAATAAAACTCTTAAATGAACTTATATGCAATACCAATTCAAACCCAAATCAAGAATTATAATATTGAGGGCTGGGGTTGTGGCTCAGTGGTAGAGTGCTCACCTAGCATGCACGAGGCACTGGGTTCGATCCTCAACACCACATAAATGTAAAATAAAGATATTGTGTCCACCTAAAACTAAAAAATAAATATTTTTTTAAAAAGAATTATTATAATGAAAACACCAATTTTAACATTTTTTCAAATAGTTAAATAAGAAGTAATAGGATACGTCCAAACTGTTCGACAAGTTCAGGTGGGAGAGGAACTCTTCGGATGGAACTGATCTCTGGAAGATTGGGTACTGATAGCAAACCAGGTCCTTGTAGAGGATAATCCATATCTGACATGCCTGAAACAGTGGGATTACCTACAAAAAAATAAAATGAAGCATTTATTTATGATAATAATGTATGCTCATCAATTGGGCATACAGAAGCATTTTAAGCTCCCCTCCACCACACACACAAAAAGAGTGCATGAGGTGTTTCTAAAAGTATAAAGAGAATAAAGGAGTCTTACCTTACATAAACTAGGAGAAATTCCAGTGTTGAGTGGGCAGTTACTATTTTCAACCCTGACACAAAGGTTATGGTTCACAAAAAAAATACAAATAATACTATTCGAGTAATATCCTACTGGGAGAAAAACCACAGATGCTCTTTAAACAGTATTCTCAGTGGGCAACCTTTCTCTTATTCTAAGACTCAGATCACTAAGAATTATTCTACTGTTTGTCTTACTGATCCTGAACATTAGAACCAACTGACAATTATCCCAAGTACCTTTTCAGGCTCTATAGATTACAATACAAAGATGTTGGGGGAGGGCTGGGGATATAGCTCAGTTGGTAGAGTGCTTGCCTTGCATGCACAAGGCCCTGGATTCAATCCCCAGCACCACCACCAAAAAAAAAAAAATTTTTTTTTTAAAGATGCTGGAAGGGGCTGGGATTGTGGCTCAGTGGTAGAGCGCCTGCCTTGCACATGTGAGACACTGGGTTCAATCCTCAGCACCACATAAAAATGAATAAATAAAGATATTGTGCCCATGTATAACTAAAAAATGTCAGGAGAAGCTGACATATAAAGCATTTTTAAATGTATTATGGAAGTTAAAAAAACATTTACAATCAATTCCTATGTACTGATTATTCACCTTCAACAATTACCAATAATATGCACAATCATGTTTACGTCCACTCCTCCAATGGATTCTTTTTAAAGCCAATTCTAGACATTCCATTTAATCCAAAAAAAAAAAAAACAACACAACAGTTTTAATAGAACACTGCACATGATAATGGAAATGAAATTCCAAAAGGTGGAATTAATACTTTTAGTGAGGATGGGAATGGTTAAGAAAGCCTTCAAAGAGACTTAAAAAAAAAAATTTTTTTTTAGTTGTTGATGGACACAATACTTTTATTTATTTGTTTTTTATGTGGTGCCAGGAATTGAACCCATTCTCTCTCTCACGCACGCTAGGCAAGCACTCTACCACTCTACCACTGAGCCACAACCCCAGCCCTTCAGAGATATTTTTCCAGGGAGTCTGGAAGAAGTTTGTTAGATAAAGAATGAATATGCTAGAAATTCTATAGCGTATAATAAAATCCTGAAGAAAGGGCTTCTTATACAAGACATATTAAGCTCAGGGTGACTAGAGGCATGAGCAGCTCAGAAAGACATTAAGAATAGGATGCAAAAGAAGGGAAAGAGATCAAATTAAAGAGGAAAGTGTTTGTAAAGGGATCTGATATTTAAGAGGACTAGAATAGAGGGACTCTTTTTATATCTTCTTTTCAAACCTAAGGAGGCCAAGGTGAAATGACAGTTGCTAATAGGCCAATCCGACTTTACAAAACAAGCCCACTTGTAAAGGTCTGCCAGGGACAAATATTGTCTGTTTCTAACATTTCTGATTACAAGTATCTCAATTAGAGATTTTTATAAATTGTCAAAGGTATTTTTGGTTTACATTGCACATATTATCCTGGTTAAATAACCTTGGTTCTTGCTCAAAAATCTCATCTGTACTTCTCTTAAACATCTCTGCTTTTCTCCAATTTCCAACTCACAAAGGACTCACTTCTTTCTTTATTTATTTATTTGGTTGTAGATGGACACAATACGTTTACTTTATTTATTTATTTTTATGTGGTGCTGAGGATTGAACCCAGTGCCTCAAACATGCTAGGCAAGTGCTCTTACCACTGAACCACAACTGCAGCCCCAGGACTCACTCTTTTTATCAAATGATGGGACTCCCTAAGCCCGGTGGAGTAGGTTAGAATTTAAAAACCGTTAAACGAATAACTTGCCACTCATCTCTCTTTTGTTGACAATATACCTTGCCTTACCCTCCCTGTGTATTTACACTACCGATTTCCCTGTTCTTTTCCTTTATCACACTGGGTAGATGACACCTCCCAGCACTTACACATTACACCAACTGTACATACAGTAAAACATATCTTTGAAAGAACGTAGTAAATTTCCAAATCAACTGTTTGCTCTTTTGATTTGCTCAAATTGTTAATACAAGGAATGAACAAAGATGGGACTTAGATCAGGAGTTCTTTCCCATCTGGTCTTGGTGATAAACACTTGAGGGTAGTGAGAAGATCTTTAGGGCTAGGGGTAGCTTGCTCTTCATTCTTACCCTCTCAAATATCTACAATGAAGAAACTAAGTACAGGAAAAGAACCGAAAAGAGGCTATTTGTTGTTTCTCAAAACCGCAATAAACAGCGCTCTAAACCTCAGGATGTCTTCGCTGGGACCAATTTCGGGGATAAAGACCAAGTTGGAGCCAGACGACAGCCCTTCCGGCTGAGAAAGCAGGGGCACCAAATGGACACCGATCACTCACTTGGGGCAGACACCATCAGCAGCTCAGAAAGGTCCGGGTACATGCGGTCTTCTTGCAACTGACGGTCGATAAGCCGCCCCGCATTTTCCAGAGCTTCCTGCAGGGCTGAGGCCGACGTAGAGGTCGGCATCACTGCGCCCAGCAAAGAAGACGGCATGCCGAAAATCGTAGACAACAGAGTCGACAAATAGTCAAATCCTAAGGAGAAAGCCGAGAACACCCAAGAAGCTAACTCAGTTAGGCTGCTTGGGGCGCGCGCGCCTAACGAGCTCCCGGGCGCCAGGTCATGACGCACTTCCGGTTCGTCCGGGAGGGAACTGGAAGACGCCGTGGTGGAGCTGGGCGGAGGAAACAGTTAAGGGGGCGGAACCTGGGGGCGGAGCGAGGGGGCGGGAAGCTCTTTGGAGGGAACCGGGTGAAGGCCCTCCGAATGGGCTAGGGAAAAGTGGGGAGAGGTCGTCCAGGAAATAGAGGAAGAAAGAGGGAAAGGGGAAGGGGTAGGAAAGGAGTGGGAAGGGCGGGGTCGGGAGGGATAGGGAGAGGAAAGAGGGGAGGAGCCGGGGTAGTGGGGTGCGGAGGCGGGCGATCGGGCTGTTCTGGTTGCGGTGGGTGTCCTCGCATGCGGATCCTTGGCCTCGAGCTCCCGAAATCGGAATCCAGCAACTGCAGTTATTTGAGAGTACGCGCGGGGTGGGTGGGTGTTGCGATTGGGGGGCAGATCAGTTACCTTCGTGCTCTAAACTTCCAACAATGGCTAGGAATTGGTAAGTTGTTTGAGACAGATTTCTTGTGAACCATAATTTCACTGTGTTTCTCATGGACGGTGGAGTAAATTAAAATTCGTTAGGGTTTGCGTATCTTCCTTTTGGGCTTTGTTATTGTAAAACATTAGCTGTTTAAGGAGTTATTCGCTTTGTACACGGGGGTCACTGTGTGCATTTTCTCTCCTGTTGCACATGAAAGACCCACGGATTCCCTGTCCAAGAAAGACGCACGAGGCACTGGCTGCAAAAGCAAGAGGTGATTTATTGATACACAGGCGCCTGCGGGTGCTCAGCGAAACCTCAGCCGGAGCTTTGGTGAACTGGCACACCGGGCTTTGGGGTACAGATCTTTTATAGGGTACAGTGGTCAGTTTCCCTCCTAGCACAGTAACAGGTATCTCATTGGCTCTTTTGAATCCAGCATATAGGTCACTTAAAGGGTAAACTTGTTTTTCACTATAGGTTCCTGGAAAAACCACATAAAGGAAAAACTACATAAAAACCATTTGTTATTCATTGTATGGTTTTTCATTGTATGATCCCGTTTGCCCAACCGTGCCGGCTCCTTTCCCAACCATCCTGTCCTTTCTTAATCGGTTACACTTAACTGATTTTCTGAAAAATACATCTGACGTCTGTGCAGGTGCGGAAGCAAGCCCTGGTGATTTGTTACTGGGCCTAAAGTTATTGGGCTGGGGTCTCTCACACAGATGGAAAAGACTGTTATAATTCATCTTTTTATCCCCAGTACATAGTGCATGGATTGGTATAAAGTAGATAACCAAAAGATCATCCAGTTCTTTTAGGACAATGAATATCTATTTTGTATCTGACATATGCCTGCTGCTGAGAATATCAAACACAACATTCCTGTTCTCAGGTGTTTCACACGAAGCTATTCAAACGCATCACTATAATTTTTCTGATTAGTGTCTAAAAACTGCAGTAGGACAATGAGAGGTGCAAAGAAAGCCGAGAAACCATTTCCTAAAGAAAACAAATTGGATAAATCAAGGCACCCATTTTCTTTTTTTTTTTTTTTTTACTATTATTATTTTAAATATTTATTTAGTTGTAGATGAACATATAGTATCTTTATTTATTTTTATGTGGTGCAGAGGATCGAACCTAGTGCCTTACACTTATGAGGCAAGCACTTTACCACCTAGCTACAGCCCCAGCCCCAAGGGACCCATTTTCAAAAACAGTCCTTATTGAGAATCTCACCTAAGTAAGCATCATCCAGTTCTTCATAATTTGTTTAATCAACAACTGAATTACTCTAAATGGATCATTTAACATTTGAATTACCCCCTACCCAGTACTGGGGATTGAATCCAGTGTTGTTTTTATCCCCAGTCCTGATTTTGAGATAGGGTCTCCCCAAGTTGCTGAGGCTGGCTTGGTGTTTGCAATCCTACTGCCTCAGCCTCCTGAGCTGCTGGGATTAAGGTGTGTGCCACCATGCCAGTTTGAGTTACTTGTAACTGCCTCAAAATCTTGGCTGAATTTCTGAATATCGAAAGTTCTATGACATTTGTGGTCTATACACTTATAATTTGACCCTATGGAAAATATTCAGTAGTCCCCCTTATCTTGTTATGCCAGATTCGTGGGACCCCAATAGACCTCCAGGAGCTGAATCTGATGAAAGCACACAAGAGTCTTTATTGCAAGCTGGAGCCTGAACTCACAACCATTCCCGATGCAGTGGTCCCAGGGAGTGAGTCTGGGTCCTTTGTTCAGTGAGATTTTATAGGTTTTTGGGGAATACTCTATGCGTCACTACATCACACTGCAAATCATTCCATACCTCTGGAAAATCAAACAACTCTTAACATTGATTAGCACATTCAATGGCAGGAACAAGATGGGTAGGGGTGATTGGTTAGTACAAGAAGGGGATTCTTTTGAACTGATTGGTTTAGGCCACGAGGGGTGTACGTGCTAAACTACATGGTTTCCCAACTTGTTATCAACCACCATAAACTACTTGGGGGTCATCTAGCATTCCAGGTATTCTCCCTGTCTCATCCTGATTGGAGGTTGCTAGGGGGGGTTGCTATGGGTCCTCACCTAGCCTAACTGAGGGACATCTGGCGCCTCAGACCTCTCCTGTTATTTACAGACAAACAACTCAGCAGAGTGGGTATGTGCTTAGGAGTGCTCTGTGGGTTTTTCCAAGGACAAGGGTCACGCCCCCTTCCTTAGGACAGGCCTTGAGGTAGAAGCTGCTGTTATTTATTTTTTAAAATGGAGTCATATTAGTTTCTCAACCTGAGGTGATAGTTCTAAGATCCACAGTAGCTGCTTGAAACCCTGGGTAGTGCCACACCCCACCCACCCACACACACTTTGTTCTTCCCTGTCCATGATAAAGTTTAGTTTATAAATTAGGCACTGTAAGAGATTAATATTAAGAGAAAAGTTGTAATAGTGTACTATCATGAAAGTTTGCACTTGGCCACTATTAAGTAAAACAAGGGTTACTTGAACACAAGTACTGTGATACCATAACAGTAGTACAGACAGAGTGGATACAGTGGACCAAGGGGTGACTCATGTCTACAGTAGGACAGACAGTAGTTGATGTGAGATTACATCATTGCTCAAAACAGCACTCGATTTAAAAATTACAAATGTTTATTTCTGGTGTTTTCAATTTAGTTTTGTTTTTTGTTGTTTTTTTTTTTAATCTTTGAAACCATCAATTTTATACAATTTGTGAAAAAAAAAAGAAATTTTTCTCCCAAAGCATGGGTGAAAGAGCAAAGAACAGGGCAGGGGGAAGTGTCCCAGGGAAAAGTAGCTATGACATGTTTGGAAGTGTCCCAGGGAAAATCTATGATGGGTATCGCAGGTGGGAGCAGAGGAGACCCTTGGTGCATCTAGATGCACTCCTAGCCATCGCGACATCATACTTTCTACTTGCTATGGACACCCAAGTATTATAGTGGTCATTACCCATGTTGATAATGATTTTCATAATTGCAGTACCCGGGAGTTTGGGGAGTGCCTCACTAGAAGTGGGTGAAGCTTCCTTGGCCTGGCTCAGCCATTGGTGCTGTATTACCTGCTCTGTGGTAGGCCTCTGCATGGGATCCATTGTCAGTAATTTCACTGATCAGGCTCTGTGCTCACCCAGAAACATGTGGAGGAATGTTATATGTTCCTTGCGTGATCAGCTCCTTGACCTCCTTACCAGTGCTTGCCATAAATGGGTGTTTCCCTGTGAGCATAAACTAGAGAATGACTCCCAGACTCCAGATGTCAGTCAGGGGCCCCTTCCTTCCACTTGATGACTTCTGGGGCAACATAGAGGAGGGTGCTTCAGGACCTGTTCAGTTTCTTTCCAGCTGTGAATCTGGTGCTCAAGCCAAAGTCAATGAGTTTGTCATTGCTACTGGCATCCACCACCACATTCTCCAGCTTCGGGTCAAGGAGCATGACACCCTTCTCATGGCAGCTTCCAGAAGCTTTTCCTACTCTTAAGTTGTTCTTGTTGTGTGTTTTGGTCACTGTGACAAAGGAGCTAATTAAAACACAGCCATGCATCATTGTGCATAGCTTCACAAATGGATGTGTGTGTGTGTGTGTGTGTACTCGCCCGCGCACAGTGCTGGGAACTGAACCAGGTCCCTGCATATGCTGGAAAAGCTCTCTTAATGTGCACATCCCATCCCTGGGGGTGGAGCTTCCTGGCCTAACCAGCTCTCAGAACTGTTACATTGAAGCTAAACTATCAACCGGGATTTTGGAGAGATAAATAACATTCAAACCACAGCATTTGATAAACAAGAGCCTAGGGAGCTGGTCTCCACTAGATATGCCCTGCATGAGGGGAGTCCTTCAGGTTGCACTGAGGACATTAGATAGGAATTCAGGTCTTGATGAAGACAGAAAGATCCCTGGTGCCGCCGTCTGGCTGGGCACACAATCACGAGCCACCACACAGCTTGTGGATTCAAACAGCAACTCTTTATTCCCAAACTCACACCAGCCGTCTACAATCACGTTCTGGGGAAATCCACGTTCTCTGCCCAAATCCACCTCCACTGGGCTTCTATCTCTCAAAAAATACTGTCTAAATCCCGTGAGAACTCAAGGGGAACTCAGGCAGCAGGATACGCCCTATTCCCAGCAGGAATAATCTTAAACCTTAAACCTGGAACCTAAACCGGGAACGCCCTAATCCGCCTTGGTCCTTGAACAAGGTCACCTACATTCAATGTCACTGCAACATGGGGTACGCTGGCAAGGAAATTGTCATACCTACTTGGCTAATGGCTCCCAGCACCCTGGTAAAGCAAATTCATGACAATTATAAAAGTTAGTGCTTCTTTTGTTTTCTACAAGATGTAAGAGAATAATGTATCAAAACACCCCAATTTGGGCTGGGGCTGTAGCTCAGTGGCAGAGAATAAACAAAATAAAAGGCATACTGTCTATCTAAAACTACAAAAAAATGTTTTAAAAACACCCCGATTTTATTCTAGATATTGAATAAATACCGTATATAGCACTGTAACATCAGTAACCGAAGGGGAAGGGTTGGAGAGGCACAGCAGCCACATCTGTACACTACTGAAGTCAAGTTGCTGTAGATTCACACCAGAGTGACATCTCTTTCTCACATTAAATTTAACCCCCATGGGAACTACAAAGAAATACCAATAGAGCATACCCAAAGTGAGAGGTAAGGGAATTAAAATGTTTCACTAGAATCAACTAAATAGGAGGGAAGATAATCATATAATAAAGCAAGTCATATTGAATAAAAGCTTATGCTTCTCCTTATAAGGACACAAACCACACTGAACCAAGGGCCATGATAAACATCAAAGCCCCACACATGTCCAAACTTCTATGCTATAAGCACTTCTCCTGGCCTATGAACTATCTTAAGTGAGAACAGGGACTGGATCTTATTTAATTTTGGATGCCCTAGTACAGAACTTAACACCTAGAAGTTTTTCACTTAATGTTGGTTGATTGTTCTTTGTTGTTGTTGTTTGTTTTTGCTGATTGAGTGGGTGGATGGATGAATGGATGGACAAATAGATGGATGGACAGATAAGCAAGTAGGTGGAGGCATTGATGGATGAAAGACAGGAAGGATGAGTAGTTAGATGTATGGTTGTGATACAGGTCTGAAAAATCAGGATTGGGTCCTCATTCCTCTGGTGTTGAAGATTAAACATCCAAGAAATGCCAAGGAAAGAGTAAAAAGTAAATTTTTTTAAGAGACAGGAGATGGGGGGCACTTCTCTGGAGACCTGGAGAATAGGGGACCCAGAGCTCATGCCCTGTGGGAATGGGGGTATCTTACCCCTTTATAGTTTTTAGGTTTCCTTTCTTCTAGTGCCTGCTGACCAAAAGGCAGAAAAAGAACTGTCCAGGGGGTGATTGCTTGTGTTGAAAGTGTGATTCTTCCCTTTCCCCAGAAGTGTTAGCAATCCGCTGTTGGGGAAGTGCTATCTATTTATTGCCTTGTCTTTGATAATCAGCTATCTGTCCTTTGCCCCAGTCTCATTCCCCCCGCTCTGAATAAGGGAAATGGGCAATGACTTCTCTGGTGCTTCAGACTGAGAGAGGGTGACATATGGTAAGCAGTTTGGGTTTCCCTTTTAGGAATGTTTTGGGTCGGCCAAAAAGTCCCGGTAAAAGTCTGATTCTGAAAGAACAGGCCTTAGAATTATCTGGAGGTGGGCGCTTCATGATGATATTGATGAAGGTGCTCTTGCCTGAGTACTGCAGCCCCATCAGGGTCATCTCCATCTCCTCCTTTCAGAACAGAAAATGAAACCAGTCCAGGAGGCTGGAGATGAGTGCCAGAATGATGATGGTGTGGAGCATGGACAGGCAGCAACATGGTGAATACTTCCATACAAGCAGCCTTTGGCCTGGACCCTAGCCCAAAGTTTTCTCAGGGCACCGACCTTCAATTTAGTATTTTTGGACTCTGGTTGACCACTGGGTAACTGAGAAAATGGAAAATAAAATGGGGTGGGTGGGGTAATCAGAATATTTATTACTGATGCATAAATGGGCAGTTGGTTTTCCAGTTGTCAACTTACTTATATTTGGTAGAGCTAAGATTGAAATGTGATTGTTTGGCCTGGAGCTTGGTTTTTTGTTTTTCTTTTTTTAATGGTGCTGGGGATTGAACCCAGGGCTTTGTGCATGAGAGGCAAGCACTATACCAACTTAGCTATACCCCCAGTCCCTGGAGCCAGTTTTTAATTTGACACAAAATAGGCTATTGAGAATTTTCAACTCTATAAATTGGATAATCTAGCAATATTGGTCTAATACTTCCCACAGAAACAATGGTCCTGAGGGGTAATGTAATGTTTAATGTTTACATATTGTCTATGCCAGCTTTCCCTCTATAATTGCTGAATTGAGTCCACACATCCAAGACTGCAAAGCTTGAAATACCTAAGTTTCAGCCTTTTACAGGAGAAGTTTGCTATGCTGACCTCCTTTCTATAACAGAGATTCCAAAACTTGTTGGCTTCAGGATCTCTTTATTACCTTAAAAACTATTCAGGATTCCAAGGAGACTCTGTTTTGTATGGGTTATATTTATTTATACTTGTTAATAACACAGAAAGAAAATTTAAAAATTAAAATTCATTTAAAAGTATAACAGACCAAATCCATGTTAATATAAATAACATATATTTTATGAGAAATCATTGTACTTTTAAAAACTAAAACACTTGTAAGAAGAACAGAATTATTTCACATTTTTACAGATGTCTTTAATATTTGGCTTAACAAGACAGCTGGATTCTCATGTCTGCATCTGCTGTCAATAGGTTAAGATATGTTTAGCTGAAGAAAAGCTGGTTTCAATTATATAACTGGAAAAAGAAGTATTTTTTTTTAGAGAGAGAATTTTAATATTTATTTATTTATTTATTAGTTTTTGGCAGACACAACATCTTTGTTTGTATGTGGTGCTGAGGAACCCGGGCCACACACATGCCAGGCGAGCGCTCTACTGCTTGAGCCACATCCCCAGCCCGAAAAAGAAGTATTTTAATAGCCCTTTAGACACTTGTGAATATTCTTTGGCACTGGATCAGACTTTACAAGTGGTAGTTTCTTAAAGATTAGCTGTGATGTGGAATTTGAAACTGTCAGTGACACATACCCTCCCTCGCTCCCATCAGTGAATTATTTAAAAAAAAAAAAAAACACTTTTAGCAGTTTTTAAAATATGTATTTTTAGATGTTGGTGGACTTTATTTTGTTTATTTATTTATATGCAATGCTAAGAATTGAACCCAGTGCCTCATGCATGCTGGGCAAGAGCCTTAACACTGAGCCACAACCCCAGCCCCAGTGAGTTCTTTTTGTTCTTCGTTAAATTAAAATCCACTGGTCTGTCTTGTACTTTGAATTGATGTTTTATCCCCACATGATTCTGTATATTATGTGCTGATTACTTGGGAAATATTGGTTCACTGAGTTCTGCAGAACTTCCAATGTTGACATATTTAATTAACCAAAAGAAAAAGTTATCATGTTAATATCATTACCTACCTTATACAAAAAAAATTAAGGCTACTTGTGGTGCTATGTCTAATCCCAGTGACTCAGGAGAATGAGGCAGGAGGATTGCAAGTTTGAAAACAGTCTGAACTTTGAGAGATCTTGTCTCAAAATAAAAATTAAAAACACTGGGGGAGTCCCCAGTACAAAAAAAAAAAAAAATCAAAAAGCAAAAAACAAAACAAAAAACAAAAACAAAAAAACAACACTGGTTGAATCCCCAGTATTAAAAAAAAAGTTTTGGAAAATGTCAAACTGAAGGGAGCTATTGAGTTTTCTTTTCTTCTCTTGTGATCTTTTGTGGCTATTGAGTTTTTGAAGTTTCCAGTTTTCTCTTGAAAATTCTAATTCTGTTGGTAACAAGTACAGTCATTTTCCTTGAATTGACAAACTCATTTCATTAATTCTGGAGAAAATATTTCCTAAATACGTATATCTGAATAACTGTACTTTGTGAGTCACCATATCAGGCAAAAATGGTGGTTCATTAAAATTCTAACAACCCAAATACAAGTGATTTTCTTCTTAGAGGACCATCATATTTTGATATTTTAGTCGTGTTCTATGTTTTACCACCTAAGTATTAGACAGACATACACTCAAGCATAAAGATTTAATAAAATTAATGCTTATTGCTTTATTAAGCACGTTATTAAGGGAAACTGGTTTTGTTTATGGTAGATATGTAACAAAAAATACAGTGACTACTACAGCATTTTGCTTGCCACTCCCTTGATTTATGTTATGGATCTAATAGTTTTACCCACCTTTAAAATTACTAATTAGAAGACCACTAGACTGGAGCTGGGGCTGTGGCTCAGTGACAGAGTGCTTGCCTAGCATGTATGAGGCACTGGGTTCAGTCCCTAGCACCACATTAAAAAAAATAAACAAAGGCATACTGTCCATCTACAACTACAATATAAAAATAAAAAGATATTGCTGTTGAAAAAAGAAAAGGCCACTAGACTGAGGTAGTTTGACTTCCCTGAGTTCTTACGTTCACAAAGCAAAACTCAACTCAGTGTAAACAGTCACATTTGACACCAATCAGAAATTTGCTGACTCCAAACTAGAGACCTCTTAAGCTTAAGTAATCACAAATTGCCAACTAAAGTTTAAATGAGACCTTTCATTAGAATGATTCAAATAAGGCTACTGCTCCAGTTTCACAAGTCAAATATTTTCTGCGCTCTAGTTCCATGTTCTCTCCCATAAAAGCCTTTCCCTTGTGCCCCTTGGGCAAAGACCTGAAGGGCTTGTGGTCTCCTGCCCCCCAATGTATGAATCATTGTTTGCTGAAATAAACTCTCATATTTAAATATGTCTCACTTTATTTTTTAATATCACCATCAGTGAAAATGTCAATGGAGTGAAAAAAGTAAATGATGTCTTAGCGTTTTTATGAAAATAGTTTTGATCTCATGGACATCCTTAAGCAGGTCTTCAGCTCACACTGTGAAATCACTGCTCAAGTAGCTTCCTTTATTCTTGATTTTAAGTTGACTGAATCTGATTAAGCTTCTGATAGGTATTTAGGTTTTAAAAAATCTCTTTATTAGAATGGAAATTGTAATGCTTTGTGTCTGAGTGTGTAATATATCCCAGACACTATTCTAATTCTTTTATGAGGATTAACTCATTCAATCACCAGAAAAAACTGTAATGTGATGAGTGCTATTGTTATCTACCTAACAGATGAATAAACTGAAGTACATAGAGGCCAACCCAAAATTATTTAATCAAAACCAGGCATGGTGGTGCACCTACATAATCTCAACTACTTGGGAGGGTGAAGCAGAGGATCCCAAGTTCAAGGTGAGTCTGGACAATTTAGCAAGGTGCCATCTTAAAATAAAAAGGACTTGAGGATATAAATCAGTGGTGGAGTACTTGCCTGACATGCCAGAGGCCCTGCATTAGATCCCCAGTATTGAAAACAAAACAAACAGGATTTAAACCTAGACATTGTGGTTATTGAACTCATCTATGTAACACTATATTACCTCTTAAATATTTGATTAATATATAAATTAAGTTCATTTGCTCCAAGAAAATCAAATTTTCCCTCTTACACTTAAACGTTATGATTATGAATTTGTTTCACACAAATAAATACTTTAATGTAGAAGTCACTGCTAGTGCAATTATTGCCTTTTTCTTTCTTTCTTCTTTTTTTTTTTTTGTATATCCAGGATTGAACTCAGGGCCACTCAACCACTGAACCACATCCACAGACCTATTTTGTATTTTATTTAGAGATAGGGTCTCACTGAGTTGCTTAGCACCTCCCTGTTTCTGAGGCTGGCTTTGAACTCATGATCCTCCTGCCTCAGGCTCCTGAGCCTTTGGGATTACAGGTGTGCACCACGGAGCCTGTATTCTTTATCAAAAGCAAATACATCTTCTTGTGACTTTTCTCTGATGATCATGAATAGCTGTTCCTACTGATTGATACCTCTCTTCCCTTTCTCTTTTTCCTCTAGTACTTTGTAGTCTAAAATTTTATATATCATCTCAATGCTGCACCTACCACCCTTGACTACTAAACTGAAATAGCTATTTATAGTTAAGGGTGTGGATTAATAACAAACTGTATTCACAAAGTTCTGTTTAAGTAACTGATGCTTGCTTAGCTGTACTGCAGGAAAGTTTTGGAGGCCAAGATAATAACTTTTTTTTTGGTGCTGGGGATCAAAGTCAGGCCCTTGTTCATGCTAAGCTGGGGCTCTACCCCTGAGGTACATCCTCAGCCCCCATGTTAATAATTTTTATATTTATTCTAAGAACAATGGAAATTATATTAGGCTTGATCATTATCATTTAGTGTGTACAGATAAAGCATAATATGAGTTAGGAGACTCAAGTGGGGCTAATGAGTACCTTTATGAATGCATATTCATTCAGCAATTTATTAGGAGTACACACAGCTTTAGTAAATTCCAGAAATATAAGGATAAATAATATACCGTCAATTCATAGTATAGATAGGGAGTCAAACTGTAAAGAAATCAATGCCAATGGGAATTGGAAATACAATAAATATACGCAAAAATCGGTTTGGGACCCTTGCTCTGCTCTGTAAACAAGCATTAAGCTTGACTAAGTTCAGGAGCTTGAGAGCGTTTTCTGACAACTCATAGTCTCGCGGGTTTTTTTTTTTTTTAATTTCTTTTGAGTACTCTTGGGTAATGGAGGAGATAGTACTCCTTTCTTCCTTAAGAAATATTTAAAATTAGAGAACTGTGGGAATTTTGTCATAAAGAAGGCTAAAACACAAAGAACAGGAGATTGTTGACTTCTTTTTATATTCTGTGAGGATTTTCATCTGGGCGGCGAACTCATCTGAAGAAGTCAACGGTTTTGCCCGGGTTAGTGACACACTTTAGTAATCACAGTCATTCTGGAGACAGAGGCAGGAGGATCATAAGCTGGAGACCAGCCTGGCAACTCAATGAGACTATGTCTCATTGATAAAATAAAAAAGGCTGCGATGTAGCTCAAAGGTAGAGCACTCCTGGGTTCAATCTCCAGTAGTCGGGGAGGAAAAAAAAAAAAAAAAGAGTCATGGGTTTTAGAGAAATTCCAAATCATTTTTCCCACCCGTGGGCTGAGCTGGCTGGCCGCTCGAGCGGCGCTTCCCCGCCCTCCCGCTAGGGCGGCGCTGTTCGGAAAGCCTGCTTGCCTTTGCGGAAGGCGCCGCTCTTGGCGTTGCGGCATCGCTGACACTCGGAGGCGAGACTTCCTCCGCGGTTGCAGGCTGAGTGCGGCACCGGTGTGGGCTGCAGCTGCAGGACGTTTCTCTGTGCGGCTTGCCATGGAGCGCTCCGGGCCCAGCGAAGGTGCGTTCGGCAAGGCGAGCCGGGGTGGGTGGGCGTGCTGTCCCTGGTGCCGGGCGCCGCACTAACGGGAACTCCTCTCCTTTTTCTTGCCACAGTGACAGGCTCAGACGCGTCGGGACCCGACCCAGAGCTGGCAGTTACCATGGGCTTCACGGGGTTCGGTGAGTGAATGGCAGGGGCAGAGCCCCGTCTCCTTTTGCAGAGGATTTAAGAACTGAAGGTCAGGAGAGAAGGCCGAGTTGTCACTTCTGCGTTGCGCTTTGTGGCGTGCCAACTCCTTTTAGCTTTAGCGTAGAGTCTCTAGTTTCTCGATATTTTCCTCATTCGTCTTCTACCCTTCCCTTCTGTTGGGACCAGTGCACACGACACTTACCGACAAGTCTTGAAAGAAAGGTACAGTTTTTGGGACTTACTCAGAGGAGAACATATGTTGGTGGAAGGAATTGTCTCTTTGCGTCCTGAAACAGAGCTAAGAAATGGCCTTTTTGGAAAAAAAAAGGGGGGGGGGCGGGGGAAGTCATTAGATAATATTATAATTGTTGTTCGATCCCCCTTTTTAAAAAAACATTTATTTATTTATGTATCTTTAGTTTTAGGCGGACACATTATTTTGTTTTTATGTGGTGCTGAGGACCGAATCCAGTGCCTCACGCATGCTAGGCGAGCGCGCTACCACTGAGCCACAACCCCAGCCTCTCGATCCCCCTTTTGTTAAAATATTTTTTAACATTTACTTTTTAGTTGTAGGTGGACACGTACCTTTATTTTATTTTTATGTGGTGCCAAGGTTCGAACCCAGTGTCTCACGCATGCTAGGCAAGTGCTCTACCACTGAGCCACAACCCTAGCCCTGTGTCGTCCCTTTAAAAATTTTTTTTTTTGGTAGTTGTAGATGGACAGCATGCCTTTATTTTATGTGCTTATTTTTGTGTGCGGTGCTAAGGATCGAACCCAGTGCCTCACAAGTGCTAGGCAAGCACTCTGCCATGGAGCCCCAGCCCCTGTTCGGTCCCTTTTGCTTCTTTTTCCTCCAAAAATCTTTACTTCAATCTTTGTGTGGACCCTAGTTATGGCACATTATCGGGTAAAGAAAAGGGTCTCAACAAGATGTAGTCATCGGTTTAAAGCATTGCCCTCAGTAAAAATCAAATGTAAATTGTTTTTCCATCCCATTTTTGCTGGGAACAAATGTCAGGCTAATGTATTTAATTCATTTATTCAGTTCATGTCTTCAGCCACATGTTTACTATCTTCTGGTGAGCACAGATCAACAAATAGGTAACTACAATATTTATTTTCATTTCAGGTCTTTTTTTTTTTTAATTTTAAAACCCTCCCCCCTAATTTCAAAAACAATACTTATTAATAGCAGAAAAATCTAGAGAACACAGTAAATCACAAGGAATAAAGTAAAATCACTCATGATCTAAAAATCAAAACAAAACTTCTCAGTTTTTCTGTATTAAGAAAATTAATATACTTATGTGTAAATTTACATTATTATTATTATGTACTGGGGATTGAACCCAGGGATGCTTACCACTGAGCTACATCCCAGTCCTTTTTTTTTCTTTTCTAAATATTTTTAGTTGTAGATGGACACAATACTTTATTTCTTTATATTTATATGGTGCTGAGGATTGAACCCAGTGCCTCACACATGCTAGGCAAGTACTCTACTGCTGAGCCACAACCCCAGCCCCCTAGTCCTTTTTATCTTTTATTTTGAGACAGTGTCTTTCTAAGTTGCTGAGGCTGGCCTCAAACTTTAGATCCTCCTGCCCCAGCCTCCCAAGTTGCTGGGATTACGAGCATGCACTATTGTACCCAACAATTTATAATATAGCGAAAGACAATATTTTGAGGATTCATGTATTGTAAAATGTTCTCCCAAAACATGAATTTTTTTTTTTTTTTTTTTGTAATGCTGGGATCAAATCAAGGGCTTCATATATGCTAAACACATGTTCTACTACTGAGTTATACTGCTGTCCCAAAACACGATTTTGAATGAGTGGATAATAGACTAATAGTGCTGTAATGTGTAATATTTTTAACTTTCCCTTACATGGTTTGTAATTTAAATTTTTTAAAAATAAGGCTAAAAGAACATTTTTTATGAATAACACTTTTCTTTTTTCTATAAGGCTTTTTATGTGTATTTCTATAGAGTAGATTTCTAAAAGAAGGGCAACTTTTTTTTTTTACAATGTAAATATTAAAAAGTATCTAAAAAAATGAGTATGCATTTTTAAAAGCTGCTTGACAGTTACTGCCATAATGCCTTTTAGAAAGGGTGTTTCAATATGTACCAAAGTCAGCAGTTTATAGTAGGAATGCCATTCTTATGATACCCTACCAATGCAGAATACGAATTATCATTTTAAAAAGTGATATGTGAAAAATGTTTATTCTTTTTACTTTGTGTTTTAAAATTTTGTGTTTTAAAATTACTTTTGTGTTTTAAAATTACTTTGTGTTTTAAAATGAACATGTGGTTCATTCAAACATTGAGATTCTTCATAATTTCTTTAAACTCTCAAATTTTTGGTGTCCTATTTTTCACCATTATGAATTGATTGTATTGCTAATAATTAAACATGGGACTTACACATTGGGGGCCATTTTTTTAAAAGATGGGGGTGGTCTTATTATGTTGCCCTGTTTGGGACTGAACTCTTTAGTTTAAATATTTCTCTAGCCTTAACCTCTGGAAGTAGCTGGGACTGTAGGTGCACTAAGGGCCAATGTTTGAGGATTTAACCTGAAGGCTTTTGGTTGTGTTCATTATTACATTGTTAATAAATCCTACAATCCAGTATTACATTCCTTTACTCAAGAGTGAGAGGAATGGTCCAGATGTTTATGCCAAGTAGGGGAAAGTTATGGGGATCATCCCCATTTCTACAGCTTTACATTTCACATTTAGTGTTTGGTTCTTTGGGAGTTTTAATACTATGTTTAAGATAATATGCTTAAAAATATAGTTAGTAATTATATATTTTTTTCCTGCTGTAACAAATTACCACAAATTTAGCATCTTAGAACTAGGCGATAATTATTGGTGCTGTTTTATCAGTCAGAAGTCCAGGTGAGCTGTGCTGCTTTCTCTGCTCTGGGTGTCAAGGCAGAAGTGGGGTGTTGGGAAGCCTGTTCTCTCATCTGGAGGATCTGGTGTGTGTCAGAAAAATCTGCATCCATGCTCAATACAGTTCCTTGCAGCCTTTCTGTCTGGCTGTCTCCTACCTCCTTAGCATACATGGAGTTCTCTTCAATGTTGTCCTTTTGTCTTCAAGCCAACTTCAGTGCCTTGAGCCCTTCTCCTGCTTTTGAATCTCTTTGGAAAACATAACTGTTTTTCATCTTTGCTTTTTAGGGCTTTGTGATTAAAATGGACTGAATAGAAAAGTCTCCCTATTTTAAAGCCTGTAATCTAATTATATCTGAAAAATCCCTTTTCCATGCACTTGGAATAGTTTCTCATGTTCTAGAGATTGAGGTGTGGACATTCTCCATTCTGCTCAACACACCATGGTTAAGGATCCAGATAAATTAGGGAAGTATAAGGAAGTTGGCCATTTAATGTTACAGGTTGAGCATTCCTAATTGAAACTTCTGCAATTCAAACCTTTTGAACATTATGACAGTGTGCAAAAAGTTTTGGATTTTGAATTACGGATGCTTAACCAGTAAAATCTGTGCACATATTTCAAAATTTGAAAAAGCCCCAAATCTGAAATGCTTGTGGTTCTAAGCATTGGATAAGCGATATTCAACCTATACCTAGTATTTGAGGTTACCATTAAAAAGTCTCTGTAGGGCTGTAGCTCAGAGCACTTGCCTAGCACTGGTGAGGCACTGGGTTTGATTCTCAGCACACCACATTTAATAAATAAAGTAGAATTTTAAATTAAAAAAAATTCTCTGTAATCTAAATTTTTTTTTCCTTGATTTTTTTCTTCTTATTTTGGAGTCTTGATAGAAAGTAGACAGCCTAAGTAGTTATTGATCAGCCAGTAATTATTAAATACCTGAAGTTTGGCCAGCTTATTAAAAGATAGTCATAATCTGTCATTTGCTCCTGTTTTAGGAAAAAAAGCTCGCACATTTGACTTGGAAGCTATGTTTGAGCAAACTCGAAGAACAGCTGTGGAAAGAAGTCGGAAGACACTGGGTAAGAAGTTCAGATATTTGTCCTTTTCCTTTTATTGGTTTAAATACTGTATATACTTAGCAAGACTATTTTGACAGTTAAAAGACAGAAAAATATTTTCAAAGTTGTTTAAGGGACCATATGTGCTGGTTCTTTTTTACAAGCAGAACTTTAATTCTTTTTTCTTTTTAAACATGGTAAAAGCTGCACCTAAATAGGATAAGAAGGTCTGCATTCTAAAATCTTTTAAAGTGTGTTCTGTGAACAAATAAGGATTCTCAATTAATTTATAGGAATCAGAATAGCAGTTTCTT
Source organism: Marmota marmota marmota (assembly GCF_001458135.2). NCBI lineage: Eukaryota > Metazoa > Chordata > Mammalia > Rodentia > Sciuridae > Marmota > Marmota marmota. Next base: position 2,423,702 of record NW_025999961.1, on the reverse strand, counting down.
TATTACTTCTCCTCCCACCTCTGTCTGACTCTCATTTCATTTTTTTCTTTCCTGCTTACAGCGGAACCAGTATTTGGAAGGCTGGGCCAGAGGTGGCTCTCAGAGCTGTTTACACCACTGACTGTTGACCCAGACAGTATAGAAAATTGAGACATACAGTGAATGTGGCTGCTGCTGTTGAATCCCTGCCTTAATGAGTTGTATCAGACATTTAATGAAGGCCTTAATTTCCAGACTGGTTTGATACCAGATGGTTGGCAGTTCTAGGTACCACCTCAGAGTTTTCGGAGAAGACTGACTCCTCTGCTTTCTTTGGATCTGATTCAGCTTATTCTTATACTAGAGAAGAGGCTAGCAATCAGACAGACAGGACTCCTCAAAAAATTCAATTTAAATGAATATTGTTATCGTACTTGTCATTGTTGGTTTAAAAGTGATAAATGGTTTAGTAGCAATATCTAACATTTAGATTGTGAGCTTGAAACAACATATTTCTGGTTTTTTGAAGAAAATTTTTGTGTGTGTGTGTGTGTGTGTTAAAAAGGCAGCTAAGTACATACACTATTTGGTTTTTAATCTTCATTATGTGAAATTTCAAATTATACATACAGTAGTGAACTACCATTTACCTATCACTCAGATTTTAACTACTGTAACAATTCATTGCTGGGCTTGATGGCACAGCCTTGTAATTTCAGTGATTTGGGAGACTAAGAAAGAGGATCGCAAAATCAAGGCAAGACTCAACGAGACCATCAGCAACTTAGCGAGACCCTATTTCCAAAAAAAAAATAAAAAAGGTCTGGGGATACAGCTTAGTGATAAAGCACCCCTGGGTTTAATCCCCAGTCCAAAAAGAACAAATAAACAAATAAAGCAAGCTACTGTTCCATTTGCTTCCTTTCTCTGATTACTTTGAGGCAAATCCTAGACATACTGTTTTATCTATAAATATTTAAGCATGTATCATAAAGCAATAAGGATCCTTTAAAAAAACCAGAATATTTTTTTTTTAGTTATGAATGGACCTTTATTTTTTATTTATTAATACACGGTGCTGAGAATCAAACCCAGTGCCTCACACATGCTAGGCAAGTGCTCTACCACTGAGCCACAACCCCAGCCCTTAACCAAAATACTTTATAAAAGAAAGGAAAAACCAAACTGTTTTTCCTTTTCTCACATACTTCATGTCTAACACCAAATGTGTGGGAGTTTTTCCTCTGGCATCAAGCAATTCTTTTTTTTTAAAACCGAACACTAGTTAAAGGTCGTAAAGACAGACTTTATTCAGTAACTATTTTTTTTTTTTTAAAGAGAGAGTGAGAGAGAGAGAATTTTAATATTTATTTTTTAGTTGTCGGCGGATACAACATCTTTGTTTTGTATGTGGTGCTGAGGATCGAACCCGGGCCGCAGGCATGCCAGGCGAGCGCGCTACCACTTGAGCCACATCCCCAGCCCCTCAAGCAATTCTTATATGAACACCAACTGGGTTTTTAACAACTCAATTCATTTCTGAAACTACTTACCTGGAAACCTCCACAGTACTGCTACCACTTCAGATGTTAATTGCTGGTCCCAGATTGTGACCTGTGTCTCTGGTCCACTGACTATAAAATGGCATTCTCATGAACCCCCATCTGCTGTGCTTAATAATTTTCTAGGACAACTCTTAGAGCTTAGGGAAACACTTTACTTAATATTTACTGGTTTATAAAGGATATTCTAAAGTATAGAGATGAACAGCCAGGTGAAGTGATGTAGTGGGCAAGGTATGGGTTTGGGTAGATTCAGGGTACACCAATCCCTAAGCTCTTCCACATGTTCAGTAACCTTGAAGTTCAACTATAGTTTTCAAGAGGTTTTATAGAACTTATCTCTAGCCAACCCCCTTTTTTTCCCAGAGTAGTTCTATCCTGAGACTGTCTAGGGGACCTACAGTACTTTATCTCAACTTAAACTGGTTTACATGATCAAAAGGGGCTCCTAATGAATAACAAAAGACAGTTCGGACAACTCAGGAAATTCTTAAGATTTTAGGAGCTCTGTGGTTGGATATGGGGACAAAGATCAAATATATTTCATATTGTATATCACATCTAAAAAATCAATTTTAATATCAGATACAAAGGTATGTTCTCTGAGATATATTTACAAACATTTCAAGCATTTATAAACATTTTTATGAATGCTTATACTGTCAAAATTTTGGTATATTGTATTTAGTTCTTTACATATGTCATACAAAATGCTTTGAACAGGGCTGGGATTGTGGCTCAGTGGTAGAGCGCTTGCCTAGCATGTGTGAGGCACTGGGTTCAATCCTTAGCACTACATTAAAAATAAATAAACAAAATAAGGGTATTGTGTCCATCTACTACTTAAAAAAAAAAAAAGCTTTGAACAGGGAGATATATCTTATTTAGCAATATAAGTTTTGTAGTCCCCAGCAAAATAGATTCTTAGTATATATTTGAGGAAATTGAATTGGATTTAGAATTGTAATACTACACTTTAAAAAAATCCTGACTATCTGGAAAATATTTTAGGTTGGCACAATCCACTGGAAAAAGCTTGGCATATGGAGCTGGAGAATTTAGGTTTGAAATTCAGCCCCACAATCTACTAGATGACTAAAGCTGGATGGGTTGTCAAACATCTGATCCTTAAATTCTCTGTTAGGTGGATATGATAAGATCTATCTTGGGGGTTCTTGAAGGGATTAGTATGTTGGGCATATTATCTTGTAAATAGTGAAGTATATTTCTATTTTTAAATCCTATAATTTTTCTTCATAAAACATGTATGTACTCTACCTAAGAGAAATTTCAGGGAATCATTAGATTTTTACATTTCTGAAAAATTGTCTCAAGACTGTTCTTAATATTTATTAACAAGTTAAATGTATTAAACTCTCTTGATTTAGTATTATGTTCTTGGACTTGGACTGCTGTTTCTATCCCTGATTTTAACACCTGAATCTACATTGATGTCTGTTTGAAAGATCTGCTTAGCTGTAGTATGTAAATGGAAAATGTGATTTGGGATAATTTATTGGAATATGTTAGTAATCTTCTGTCTGGGAAGTTATTCATTGGAAGACATTATTTTTGTGTTTGCCCAATTTGGCAATTAAATTACATCCAGACAATTGGATTGACATACAATTTCACTTTAAAATTGGCAAATTTAAATATAGGCATTATTAATTTCATGGTTAGTATTGGGGTCTTTACCTGGGCATTGGTTCACACATGGGGTAGTAAGACCTTAACACTCTTAATAGTAAGTGTAATTGTCTTTGTATGTGGATGTGAACTGTTTTGGTTCTAAATGCCCTAGTAGAAAGAATGAATTACTATAAAATCTTAATAAAATATGTGTTAAGAAATGTATGGAAGTTATACAAATTGTTTTAATATGTCCTGTATGTTCCTGAAAGGTATAAGACATGAAAGACATAGACCCCCTTAAAAAATCATGAGGAAATAAATGGGGAAGAAACATTTTCTTTTATTCAGATATTTAATTTGGGTGTGATTATGCTTTGGGTGAATTATGAATTTTTTTCTGTTACTTGATGGAAAAAACTATTTTAAGGTAGGATTTGAATCTAATGTCAGTGGATGACTTAATGAACCTGAAAAGAGATAATTGTTGCAGAAATTTCAGAAATTAGACAAGCTTTAGGAAGAATTTTATTTTCCCCTGAAACATTTTTTCTCTCCAGCCAGCTAAATTCTTCCTCATCTTATGAATCTATGTTATGTTTTACTTTTCCTTGGAATTGTTTTAATATCTCTTGGGTATCATAGTTGTTCCTCACCTGTATTTTTATAAAACTATAAATTATAAATTTATTTGCATATTGTTAATGTCTAAAGCTACAACTTTGTTCTTTGTTTTCATATGTACTGTGCCTAACAGCTTTATCTGTAGTAGTTACATCCCTAATTTTTTAAAAATTTCTTTTAGTTGTTGATGGAAACTTTATTTTTTTCATTTTATTTATATGTGCTATTGAGAATTGAACCCAGTGCCTCACACATGCACACATGTGAGGCAAGTGCTCTACCACTCAGCCACAACCCCAGCCCCACATACCTAAATATTTTTTTTTCATTTATTTTTTGAAGTTGTAGATGAACATAATACCTTTATTTTATATATATAAAATATATAAATATATATGTGTGTGTATATATATATACACACATATATATGTGTGTGTGTGTGTGTATATATATACACACACACTTGTAGATGGGCATAATATCTTTATTTTTATGTGGTGCTGAGGATCGAACCTAGTGCCTCACGTGTGCTAGGCAAGCAGTCTGTCTACTGAGCTATAGCCCCAGCCCATTTTCCCTAAATATTTAATGGAGAAATGTAGTTAATGTAATTGAAACAGTCTCATCTAGTTTCTTATTCGTTAGTATTTTGCCATTAAACAGATTTTAAATTAAATTTTTATGAAATTGGTAGGCCAGTGAGTTTTTTTGTTTTTTTTAAAAAAGAGAGTGAGAGAGAGAGAATTTTTTAATGTTTATTTTTTAGTTTTCAGCGGACACAACATCTTTGTTTGTTTGTGGTGCTGAGGATGGGACCCGAGCCGCACGCATGCCAGGTGAGGGCACTACCGCTTGAGCCACATCCCCAGCCCCAAGTGAGTTGTTAAATAACAAAAGTGGGGTTGTGGTTGTGGCTCAGTGGCAAAACAGAACGCTTGCCTAGCATGTGTGAGGCACTGGGTTCAATCCTCAGTACCACACATAAATAAGTATATAAAAACTAAAGGTAGGGCTGGGGCTGTGGCTCAAGTGGTAGCGCGCTCGCCTGTCATGCGTGCGGCCCGGGTTCGATCCTCAGCACCACATACAAACAAAGATGTTGTGTCCGCCGAGAACTAAAAAAATAAATAAATATTTAAAAAAAAAAAAAAGCCAAATGAATCATTTCAGCAAGGTTTAAGTACTGTGGGTAAAGAGAATATCACAATTAGAAAACATTTGTTTTAACTTATATTTCTAGTAATCTTATTTCCTTTACATTTTATCTTAACTTATTTCTTCCTACTAAGTAGTTACTATAGTGAAATTTTCAGGTGCTGAATTACATTTATTGGAATCTGCAGTTTCTGTGAATCCGTCTAGATGGGACAGTTGTTTTGGATAGTTTGCTGTTAACTTAAAGTTGTATACATATGGGATGCTTTTATTTTTTTTAATCTTTTGTTTAAGTTGTAGTTTGACACAATACTTTTATTTTTATGTTGTGTTGAGGATTGAACCCAGTGCCTTGCACATGCTAGGTGAGTGAGTGTTTTACTGCCGAGCCACAATCCCAGCCATGCCCCCCCCCCTTGCCTTTTTTTTAAAGACAAATTGTTACCCAAAAGTAGTAGCTATAGGGAGGGGCCCAGCTTTGCCTGAAGCATAATGATGCCTCCCATCTGGAGAAAATTATTTTCTTAGCGAGGAAAAGATAATGAGGCTAATAATTTAGCAAATAAAATTTCTTCATCGTTATCTTCCTTATTTAGGACAGAATTGGCCCCAAGCTTATCCTATGGGATAAGCTGAGAGTACGAATGTCCCCTCAACGTGTAAGTCTTGGAGGGATGACTGAAAGCAGAAAGAAAGTAGGAGCCAAACTGGCTCAATCTAAATTCTAGATACTATGCTTCTATTTTATTTTTTTAAATTCAGCTTCATCCATAGAAGAATACAGAATTATTGACTCTTTTTACCCATCTCAGTTCAGTGGGTAGCAGAGAAAATCAACATGAGCTGGAATTATAGTTTGCCTTGCCTCTTCCCAGAGAGATTTTATCCTCCAGATTCTACTTGAAAGACTAGTTCCTTGTTGATACTTGCTGGTTATCTCTTTGTTTCTCTTCTTTCACATTCCAGCAACAAGACACTAAAGAATACAACATTGCAGTTAATAAATGTCCTTTGCTACTGCTTAACTGGATGTACAATATTGTATTTTGTTATTAAACAAAGGAAAAAATGTTAAAGATTATCTCAGGTTATTAAGAGTAGCAACTTAGAATCAAACTATATAATTCTTTTTCTTTTCAGTACTGGGGATTGAATCGAGGAACACTCTACCACTAAGCTACATCCCAGCCCTTTTTTTTGTTCTAACTTGAAATAGGATTCTGTTAAATTGCTGAGGATGACCTTCAACTCGTGATCCTCTTGCCCAAGCCTCTTGAGTACCTGAGATTAGAAGTGTGTGCCATATAATTCTTTTCCTACCTAAGTGCCCTCTCCAGTTGCAAAGTGAGATTACCAGAAGAAAAAAACTAAATTTTGTGAATAATTTTTTTTTCCTTTTTAAAATAAACAACTCTAGAAATCTAATAAAGGGGAAAATTTTCTAGAATTTTGGTAGGTAGTCTTGACTAAAAATCCAGTGTAGGAAATTCAGAAATGAAAAAAGCACAGTTTCTGGTTTAAAATGTAACAAGTAAATTACCTAAAATCTCACCTTTGGAGTCTTTTTTACATATCACCTTCTTTATCATTTTATATTGTGCCTTCATGGTTCATAGACTATTCACATGCTAATTTGCATTGCAACTCTGTTAATATTTTCTACATTTCTACATTTTCCATCTGTTTTTATTGGTTGCATTTTATGTTGTCGTGCAGTAATTTTGTTCAATTTTTTCCTATTGATCGTTTAGTTAGCAACTTTTCTTTTTAACTTTATTGTGGTAAAATAGAAGATAAAATTGATCATCGTAACCATTTTTAAGTTTTTAGTTTTGTGCAACTATCACCACCATTCATCTCTGTTGGTTCTATTCATCACATAAAACTAAAACTATTAAATAATAACTTCTCGTTCCTCCTCCCCCCAAGTCCTTTGTCTCTGGTTTTAGCTACTCTGTATCACCTCATGCATCATATAGTATTTGTAATGGTAACATACAGTATTTATCTTTCTTTGATTTGTTTCACTCAGCATTGCATCCTTGAATTTCCTTTTCATGGCTTGAATAATATTCCATTGTATGGATATACCACATTTTGCTTATCCTTTCTTCTGTAGATGGACACTTTGGTTCCTTCCACATTTTAGCTGTTGTGAATAATGGTGCTATGAACGTGGATGTACAAACACCTTTGTATAATTATGCTTTCAATTTTTCTGAATATATTTTTTTCTAGAAGTAAATTGCTGGATCACGTGGTAATTCTGTTTAATTTTTTAAGGAACTATCACTGTTCTCCATCGTGGCTGTGCCATGGCTAATTTACTATTGTTGGTAATACTCTAAATCACATTTTAAGTTTTGAAGTCTAACTGTTGGAATTTCTTAAAATAATCTTTTCAGAAGCAAGAGAAAAAGAAGAAGAAATGAACAGAGAGAAAGAATTAAGAAGACAAAGTGAAGATATTGAACCCACACCATCAGGCTCAAATATGGCCAGAGAGTGCTCAAAATCATTATCCAGGTGCCTGATTCTCTCAGAAGGCTTCTCTTAAACTATTATTTTTCTAAGTGTTCTTAAGACAATTTAGACAAAGATCCTGATATTAAAAGCTTATATAGGAGGCTGAGTCAGGTGGATTGTGAGTTCAAAGCCAGCCTCAGCAAAAGCGATGCGTTAAGCAACTCAGTGTGACTTGTCTCTAAATAAAATACAAAATAGGGCTGGGGATATGGCTCAGAAGTCGAGTACCCCTGAGTTCAATCCTTGGTACTGCCCCCCCCCCCTCAAAGAAAAAGCATATTATATAAGAGGCAATTATCTGTTCCTAGGCCATGAAAAAGTCCTATGTCCTATTGAAATCAGTGGGATTTTATTTATTTATTTATTTGGTACTTGAGATTGAACCCAGAGACACTTTGCCACTGAGCTACATCCCTAGCTCTTTATATTTTTTATTTTGAGACAGGGTCTCACTAAGTTTCTTAGGGCCTTACTAAGTTGCTGAGGCTGGCCTTGAACTTGTGATTCTCCTCCCTTATCTTCCAGAGTTGCTGGGATTATAGGCTTTTGTCACTTCATCCAGCTCAATGGGATTTTTAAAAAGTATTCCATATGATATGTTTAAATCTGTGCATTTTAAAAATTACTTTAAAGTGAAGCTTAATACTAAACTAATTATTAAGAACTTTAAAGAGTATGAACATAGATAGATACCAAATCTGGGTGGAATAATAAAAAAACCTTAAAGTTTAGATTACTATTATTGTTATTTTTATGGTTGAGAATCAAACCCACGGCCTTGGCATTTTAGGTAAGCCTTTTATCACTGAGCTATATCCCCTGTCCTACATATATTATTAATTGTCAAATTGGTTCCATAAACTTTTCATTGTTTAAATATAATATGCTGGGCAAAATCTACCATGGAATTGATTTACTTCTATTCTTGGATAAAAGTATAAATACAAAAACTCATGCTATATAATGTCATTTTTTTGCTCACCTATTCTTTGGTGTAGATCTTTAGTACCTCAGTCTAGACTCTTGAGCAGAACCTTAAGTCTATATCTTGGCGTTTGCTAGAGTTTGTGTCTATTGGGAAGCAGAATGGGACTAGAAGTCCAAGTCTCCCTTTTAATTTTTTGGTACTGGGGATTGAACCAAGGGACAATTTATCACTGAGGAACATCCCAGCCTTTTTTTGCGGGGTGTGGGGGGGAGGTACTAGAGATTGAACTCATGAGCACTTAACCACTGAGCCATATCCCTAGCCCTATTTCGTACTTTAATATTTAGAGACAGGGTCTCACTGAGTTATTTAGAAAATGTTAGGCATTTGTATTTCCTCTTAAGAAGTTAGTAGGAAAAACAATTTTGTTTATGAATTTAGTTCCTAAATTGAAATTGTACAACCATAGACATTATTTAATGCTTATTTAAAAATCTCCTTAAAAAGTCTTCTGAGAGCCGAGGGAACTCCTGTAATCCAGTGGCTTAGGAGGCTGAGGCAGAAGGATCAAGAGTTCAAAGCCAGCCTCAGCAATGGCAAGGCACTAAGCAACTCAGTGAGACCCTGTCTCTAAAAATAGGGCTGGGGATGTGGCTCAGTGGTTGAGTCCCCCTGAGTTCAATCCTTGGTACCCACCCCCCGCCAAAAGAAAAAAAAAAAAAAAAGAAAAAGAGTCTTCTGCGAAAGAGGATTTGATGCTTCTCTATTTTCTCATCCAATATATGCTATTTCTCATGCTCTAGTTTATGTTTTGGTATCACATTAAATCAAGGCATATTTTAAAATATGGAATATATTCTGTTTTCTATCAAAGACATTTTTGGAAATAATTTCATGGACTTTGTTTTGTTTGGGTACATTAGAAGCAAAACACCAGAAATGGAGTTAGAAGCTACATAGAACCTAATGCATTTTATCCAGATTTTATGTGGGTATTAAGACTGGATAATTAGCCATGAAATCAGCATAGATAACTTTAGTTCTCAGTTTAAGGCTTATTTTTGAATTAGTTAACTTAGCATGGGTACTAAGGATCAATATTTTAGTTTAGAGCTCTAGAGGCTTTGAATAAATTTGCATTAAGAAGTTCTGTGGCTTCTAAATGCATAGAGCTGGAAGTTGTCCTTTAATCACAAGGAAGATAATTTGATGAGAGTAAATAACTTAATATATATTTGTAGAATCATTCAGTAGTTAATTCATTAAGCATCGTCTGTGGAGTAGACACTGTTTTAGGCACTGGGGCATATAGCAGTGATTCAGGTAAGAACTCTGTTCTAATGGAGCTCATATTGGGGTGGGGTATTTTAGGGAGTGGACAACAGACTATAAACAACTAAATAACCAATCAAATAAGATAATTTAGCATACATGTAATGAAGATTAGAAATGTAAGGTAATTAAGGTAATAGTGCCTTGGGGATGTGTGAAAATTTAGAGAAGTTGTGCTCTGATGCCTGTTTGAGGTGGTGACAGTTGAGGAAGCCTGAATGGTGGCATAGAAGCCATATAACAAATTATGGAAAGAGTGACCTGGAAAAGAGAACTGCAGTGTAAAGACCCTCATGGTGAATCAAGCTTAAACTGTTCAATTAAGAAAGAAAGCCTATGGGGCTGGAGATGGTGAGCTGGCCAGCTCAAATCTTTAAGGAGGTTTTCCAGCTCTTTGTGTAAGGATAATATGTTTGTGAGAATGTATTCCCTCCTGTGTTGAATCTAGATGAAAATAAAAAGAAAAATCCCATCTTTCCCATCAGTAATTGTTGAGTAACCTTCTATATGTCAAGCATCTCTTAGATGCAAGAAAGAGCAGTGAGCAAAACATAAATTTCTTCTTTCATGGAGCTAACATACCTGAGATACTTTATTAGAAGGTTCTGATGCTTTTAATCTAATTAAAACATTTGAAAGATTAAAAAAGATTAATTGATACTATAAGTAGTGCTGAATTCTCATCTCTCTGGAGATGGGATGGAGGTATGGTGGATATTGGTGGCTCTCAAAATGCCTAGAGATGTTTGATTAGAGACCTTAAATGTGGTCATAAGTGTCTCAAAATATTTTAGATTAAAAGAAAATGGCTGGGGTTGGGGATGTGGCTCAAGTGGTAGCTCGGTCGCCTGGCATGCGTGCGGCCCGGGTTCGATCCTCAGCACCACATACAAACAAAGATGTTGTGTCCGCCGAAAACTAAAAAATAAATATTAAAAAAATTCTCTCTCTCTGTCTCTCTCTCTCTCTCTCTTTAAAAAAAAAATGGCTGGATGAACGAGGTGGTGCATATCTGTAATCTCAGCAACTCAGGAGGCTGAAGCAGGTGGATTGCAAATTTGAGACCAGCTTGGGCAATTTAGTGAAACCCTGCCTCACAAAAATAACAGAAGTGGGAAGGGCTTGCCTGGCATGTGAAGCTCTGGGTTCAATTCTCAGTACTGGGGAAAAATGAATAAATGGGAATCTGTATATGCCTTAGTGAAGATGTGTTTTAGAATCCAAGATTGCTAGTTTTAACTTAAAATGTTGGCAGTTTGGCAAACTTGGATTACTACTCAGAAATAATTTGTTGTTTAGGATTTGTATTGGAACATTTTAGGAGTTATATTAACTCTCTTACACGAATGGCTTTATTTGCTCCTGTGGCAGTGATTCAATTCAGATATAGTTAATAGAGTCATTGGTTATCTCAAAGGTTTTCACTCTATGGTTCTAGTATTTTGTAGTTTTTCTTTGTTGTTCTCTTTATGAGTAACAATGATTTAATGAACCTCTAATGTATAATTGCTGTGACTTGTTATCTTTGACTTATGTTTGGGTAAGATAATTAGGAATTTTTTTTTTTTACTTTCTTAAGATAAAAATAATATTTGAGTTTGTGCTAGTTAGATTTTCATTACAGTGACAGAATACCTGACATAAACAACTTAAATGCAGGAAAGATTTATTTTGGCCCTCATGGATTTAGTTCATGGTCAGCTAGCTCCACTGTTTCTGAGCCTATGATGAGACAGAAAATCATGGGGGAGGGAAATGGCAGAGCAAATTGCCCAACTCATATGGCCAGGAAGCAAAGAGAGTGGGGAAGGGGCCAGGGACAAGATGTACTCTTCAAAGGCATGCCCCTGTGAACTACTTCCTCCAACTGGGCCCCACCTTCTGATAGCCCATTCATCTATCAATCCATAAGTGAATTCACCTATTGATGAGATCAGAGACCTCATGATCCATTTACTTCCCCAAAGCTCCCTCTCTGAACGTTACTGCATTGGGGACCTTCAATTCTTCAACATAAGCCTTTGGGTGACATTCTAGATCCAAATTGTAACATTTCTATATTTAATGTTTGAATTACCAAATGAAAAACTCAAGTGTTAAAAGAAGAGGCAGGGGGCTGGGGTTGTGACTCAGTGGTAGAATGCTCACTTAGCATGTGTGAGGCCCTGGGTTTGATCCTCAGCACCACATAAAAAATAAAAAATAAAATAAAGGTATTATGTCCACCGACAATTAAAAATATTCTTTAAAAAAATAAAAAAAGGCAGGATTTTCTGAACAAGACGGTATATTTAGAGGTAGAGTTTTTATAGTAGCAGAGGCAAATCATTTCTTTTTTTCTTCATTTTTAGGGATACCAGTAGCAGTGAAAGTGAAGACACTTCTGATTCTTCTTCTGATGAGTTAATTGGTCCTCCTTTACCTCCTAAAATGGTAGGAGAACCAGTTAATCTTATGGAGGAAGATATCCTTGGGCCTTTACCCCCACCGCTTTATGAAGAAGGAGAAGATGATGATGATGACGAAGGAGAAGATGAAGGAGAAGAAGAAGTAAGTATTCAGGTATAATTTAAGAATTCATGGGAGTGGCATCTTTATTTTTTTATTTTTTTTTGGTACCAGGGATTCAACTCAGGGCCACTTGACTTCTGAGCCAGCATCCTCAGCCGTATTTTGTATTTTATTTAGAGACAGGGTCTCACTGAGTTGCTTAGCACCTTGATGTTGCTGAGGCTGGCTTTGAACTCATCATCCTCCTGTCAGCCTCCCGAGCCTCTGGGATTACAGGCAAGCGCCACTGCACCCTGCAGGGAGCGCCATCTTTAAAATAGTGTAGAGATGAATTTCCTGCTAAACTGTTAATCATGAGTAAGAATAAAGGAACAGAAAACAAAACGAATCTGAAAAATGCTAGAAGAAGGAAACACAGCTAAAAACTAATAAGTGAAGATAATGTGTTAAAAAGAAATTAATATTACATTTTATTAAATCTATACATTCAGTATAAATGATGAAGAAAGCATGGGGGAGATTTAAAAATAAATTGAATCTAAAATTATCATCAACAATGAAGTGGAAGATGGGAGAGTGGGATTAGAATTCCTTCATTTCGACATCCTTGAATTATTTTGGAGGAGAGTAGAGCTATTAGTTTATACTAGTTTAAGTTCAATGTATAAGTTACAGTTTTAAGAATAATTCCCCAAAGAGTGGAAATAGAATACATAATCTCCAAAATAGTGAAAGGAAACTTGATAAAAATACATATTTGACACTTGGAGTAGATGAGTTTTCAAATATCTCCTTTCTCTGTGACAAATGATTTTTAGTAGTAATTAAGAAATGAAATGAATAGTAATGATAAGAAATAGCTTTTGTCAATCTGTTAGGAATTTTGTCAAAATTGGTATTTGAGTATTCATGTTCATGGACTCACTATACCAAATTTGTCAATTTATGTTCACAGTTGACCAAATAAAGCTTTTTTTTTTTTTTAAATTTTTTTTTTTGTTTTAGGTGGACACATATCTTTATTTATTTTTACGTGGTGCTGAGGATCCAACCCAGTGTCTCGCGCATGCCAGGCCAGCGCGTTACCACTTGAGCCACATCCCCAGTCCCCAAATAAAGCTTTAAATTTAAATTTTGTAATCTTTATCACATAAAACAATGTGTGTGTGTGTGTGTGTATACACACATGTGTGTGAGCCTTTATAAAATTAGGAAAAGTTGATAATTTCATTAAAAATCTTGTTTTAATAATAAATTCTATTAATTGCAATTTAAAAAAAAATTTAGTTTGTTTTAATTAGTTATATATGATAGTAGAATGCATTTGTGCATTACTGTGCCCCAGGTTTTACTCTTGACTGGAATACTATAATAGTCATTTAGGGAATAAACAGTAGTAAAATATAGATACAGGGAGGCAACATAGAGTAGTGATTAAGAGAGTAGGTTCTGTAGCCAAATGGGGCTCTTTTACCTCAAAACAGTAATTTTGGGCAAATTACTTAGCCTCTCCGTGTCTGTCTGTCTGTCTTTTATAAAATAAGACTATCAGCTCAAATTGTGTGGACCTATTGAATGAGTGAGTGTATATATACAGAATCTTTAGTATGGTGTATGATATTTAAAGTGCTCAATTAATGTTTGCTACTATTATTAAGGTCATCTATTTTAACAGCAAAACAGGGAATTGAAAAAAACAGTTTATAATAAAAGCATTTAAAAATGAAACTAAAAGGGAAGTTTCATACTATGTTAAATAAGTTATTTATGCTTCCTTATAGCAGTCAGGTTTATAATAATTAAGGAGCAATAGATATATTCTCTTTAAAATTAGGAATTAAATAGAGATGACAGCTGTCACATTACTAATATTATAGACATTTAAATTTTTAAAAAATATTTATTTTTTTTTAGTTTTAGGTGGACACAATATCTTTATTTTATTTTTACGTGGTGTTGCAGATCGAACCCAGTGCCCTGCGCATGCCAGACGAGCGTGCTACCGCTTGAGCCACATCCCCAGACCAGACATTTAAATTTTTGTATTTATTTTTATGTGGTATTGAGGATTGAACCCAGGGCCTCGCACATAGTAGTCAAGCACTCTACCACTGAGCCCCCCAATTTTTTTTAATTTTAATTTTTGGTACCAGGGATTGAATCCAGGGACACTTAACCACTGAGCCACATCCCCAGCTCTTTTTTAAAAATTTGAGACAGGGTCTCGCTAAGTTGCTGAGGCTGGGTTTGAACTTGTGATCCTCCTGCCTCAGCCTCCCAGACTGTTGGGATTACTGGTATGTGCCACCATGCCTGGCTTATTAGAAGCATTTGTGCTAATTAAAGGTAACTGAAATGATCAGGACTAATTAGAAATGAGAATATTATTGGAGTTGATTTGGCTGTACCTTAAAATGAATTAATCAGAGAAGTTATAATAGATTAACAGTGTGTATTTTAAGGGTTAAAAATGAAAGGGATAATGTTTCACAACAAGAACAACAACAAAAAATTAGGAAAGTTAAGAAAAGATGTGTCTGAATATTAAGAATATGAAGCTTTCCAATAATAAAAGAATTTGAATAAGAAGCATTAAATAATCAGTGAATCATAAAAGAATTTGAATAAGAAGCATTAAATAATCAGTGAATCATAAAAGAATTTGAATAAGAAGCATTAAATAATCAGTGAATATTTCTTAGTTTTCTTTTTCTTTCATCCTACAGAAATTAATTAATTAACCCAACCTGTTTATTTCCTTGCCTAAACCTGGCTATTAAGTTAGCGTGTTGCTGTTTACATCCAGACTGTTAATGATACTTTATCTCCTGTATTTGGTAGCCTGTGAGGTTGAGCCTTGAGCTGCCGGTAACCGAAAATTCAAAATAGCTGTGGTTTAACCAAGATAAAAATGTTTTTTCTTTCTCAGTGAATTAGTCATTAAATAGACCAGACTGATTTGCAGGTTCAGAATATTCCAGACTTAGGTTGCCTCTTTTTTTTTTTCTCCCCCATGACAATCCTCAATTCATGAGCTTCAAGATGGATGCTTAAGAGATTGCCATTATTTGTACAGTTCTGTTAGTAGAAAGACAGAAAGGATAAAGTAAAGAAGGCTAATAGTTTTGAACTTTACATTTTTCTTTCATTTAAGAAGTATAATATTTATTTTGGAAGTCAGAAATTCAGCTAAAATTTAATGCTTCCAATACCAAAGGATGGATTATAGAGGGCAACTAGCCACTATGCACTGAATGTATATTTATATTCAGTGTTTGGTACTTTCAGTTATAGCAATAGTAAATTATGTATTTACTTTGGTTTTTATGTCTTTAGCCATTGTGAATAGTCCTTTGATACTGTATGGCATACACACACACACACACACACACACACATATTTATTTATTCATTATGCATATTTTATTTTACTACATACATTGTGAACATTAGCTCCTTTCTCCAAAGGAACAGAACATGAAACTTATGGATACTGATACAGTTTTCAAACTCTTAGGATTTGTTTACTGTATTAACATGCATGGATTTTATTTTAATTATTTTGTGTCTGGCTGATTCTCTTGTTTGCTTATTTTACTGTTTTTCTTCAGAAATGAATTGTAGTCTTTATGGTTCATTTAATTAACCTATTAAGGTTCAGCTTTTCAATTTCAGTTTCTGTGAACATTTCAACAAAACCAACCAAGGTGAATTAAAATAGATTAGGAATCATAATATAGAGGGTACATATCCTTTCATATATATGTACTTTTTCAAATATATATGTATTTTTCAGATGTTTTAATCAATTACCTATTGCTTTTCTCAAAAAGTAGACCTCTAAAAACAGTAATTATTTCAAAGTTTTCACAAGTGGTGTATTTGTTGCTCAATTTAAGTTTTTATAGGTATTTCACATCTGGGATGATAGGACAAAATGGGTTAAGGAAAGATTTATGAAACTTGTTTCAGCAAAGATCTAGGCAAGCTTGACTATATATCTGTCACTTTCACTTATATACAGAATCATGGGGAATGCCCATCAGGTAAAGGAAGATAGAAAAACTGTCTTTTTTTCTTAACTTTACAAAAGAATTTTCAGTAAAAGATCTTAATAGAAAGTACATTTTGAATGTTTCACTGTTTAGGGAATGTTCCTTGTTAAGTAAGCAAGTTATAGCTCTAAACAAAATAAGCTATTTGCCTTTAGTTGAATTTATGGTTATCATTTTTAATAGCAGGTTTTACCCACTCTTCTTTATTATTTATACAACTAACATATGATAAGTAATTTCTTAGCACTGGGTTCATTAGTAATTCAGAATATGTTTTCAATGACATGTATTATCTTTCATCAGCATGGAGTGATACATAGAAGATCTGATTGATAAATGTATCAGACCTCACCAATCCTGTTTGCCCATTAATTCTCTCTGATAAAGGGAGTTGTTAATTTTGATGACACTGATCAAAACTTCAATGTTTGTTTCCCATTCCTCCATTTTTCCTTCCCTGTGCATTCAGTGCTTTCAATATGAGAATTCATTGAAGTTCTGACCAGCCTTTAGGGACATTTCAAAAGTGATTTCCTCTAAGCAACTTTTCCAGATGTCAGCTGCATGTGCTGCCTCCCAGGCTTGGTTTCTGTCTTCTTTAGCAAACTTAAATTATTTTCCTTGTTAAATCGTCATTTTTTCCTTGTCTTAATTCTTCTGCCTCCCTTTTGCAATCATATGGCATGATCTCAAGTACAGAGACTAGAAGATAAAAGATAGTCATTTTTAAAAACCCCTATAGCATCTATATAGTTTGTATAGAAGTAATATTTGTAAAATGAAATCAAACATTTTTTGGTTTTTATAATCGAAATGTTCATTTTATGACATTTTAGTTTTTTTCCTTTATGACACATTGATCCTTAGTTTTAACATGGAAAATGAAAGTAGGGATAGAAGAACAAGCAAATATGAGTGAAGAAATGAAGGTGAACATTTATTTCCTAAAGAACCATTATATATGCTTTGTCCTGACCTTATAATTTATTTACATAATAATTTAATAATTGTGAGGGCTGCCCTGAGGTAGAATGTGATTGATTAAATTGTATAAATAATAGTTTAAGAATGTAAGAATGCTTAATGATTTTTAACTTCATAATCTAAGCTCAGTCCATTTACCAGCAAACGCCATAATGTCATTCTTCTTTAAGGGCTGAGTAATAGTTCATTGTGTATATGTACCACATTTTCTTTATCCATTCATCTGTTGAAGGGCATCTAGGTTGGTTCCATAGTTTAGCTATTGTGAATTGAGCTGCTATAAACATTGATGTAGTATGCTGATTTTTAAGTCCTTTTGGTATAGACCAAGGAGTGGGATAGCTGGGTCAAATTGGTTGCACCAGTGTGCAACCACCAGCAGTGTATGAGTGTGCCTTTTCTCTCACATCCTTGCCAAAATTTATTATTGCTTGTATTCTTTTTTTTAAACATTTATTTTTTACTTGTAGGTGGACACAATACCTTTATTTTACTTTTATGTGGTGCCGAGGATCAAACCCAGTGACTCACATATGCTAGGCAAGCACTCTACTATTGAGCCACAACCCCAGCCCTTGCTTGTATTCTTGATAATTGCCATTCTGACTAGACTGAGATGAAATCTAGTTTTGATTTGCGTTCCTCAGATTGTAGAAATATTGGAACTTTTTTTTCGTATATTTGTTGGTTAGTTGTATTTCTTCTTCTGTGAAGTGCTGTTCAGTCCCTTAGCCCCTTTATTGATTGGGTTATTTGTCTTTTTAGTGTTGAGCTTTTTTAGTTCTTCCTATATCCTGGAAATTAGTGCTCTATCTGAGGTGCATGTGGTAAATTTTTTCTCCCATTCTGTAGGTTCTCTCTTCATATTCTTGATTGTTTCCTTTGCTGAGAAAAAGCTTTTTAGTTTGAATCCATCCCATTTATTGATTCTTGATGTTACTTCTTGTGCTTTAGGAGTCTTGTTAAGGAAATCAGTTCCTAAGCCAACATAGGGAAATTTGGGTCTACTTTTTCTTCTATTAGGCGCAGGGTCTGTGTTCTAGTGCCTAAGTCTTTGATCCACTTGAGCTGAGTTCTGTATAGGGTAAGAGACAGGTTTAATTTCATTTTGCTACATGTAGATTTCTAGTATTCTCAGCACCATTTGTTGAATTGGCTATCTTTTCTCTAATATATGTTTTTGGTGCCTTTGTCTAGTATGAGATAACTGTATTTCTGTGGGTTTGTCTCTGTGTCTTCAATTCTGTACCATTGGTATATGTGTCTGTTTTGGTGCCAGTACCATGTTGTTTTTGTTACTATGGCTCTGTAGTATAGTTTAAGGTTTGGTATTGTGATGCTTCCGCCTTCAGTCTTCTTGCTAAGGATTGCTTTGGCTTTTCTGGGCCTCTTATTTTTCCAAATGAATTTCATGATGGCTTTTTCTCATTCTATGAAGAATGTCATTGGGATTTTAATAGGAATTTCATTAAATCTGCATAATGCTTTTGGTAGGATGGTCATTTTGACAATGTTAATTCTGCCTGCCCAAGAGCATGGCAGATCCTTCCATCTTCTAAGATCTTCTTCAGTTTCTTTCTTTAGTGTTATGTGGTTTTCACTGTAAAGGTCATTCATCATTTTTTGTTAGATTGATTCCCAAGCATTTTATTTTTTTGAGGCTATTCAACATGAGTTTTTGATAGCTCCAGAATTTGAAGGAAAATTACCAGAGTACATGTTAGTAGGTATGTTATAAACTGCACTGCTGAAATAGATTACATTTTATTCATATACATTTTACTTTACTTACTGATAAGTAGTTAGGCTTAGTTTGCTTAAATCATGGATTGGAAATATTAATGTATATCACTCATTTTTTACTTCATTTTACTTATACACCATTGTATAAAATTATTCTTTAAAATAAAATTTGAAGCTTTATTATTATTTTTTTGTAATGAGATAAGTAAACAAAAATTAAGGTGGGAAGGGTTGGAGAAAGGAGGTGAAAAATAATTTTTTAACCATTCCTATTATTGTACATGAACCAGAAGGTGGGTTTTTTTTTTTATATATAATTCTTTTATTTATTTATTTATTTTTAGTTTTCGGCGGACACCACATCTTTATTTGTATGTGGTGCTAAGGATCGAATCCAGGCCCCATGCATGCCAGGCGAGTGTGCTACTGCCACATCCCCAGCCCCCAGAAGGTCTTTTTAAAAAAGTTTTATTGGTTATTGATGGACTTTATTTAATTATTTATTTATTTGCTTATATGTGATGCTGAGAATTGAACATAGTGACCTAGTGTTTCACACATGCTAGGCAAGCGCTCTATCGCTGAACCACAACCCCATCCCCCCCAGAAGATTTTCTTTTTTTTTTTTTTTTTATAATTTTTTTTAGTTGTAGATGGACACAATATTTTTATTTATTTATTTTTATGTGGTGCTGAGATTCAAACCTAGTGCTTCACAGTGGTAGAATGATCTACCACTGAGCTACAACCCCAGTTCCCCAGAAGTTTTTTTTTTTTTTTAATATTTTTTAGTTATAGATGAACATAATACCTTTATTTTATTTATTTATTTTTATGTGATGCTGAGGATTGAACCCAGTGCCTCACACATGCTAGGCAAGTACTCTACCACTGAGCCACAACCCCAGCCCCAGAAGTTTTTTTGTTTTAATATTTTTTTAGTTGTAGGGGATACAATATCTTTATTTATTTATTTTTATTTGGTACTGAGGATCAAACCCAATACCTCACACGTGTGAGGCAAGTGCTCTACCACTGAGCCACAACCCCAGCCCTGAACCAGTTTTTTTTTTAAGGTGAAGAAGGTTGTAACTCATGATTAAATGGAGACTTTGGGATTATTGAGGATTTTCCTCATTCTTGCTATTCTGTTTCCCATTACTACAGAAAATTGAAATTTAGATTTTTATGACCGTAACTAAGGGCTGGATGTAACAGTGCGTTTTTAGTTGTGAGCACCTGTTTTTCATGAACTTTATATGACTCCCTGGCTGGCACGTTCTGTGATTGAGAGTCCAAATTTGGGCCACCACTGTGCTTCTCTGTCTTTCTGTTCTGAGAGTTTTCATCCCTTCGGCGTTGGTCATTGCCAACCACCTGTATCAGTCAGTCTCTTTTCCTCATACATAGGGAAAAGTTGAAGAGTTAAAAGTGGCTAAAACTTCTCTTCTTTTTCAGAATTTATGTTTTGGTAGTGGATTGAACCCAGGGGTACTTTACCACTGAGCTATATTGCCAGGCCTTTTTTATTTTTTGAGACAGGGACTCACTAAGTTGCTGAGGGTTTTGCTGAGTAGCTGAGGCTGGCTTTGAACTTGTGATCCTCTTGCCTCAGCCTCTTGAATTATTGGGATTACAGATGTGTACCACCATGGCCAACATTTATTTTAGTTTTCAGGAATTCATTTGAGAATAAACTGATTCATGAAGAGTTAACAGGAATTGGCATATATTGAGCACTCAAAAATGTAAGGTTTTATCATTTTTATAATCATCATCAATATTTGATTTAATGATCAATTTTGATTTAATTGAAGCTAGGAAGAAAAGTTTTTAAAAAACAGTGTGAGAATGCTTAATGATTTTTAACTTGAAAGGAAAATTAGTGTTATTTAAAGCCAAGCAATTTAATTATACCTGCAAAATCCTGTCAGCAGAGGATGCTAGAAGCTCTATTCCAAAATTCAGTGTATGCATTCCTTAGCATTTTCAAACTGCTTTGTGAAGGTGTTCATTCTTTGAAATGGGCACTAGGGGGCAGTAGCAGCATTTTGGCAAAAATCCATTTTTTTTCCGGCCATCACCTGCCTACAGTGTAAGGAAAAAAAGAGAAAATCTTTGATAAATGTTTTCTATAAATTGGAATAAGTGAATTTTAGATTGAGATTAATGCTGGCATAATTAATTTTATATTGTTTTGGTATTTGACAATATTACAACAAATGCTTCTAAAATTTATCTTAAACTTTTTAGGTAACATGATAAGACTTAGCAGCAAGAATTCTAAGGATAGGCCCTTCTTTTTTTTTTTTTTCGTAAAGAGAGAGAATTTCAATATTTATTTTTCAGTTTTCGGCGGACACAACATCTTTGTTTGTATGTGGTGCTAAAGATCGAACCCGGGCCGCACGCATGCCAGGCAAGAGCGCTACCGCTTGAGCCACATCCCCAGCCTGGATAGGCCCTTCTTAAGATTTTCATTTGTAAGGTCACATAAGGTTTACTTTTCTGATCACCAGTTTGTCTCAAACTTTTTTAAAAAATAGGTATTACCTGGGTGTGGTGGCACATGCCTGTAATCCCAGTGACTTGGGAGGCTGAGGCAGTAGGATCCCAAGTTTGAGGCCAGCCTCAGCAAGTTAGCAAGTCCCTTCCTTAAAATAAAAAGGGCTGGGGATGTGGCTCAGTAGTTAAGCACCCCTTTAACTTTTTAACTCTGAGAACCAAAAAAAAAAAAAAAAAAAAAAAAAAAAAAAA
>NW_025999961.1:2309527-2401071 GCF_001458135.2 Marmota marmota marmota | reverse complement strand
AAAAAAAAAAAAAAAAAAAAAAAATCAAAAAACGTGTACTAGGCCTTGTTACTTCTCTGTTCTAAACCCTGTAGCTTCTTCCCCATCACTTTGTTGAGAAATCCAATCAATCTGCTTCCACTCCCTGTCTTGTTCACACTGTTCTCTGGTCATACAGTCTTTTCAGTGATTTTTTTTTTTTTTTTTACTATTTTTGCTCTAACATGGAATCTTTCTATTTAGTGTCCCCTTCCCCCTAGGGCCTTTTGCATGCAGGGCAAGTGCTCTACCACTGAATCTCATCCCTAGCCCCCTCTATTTATTTTCCTGCTTCATGAAATGATACCCAGAGATTCATATGACTCCCTCATTTTATTTGGTTGTTGCTCAAGGGTTACTTCCTCTGAGCACTTTATATAAGTACCTCCCTGCTTATTTCACTGTTTCCCATGTCACTGCTTTATGGTACTTATCTGACACTTTTGTTTATTGGTTTATTGAATTTCTCCTTATAAGAATTGTTCCATGAGGGCAGTCACATTGTCTGTTTTATTGCTGTATCTACAGTGGCTGCACAGGTCCCTGTGACATAGTAGGTGCTCAGGATATATTGGTTGAATGAATTAATTTCTATCCTTTGGTTTTTTCATGGTTGCTCTCTTCTCTGTAAGCACTTCACTGAATCAAAGTGATTTTGAACTAGTCACAGTTCTACTTTAGATACCAGGAGCCCATATTCCATTATCACATTTCTAGGCTGGTCCTGCCACAGTTCCTTTGTCAAAGACTGCAGTCATTTTTTATTTGTTTGTTTGTGTGGTACTGGAGATTGAACTGAGGGCCTTGCATGTACTAGTTAGGTGTTGTCCTCTGAGCTACATTCCTAACCTGGGCTGGGGTCATTTTTAAGATTCCCATTGCCAAATGGGCTTTTGTATCCTCTTAAGGGTGCTTTCTTTCTCTGAGCAGTGGTCTTTCTTTTATTCCACAAACATTTTGTACATCTGCTAGGTGAGTGTACACTACTTATATGGACTATTTTCTTTATTCTAAGTAATTAGCATGCTGTTAGGAAGATGGACTAATTTATACAGATATTAGAAAGTGTACTATAAGTGCAATAAGGAAGACAGACTATTATCTGGCTGAGCTCTCAGTTACAAGTTGTTTTAATATGTAAGTATTCAGCATTATACTCTGGTAAACATTTAAACATCTGACAATATAGTATATATAGTACAGTGAATTGCAAATCTTACTGATACAAAATTTCATTAAGTCCATGGAAATGATGTTTAAAAAGTCCTGCACTTCACCCAGAGTCATTGTCAAATGAGATCTGGTTAGACCAGTTCCTAATTGAGAAAGAGAAAATTGACAAGAATGATAGATGATTTTAATAGATAGGGTTCAGGGGCTGAGGTTGTGGCTCAGTGGTAGAGTGCTTGCCTAGCACATGTGAAGCACTGGGTTCGATCCTCAGCACCACATAAAAATAATAAAATAAAGGTTTTATGTCCATCTACAAGTAAAAAATATTTTAAAAAGATAGAGTTCTGACTCTTTGAAAGAATTGACAAAAGCCTTGAATATTTTTCAAAACAGCTCTCTAAATAATATCCTGCCAAAGTCTATCCTATAAAGTTCAGGATACTATGTTATAAATTTTAGCTAGAATAATTACTCCACACTTCCCATAAAATTATACCTCATTCATTTTTTTTTTTGGTGAGAGATTAAAAAAATTTTTTTTAGTTGTAGGTGGACACAGTACCTTTATTTTATTTACGTATTTTTATGTGGTGCTGAGAATTGAACCCAGCGCATCATACATGCTAGGCAAGTGCTCTACCACTGAGCTACAATCCCAGCCCCCATTAAGTATTCTTAAGAACTCAAAATCACATAATTATTTTATGTGCTCTTCTAAATTACGTTAATGAATACAGCCACAGAAAACCATATTAGGTTTTTAGTTTAGTAGCTATAAATACAGTATTTGAAAGTAAAATAACTTCCTTAATCTTTCATTCTTTCTGTTTATCTGTGAAAGTGGAATATTAGCAGGTATCAATTGTAAGGTTTTTTTAATGCTTTAATTTTAAAAAATGCTCCTAAAATATTGAGTATTTACCAATATTGATAGAATTTATCCTTTAATAGAAGTGGGTGCTTTCTGTTATCTTAATGATAAAATTTGCCTTGAATAAATTTTATGTTTTTAAAGTGCCAAATTAATAGAACAGCACACATACATATAACAGCAGCACCAACAGAACTGACTTTTCAAATTCATCTAGAGGGGCTAGGGCTGTAGCTTAGAGGCAGAGCGCTTGCCTAGCATGTGTGAGGTACTGAGTTCAATTTTCAGTACCACATATAAATAGACAGCATGCCTTTATTTTATTTTTTATTTATTCTATCTACAGCTACAAAAAATTAAAAAGAATTTATCTATACATCTTGATTCTTATTTGAAAAGACACTTTGTTTATACTATTTGTTGCTGAGGGCTAGAAGTGCAGCTAATTGTGAATTTGAAATGAAACCAAGACCACCAAGTTGAATCACATAGCCTACCAGGCAGCTGTTGGATGGTGAGTTTGCCATTTCACTACTGATCTGGATTAGAATCAGGGAGTCTTTATTTACTTTTGCATCCCACAATGATTGTACACTGTAAAGCCATTAAACATTTTTTTTATTAAGTGAAGAAATTAGTGGCATGGTCTTAGTTTTCACTGTCTTAAAAAGTGATAACAAGTTAGGAGTTCACTGTTAAGTCACAGGTTTTGTTTTATTTATGATAAAGAAATAAGCATAAACTGAAGTCTAGACTCAAATGATAGTACCTACAGTAGATACTTCCTTTATTTACTGATATTTCAGGCACTTAAAATGAATGAAGTTAGTCCTTCCATTACTTCAAGGAAGTGAAAGTAGGGTTAACCCCTTTTGACAGATAAAGAAATTGATAACTCAGAAATGTTAAGTAACTTCCCCATGGCCACCCAGTAGTAAATGGTGGAGCCAGATTTCAAATTTAGGGAATCGGTTCCAGAATCCATGTGCTTCCCATATGCCATACTTCACTACTAGTTGTGTCCTATTCTCCTTTCTGGGTCATCCCTTGACTTTCATATGCTCGCCTTATGCTCCCTTTCATACATTCTTTGATTAGGACTGTTTTATGCATTCCAACATGCTTTTCCTTCTGTTTGGGTGCTAGACAATGCTTAGTACAATTCCATTCATGTGGCAGTCTCTGTAAGCAGTGACCCTTATAGAGTACTGTGTAAGACCTATCTTCTTCATAAAGGAGGGATCTTTTTTTTTTTCTGATTCTAGCTCTTTTTCCCTGTGAATGTAGATCATTTTTCTTATTTTGAAAATTCAAAAAATAGAATTTAATCCCTCCTCCTTTGGACTACCTCTGCACTTGTTGTCATCCTCTATTTTATATATCAATAAGAGTTTTATTGAGATATTATATATTTCAAAATTCATTATTTTCAAGTATATAGTGGTGTGTAGTGTGTTGACTGTGTGGTATAATCATCATTACTATCCAATTTTGAACACATTTTCATCTCCCCCAAAGAAATCCTATAACTTTTAGCTTTAATTTCCTGTACCCCCATGACCTTGCATGTGGTTGGCAAGCACTCCTGTCTCTGAGCTGCATCTTCAGCTCAGAGGTAAGAACCATAAGGATTGTTGTTGTTTTTTGTTTTTGTGGTGCTGGGAGGATTGAACCGAAGGCATTGTCATGCTAAGCAGTCTCTACCTACCAATCTAATTTCTGTCTCTATGGATTTCCCTATTTTGAACATTTCCTATAACTGTAATCACACATATATATGTTTTTTTTGTGTGTGCCTTTTTTTCACTTAGCATGTTTTCAGTGTTCATCCATGTAGCATGAATCACTACTTTATTCCCTTTTTTTGCCACAATATTCCATTGTATGGATATACTAACATTTCTCCATTCATCAGATGATGGACATTTACATTGTTTCTACTTGTTGACTATTATAGAAGATGGTGCTATGAGCATTTATGTATAAGTTTTTGTACGCTGTATATTTTCTTTTTGAGGGTTGTGTATCTAGATGTAGAGCTGCTGTGTCATGGTAAATCTGTCTTTAACATTTTGAGGAACTACAAAACTGTTTTCCAAAATGGCCACATCATTTTACAATCTCACCAATAGTAAATGAGGGTTCAGTTTCTCCACATCCTCACTGTTTATTTTGTTTGTCTTTTTTTTTTTTTTTTATAAATCTTTTTTTTAACATTTATTTTTTAAGTGTAGATGTACGAAACACAATGCCTTTATTTGTACGTGGTGCTGAGGATGGAACCCAGGTCCCGCCCGTGCTAGGCTCTACTGCTGAGCCACAATCCCAGCCTTTGTTTGTCTTTTTTTTTTTATAGCCATCTAGTAACTGTGAAAAGGTTTATCATTGTGATTTTGATTTACATTTTCCTAATGAAAAATGGTTTTGAACTTCTTTTCATGTGATTGATATTGACCATTGTTCCGTCTTCTTTGGAGGAATATGCTGTTCAGACCTTTTGCCCATGTTTCAGTTGGGTTATTACCTTTTTTATTGTTGAATTTTAAGGTTTTAAGGTTTTTAAAAATATATTGTGGAGGGGCTGGGGCTGTAGCTCAGCAGTAGACCGCTTGCCTTGTAGGTGTGAGGCCCTGAGTTCAATCCTCACATAAAAATAAATAAATAATAAAAATATTGTGTCCATCTACAACAAAAAATTAAATATATATATATATATATATATATATATATATATATATATATATATTTATTTATTTATTTATGGGTGGGAGTTCTTTATAGGGGTCCCTGAAAGCCAGGTTGATACAAACGAATTCTGTCATAAGCCTTTCCTCTCCATGGCAAGCTCAATGCCTCTTTCTTCTATTGCCACCTGGAATGGTTAATACTATGGATGAGACATAAAGATGGGTAGTAATACAAGTATTAATGAGTTATCAAAATAAGTACCCACAGCAAATGTTAGGAACATTGCTAGGCTCTTTTCAGTGTAGTATAGTGAAGAACTTATCTTCTTTCTAATTATATAAGAAACTTATGCTAGGCGTAGTTCCATATACTTGAAATCCCAGCAGCTTGGGAGGCTGAGGCAGGAGGACCACAAGTTTGAAGTCTCACAAAACTACTGAGTTTGGCCTCAAATTTACTATCTTCCTGCTTCAGCTTCCTGAGCTGCTGGGAATTCAGGTGTGTACCATCATGCCCAGCTATTTCTTGATGCATTTTTCAATGTGGTTTGCTAATATTTATTGAGGATTTTTGTATTTTTATGTTCTGTAATTTTCTTTCTTTGATGTGTCTTTGTATAGTTTTGGTATTGGTGTTATACTGGCTTCATAGAATGTATTTGGGAACATTCCTTCCCTTTAAATTTCATGGAATAATTTGAAAAAGACTAGTGTTAGTTCGTCTTTAAAGTTCTGGTAGAACTCAAGAATCATCTGATCCTGGGCTTTTCTTTGCTGGAAGGCTTTTAATTGCTGTTTCAATTTCATTACTTGGTATTGTTCTATTTAGGTTTTCTGTATCTTCCTTGTTCAATTGGGGCAGGTCATGTGCATCTAGAAATTTGTCAATGTTTTCTAGATTTTCCAAAATAGTTTCTAATGACCCTCTGGATTTCAGAAGTATCTGTGATATAAAGGCTTTCTATGACAAACCCCAAACCAACATCATACTGAATGTAGAAAAATTGAAAGCATTTCCTGTAAAATCAGGACCAAGACAAGGATGTCCACTCTCACCACTTCTATTTAATATAATTCTCAAAGGGAAAAACATTAAAGGGTTACAAATAGGAAAAGAAGAAGTCAAACTATCTGTTTGCTGATGATATATTTTATATCTAGAAGATCCAAAAAAACTCCAACAGAAGACTTCTAGAGTTAATGAATGAATTCAGAAAGTATCAGGATACCGTATCAATGCCCATATATCAATATCAATAGTTTTTCTATACTTGAACACTGATTCTGTTGAGAAAGAGATCAGGAAAATTATCACATTCACAATAACCTCAAAAACCAAACAAACATGTAAAATTGGGAATTAATCTAAGCAATGAGGTGAAATGAAAATTGTAGAACACTGAATAAAGAAATCAAAGACCTTAGAAGTTGGAAATACCTCCAATTTTCTTGAATAGGCAGAATTAATATTGTCATAATGACCATACTACTAAAACCAGTATACAGATTCAATACAATCCCCATCAAAATATCAATGATATTCTTCACAGGATTAGAAAAACAATCCTGAAATTCATTTGAAAGAATAAGAGATCCAGAATAGCCAAAGCAATACTGAGCAAGAAGAGTAATGCAGGAGGCAACACATTACCTGATCTGAAATTATACTACAGCACTGTAGTGACAAAACCAGCATGGTATTGGCATCAAGATAGGCATGAAGACAATTGGAACAGAATAGAAAACTCAGACAAAGCTGTGTACTTACAGCCATCTGATATTTGACAAAGTTGCCAAAAATATATGTTGGAGAAAAGATCTTTATTTATTGGAAAAAAGGTCCCTAAAGCTCAAGAAATAAAACCGAGAATAAATGGGATACCATCAAACTTGAAAACTTCTGTATAGCAAAGGAAATGGGAGTGTGAAGAGAGATCCAACAGAATGGGAAAAAAATCTTTGCCAGTTTCTTCTCTGTCAGAGAATTAACATTCAGAATATATAAAGAACTAAAAAAACTTAATACCAGAAACCCACATAAGCAATAAATGAGCAAAAGAACTAAATATATGCAATGTAGCATTGCACCATATGTGCAGTCATATATGTACCTAGGGTAATGATGTTCATCTCATTCCACCATCTTTCTTGCTCCTAGGTCCCCTCCTCTCCTTCCCCTTTGCCCAATCAAAGTTCCTCCATTTTCCCCTTGCCCCCTTCCTATTATGGATCAGCATTCCCTTATCAGAAAGGACATTTGGCCTTTGGTTTTTTGGTATTGGCTTACTTCGATTAGCATGCTATTCTCCCACTCCATTTACCTGCAAATGCCATAATTTTATTCTCTTTTAATGCTGAGTAATATTCCATTGTGTATATATACTATTATCTATTAATAGTATCATGCATTTTTAAAAAGACAATATAACTTCTGATAAATATAAGAATTAATGTATTCTTTGAATTTCTAGGTCTTCACATAAGTACAAAAATTATTTAACAATGTACTGAGAAATTATCAATATCTATTGATAATGATATATATGCATTTATCTATTGAAGGGCATCTAGGTTGCTACCACAGTTTAGCTATTGTGAATTGAGCTGCTATGAAAATTGATTTTTTTTGCATTACTATAATATGCTGATTTTAAGTCCTTTGGTTGTAAACTGAGGAATGGGATAGCTGGATTAAATGGTGGCTTCATTCCAAGTTTTCTAAGGAGTCTCCATACTGCTTTCCAGATTGGTTGCACCAATTTTCAGTCCCACCAGCAATGTAAGAGAGTGCCTTTCCCCCCACATCTTCACCAACACTTATTGTGGTTTGCATTCTTTTTTTAAAAAAATATTTTTAGTTATAGATGAACACAATACCTTTAAAATATATATATATATATATACACATATATATATATATATGTGTGTGTGTGTGTGTTATTTAGTTTTAGGTGGACACAATACCTTTATTTTGATTATTTATTTTTATGTGGTGCTGAGCATTGAACTCAGTGCCTCAAACATGCTAGACAAGTGCTCTACCATTGAGCTACAACCCCAGCCCATTTTATTTTTCTTATTTATTTATTTATTTTTTGTGGGGTGGGGGGGTACCAGGGAATGAACTCAGGGGCACTCAACCACAGAGCCACATCCCTAGCCCTATTTTATATTTTATTTAGAGATACTGAGTTGCTTAGCAACTCACTTTAAAAAAAAATATTTATTTTTTAGTTGTTGTTGGAAACAATACCTTTATTTCACTTATTTATTCTTATGTGGTGCTGAGGATCGAACCCAGGGTCTCGCATGTGGGAGGCTCTTACTGCTGAGCCACAACCCCAGCCCCACACCTCACTTTTTACTGAGGCTGGCTTTAAACTTTCGATCCTCCTGCCTCAGCCTCCCAAGCCTCTGGGATTGCAAGTGTGCACCTACCATGCCTGACTTGTATTCTTGATAATTGCCATTCTGACTGGAGTAAGATGAAATCTTAGAGTAGTTTTGATTTGCATTTCTCTAATTACTAGAAATGTTGAACATTTTTTCATTTTTTGCTGATTGATTGTATATCATCTTCTGAGAAGTGTCTGTTCAGTTCCTTAGCCCATTTATTGATTGGGTTGTTTGTTTTCTTGGTGTTAAAGTTTTTTATATATCCTGGAGATTAGTGCTCTATCTGATGTGTGTGTGGCAAAGATTTGCTCCCAAAATGTAGGCTCTTTCTTCAACTCATTGATTGTTTCTTTTGTTGAGAAGAAGCTTTTTAGATTTTGAATCGATCCATTTGTTAATTCTTTTTTTAAAATATTTTTTTGTTGTAGATGGATTTAATACCTTTATTTAATTAATTAATTTATTTCACGTAGATGGATTTAATATCTTTAATTAATTAATTAATTAATTTCATGTGGTGCTGAGAATTGAACCCAGTGCCTCACATGTGCTAGGCAAGCAGTCTACCACTAAGCTACAACCCAGTCCCCCATTTATTAATTCTTGATGTGATCATGCTTTTGGTGGTTGCAGTTTCTCATAGTCAACCATGGTCCAAATATACTAAATGGATAATTCTGGAAATAAACAATTCATAAGTTTAAATTGCATGCCTTTTCGGTGTTGCATGATAGAATCTTGTGCCATGTATTCTTGGACATGAATCATCCCTTTGTCCAACACATCCACACTGTATATGCTTCCTGCCTCTCAGTCTCTTAGTAGCTGTTTAGGTTATAAGATTGATTGTTGCAATATTGCAGTTCTTATATTATTTATTTTTTATAACTTATTTTTGTTAATAATGGCCCCAAAGTCATGAGAAGTGATGCTGGCAATTTGGCTAAACCAAAGAAAAGCAAGAAATGCGTCTTTTAAAGGAGAAGGTGAAAGTTCTTGACTTATTTAGGAAAGAAAAATAAGTTCTATGCTAGAGTTGTATAAATCTGTGGTAAGAATGAATCTTCTATGCATGTAATTGTGAAGAAGGAAAATTTCAGGCTAGTTTTGCTGTCTCTGCAATAGTTATAGCAACAGGTGTTAGATTATAGTGTTTAGTACTCTCTGCAATTTCAGGCATTTTCTTGGGGTCTTGGAATATATTCCCAAGTATATAAGTGTATGGGAAGTAGTATATATTCATATTATTGTATAGGTATTATTGTTTGGATATAAGGTATTCCATAAAAGATCCTGTGTTAATGCAGGAATAACAAGTTAAATGATTGAATTATAAGAGTGTAACCATCAGTTCATCCTAGTTTGAATGGACTAACTGTGCTTAGTAACTATAGGTAGGTGGGGCATGGCTGGAGGAGGTGGGTCACTGGGGGCATGCCATGGAAGGATTCGTTACCTCTGCCATGCTCTTTCACTATGATGTTCTTCTGCCTCACCTTGGCCCAAAGCAATGGAGTCTACCACTGTGGACTGAACCTCTGAAACCAAGAGTCAAAATAAACTTACCTTTCTCTGAATTCTTGTCAGGTGTTTTGGTCACAGTGACTTGTGCAAAGCTGACTAATATAATGGCTGCTCTCCAGATTTTTTCATCTTGTAAAACTGAAACTCTATACCCATTACACAACTTCTCATTTCAGCCTTCTCCTAGCCTCTGACAACTATCATTCTCATTTCTGTTTCTGAATTTGACTGTTCTAGATATATCATAGAGGGGAATCATAGAATAACTTTAAATTTTTTTTTTGTAGTTGTAGATGGACACAATACCTTTATTTTATTAAGTTTCTTTATGTGGTGCTGAGGATCGAACCCAGGGCCTCATATATGTACTAGGCAAGGGCTGTAGTACTGAATTACAACCCCAGCCCCCATAGAATAACTTTTTGTGTGTGTGTATAAGACTGGCTTGTTTGACTTAGCTTATTCTTAAGGTTCAACCAAGCTGTAGAATGTGTCAGAATTTCCTTCCTTTTTAAGGTTGAATACTATTTCATTATATGTATATATCATATTTTGTTGAATGATTCATCTGTTGATTGTTAGCTTGAGTTCCTTCTACCTTTTGTCTCTTATTGGATAATTTTGCTATGAACATAGGTATGTAAGGAGAAACCTTGATTTCAATTCTTTTAGGTATATGCTTAGAGGTAGAATTGCTAGGTCATATAGTAATTCTATGTTAATTTTTTGAGGAACCTCTGTACTGTTTTTCATAGCAGTATTACCATTTTACATTCCTATCAACAACATACAATGGATCCTAATTTGTCCCTTGACTTTATTTGTTATTTTCTGTTTTTGTTGTTTTTAATAAAGCCATTGTAATGAATGTGAAGTGTTCTCACTATTGTTTTTGTTTGCATTTCCCTAACAATTAGTGAACATTCTTTCATGTGCTTATTCATTGAAGAAGTGTCTATTCAAGTCCTTTGTCCATTTTTTAATTGTGTTTTTTTGTCATTGAATTGAAGGTGTTCTTTGTATATTTTAGATACTCATCTGTTATTAGAAATATAATTTGCAATTAATTTTTCCATCTTTTGAATTGCCTTTTCACTCCTTTGATAGTGTCCTTTGATGTACAAGTGTTTGATTTTATTGAAGTCTTTTTTTTTGCCTATGCTTTTAGCATCATATCCAAGAATCCATTGTAAAATCAAATGTCATGAAACTTTTTCCCTGTTTTATTTAAAAAAAAAAAAAATATATATATATATATTTTTTTTTTGTGTGTGTGTGTGTGTGTGTGTGTGTGTGTGTGGTGCTGAGGATTGAACCCAGGGCTTTGTGCCTGCAAGGCAAGGCAAGCACTCTACCAACTGAGCTATATCCCCAACCCTGTTTTAAAGATTTTTAGAGTTTTATATCTTTAATCTATTTTGAGTTCATTTTTTATATGATGTAAGGTAAGGGTCCAGCTTTATTCTTTTGAATTTGAGTTTCCAGTTTTTTCTAACACCATGTATGAAAAGACTGTTGTTTCCCCACTGAATGTTCTTGGCACCCTTGTCAAAATCATTTGACCATATGAGAGTATAACGTTTTGAGTTGAGTTCTTTGTTTGAGTTTTCTAGAGCTTGCTCTAAGTACTACCTTGTATATACACAATTTATCACATCTACTAGTGTCATTTTATTTGTTTGAGTAAATATAGAAACCTTATTTCCCTTTACCATCCCCCATTTATAATGTAATTATCTTAAATATTTACTCTGCATACATGCACATCAGAGAGTTTTATGCTTCAGCCACCAAGCAGAAGGAGGAAAGACTAGTGTATTTCCTGTTATTTTTGAATATTGTGTTATTTCTCCCTCACTCCCTCCCTCCCTTTTCTTCTTCTTTTTTTTTTAAGAGAGAGGGAGAGAGAGAGAGGGGGAGGGAGAATTTTAATATTTATTTTTTTTAGCTTTCGGCGGACACAACATTTTTTTTGTTTGTTTGTATGTAGTGCTGAGGATCGAACCCGGGCTGCACGCATGCCAGGCGAGCGCGCTACCGCTTGAGCCACATCCCCAGCCCACCTTTTCTTCTTTTGTATAGAAAACTTCCCTTAACCATTTTTTTCTGGGTAAGTTTGCTGATGACAAATTCTTTTTTTTTTATTTTAATTTCTCCTTTAATCTTGAAAGATATTTTCACTGGTTATAGAGTTCTATGTTGACACTTTTAGCACTTCAAAATATTATGCCACTGGACTGTGGATGTGGCTCAAGTGGTAATGCGCTCGCCTGGCATGCGCAGGGCACTGGGTTCGATCCTCAGCACCACATAAAAATAAAATAAAGATGTTGTGTCCACCGAAAACTGAAAAATAAAATAAAAAATTCTCTCTCTCTCTCTCTTTAAAAAAAAAAGCATTATGCCACTTCTGTTTGGTTTCCACAGTTTCATTATGAGCAATTTGTTATCATTTTAAATTACTATTTCTCCATTGATAAAGTGTCATTTTCTTTGGCTGCCGTCAAAGTTTTTTCTTTGTTTCTAGAAGTTTAGCTAATATGTGTTGTGGCATGGGTTTCTTTAAATTCAAAGATAAATTCATCCTATTTGGTTTTCACTTAGTTTCTTAAATCTTCACATATTTGAGAATTTTTCAGCCATTATTTCTTGGAGTGATTTTTTTTTTTTTTTTTTTTTTTTTAGTTCTGCCTTCTTTTCTCCTCTTTGGTACGGGGGATTGAACCCAGGGGTGCTAATCACTGAGCCACATCCCCAGCCCTTTTCTATATTTTATTTAGAGACAGGATCTCACTGGTTGCTTAGTGCCTCACTAAGTTGCAGAGGCTGGCTTTGAACTCCGACTCTCCTGCTTCAGCCTCCAGAGGTGCTGGGATTACAGTCTGAGACTCAGAAACTTTGATGAAATGAAGGTTATTAGATCTTTTGTTACAGTCTCACAATTCTGAGTCTTTTTTTTTTTTTTCCTATTTTCTGTATTGTTCGGGTCGATAATTTCTGTCATTTTGATTGCTGGTTTACTAATTCTTTCTTCCATTTGTTTTGAGCTCATTCACTGAGCTTTATATATTTGTTACTGTATTTTTCAAGTCTAAACTTTGCATTTGACTTTTTTTTATATCTCCCATTTCTTTGCTGAGGATATTTTTTCTTTTCACTCACGTGTTTATAATTGCTCATTGAAGGTTTTTTTTTTTTTTTCATTTAAAGGCTGCTTTAAAGTCTTCATTAGATAATTCTGGCATTTCTGTTGTCTCAGTGTTGGCATCATTTAATTGCCTTTTTTTCTATTTAGTTGAGATCTTTCTGGTTCTTGGTCTGATATACAATTTTCAATTGAAACCTGGAGAATTTTTTAATATATTTTGCTACTCTGTATCTTATGTAAACCTTCTGTTTTAACTGGTTTCATTCACACTGCTTTGGCAGACAAAGAGGGTAGATTGGGGATGGTCTCATTACTGTCAGATGAAGGTATCAGTCCAGGTCCCCATTTGATCTTCATTGAGACTCCAGGGGGTCTCCTCCGTTTACAGGTGAGATGGGAGTTCTAACTCCCCACAGGGTCTCTACTCATACTCATGTTGGTGGCTGTTTACCCATTGGGTCATGTTGAAAATCCTGATTGACCACTAGCCTACTTTTGTAGGAGTGGGTGTGATGTGCCCACACTAGCTAGGGTGGAAGTCCAGGTTCCCCACATTTTGTGCTGAGGCCATAAAGCAGAGAGGGGTTCATTACCAGCCAATGAGTATGTAAGTCTTTGTTGCCTTCTGTTTAACCTTCTCTGATATTATCATGGTGGGGAGTGCCTTGTTATGGTCTCACCAGGCAGAATCTAGGCTCTGCATTTTGCTTTTGGTGGCATGGTTCGGAGAGGAGCTGTAGGTTTTAGCTGTCATGGATGGGAGTAAAGTCTCAGTTTTTTTTTCTGGGCTACTGACTGTAATAGGGCATTTATTGTTTAAAAGTGTTCTGTCTTGCTAGGCTACCCGTTTTGTGGCCCTTTGGCTACAGAGAGTAGGCCTTTGTTAGGATTTCTTTTCTTTTCCCTCCGTTAGTGCCAGTGGCAATTTTGGGTGTTTGTCTTTTTTAGCCTTAAATCTGGAATACATGAGACAAGAGCAAACTGAAGGAACTCAGAATAAGGGTGTTCCTCATGTCCTGAGGTTTCTTTCTTCTGTTTTTTAGAGTCTTATGTTTATTATAAATATAATCCATAGTTTAGCTGCCCATAGTAAGAGGAATAGGAAAAGGTACATTCATCTGTCTCATTTGCTTCTGCTTCCCAGAAAGCAGAAGTCTCATTCTTCAATATTATTTTAAGCAGCTATATATTCCCCCAAATTGACATTATTTTCAGTTTTTCCCTATGTGGTATGTGTTTTCCTATGTGAAAATTAGAGATTAAGAAAGGAGAATCATTTCTTAATCATTGGATAAACAAATCTGGAGTAGAAAGGAGTTCCTGGAAATATTGCTCAGAATTTAATTAGTAAGGTTTTAATGTGTTTTGATTATAGTGTAGCCAGACAGATTGAGAAATCCACCCCTATAACATCTGTTCATCAATCAAAAAAGAAATAAATTACTTTTTCCTAAGGCCTAAAAATACAGATGATTTTATAGGTGAAAAATCCTTTAGAAAGCATATGCTTCAGTCCCACTAATGGGACTGCTTGCAATCACAGCAATGGTTTGTGGCAGGTCTTGGTGAGGGTTATGTGTGTCCAGAAGGCTAGGAAGGAATTGTGGGCAGGAGGACAACTGACACTACAGGTTACTGGAAGGAGGTTCTGGGTGAGAATGGTTGAGGCTTAGAAGGGAGGTTTAATTCAGTTACAAATTAGAGCCAAATATTGTGCAAAGCTGGAGATAAGGGGTGGTATAAATAAGTATTACCACCCTTTGCTGTGGACTTAATAATTGTGAATCAATTTTACGTATATATTCACTTTTGGTCCAAGTTAAAATCATGGATGTTATCAATATTAGTATCATTTTTTTTCTATTATGAAGATGTATAAAACCAAACCTTAAAATCACCATTGTTTTTTGGTGCCGCTGACGTTTTAGTCTAGATAAATCTTTGTTGTGGGGCCTGTCTTGTGCAATATTGGATTATTAACATCTGTGACACCTCTCCAATTGTGCTCATTAAAAATGTCCCCAGACCTTGATGAAAGTCCCTTGGAGAGCAAAATTCTCCTTGGTGAGAACCATCAAGGTAAGACCACATATCTGATAAATGGAAGAACCTTGAATTGTGCTGCAAATCCTATACAGATAGGAGACTAAATAATGCTAATCTTTTCATTCCCTTTCCTTGTTTCCTTTCCACCTCACAAAGTTCTCTGTCCAAAGCTGAGTAAATCATACTTCCTGACCTAAAGAAAGAGAGGAAGATTCTATCATCAGATAGAATTACTCATATTATTACAGATATGTTTACTATTATTGTTAATGCAGGTAGACTAAAGAGTCTGGAAATAATCCTTTGGTTGGTATTTAGAATCAAACCAAAACAAAAAGTGATACTTTACCCCATTTCCATTAAGATTGTAGCTTTTGTTATGAATTCTCTAATAAATTACTTCATTTAAGTCATGTAGTTTATGGTGTTCCTTGGCAGGAAAATGTTGAAAATATTTTACTGTTATGGCAAATTTCACATTAAGCTATATTTCAAAATGTCATTAGTAAAAGTTCTGGAAAAAGAACACTCACTACCAAGTGATATGCTACCAAAAGATGGATTGCTACTATTTTAGACGATTTAGTTGTACCAATTATATGTATTTTTTAATGAGTTATACTCTACATGATTTCCAGTAAAACTTTGATTTTAAATGTAAACAACATTTACTTAAACATTTTATTCACTCAAAATGTAAATACTAGGTTCTGTGTTCTTATAAGTTTTTCTTTAAATGTTAGAAATTGTCTATATATAGGCACACTCTGCATTGAATTAAATGAAATAATTTTCATCCTAGCTTTTTTTTGTGACATTATTTCTATTTTCTAAATGATGAAAAAGTATTTAGTTATGAAATGAGATGCAGAGTGTAATAGATTGTTCTCTAAGCAAAACATTTCAACTGCTCTCTTGGTTCTTGCAAGAATGCTTAGCACTTACATGTGAGTTCTCATTGCTTACAAATATTGTCAGCTATAAAGGGAGCAGTGTCTTAGATAATTGAACATAGGGCTAGCCTAGAATTCATTTGACTTTAAATTATTTTGAAATTTGTGTTGGAATATATGTATGTATGTATGTATGTATATATGCAACTATAAATTTTTTTCTTTGATTAAAAAATATTCACTTCGGGGCTGGGGATGTGGCTCAAGTGGTAGCGCGCTCGCCTGGCATGCTTGCGGCCCGGGTTCGATCCTCAGCACCACATACAAACAAAGATGTTGTGTCTGCCGAAAACTAAAAAAAAAATAAACATTAAAAAAAAAAATTCTCTCTCTCTCTCTCCCCCTCCCTCTCCTCTCTCTCTTAAAAAAAAAAATATTCACTTCACATGGATGTTGACTTTGGAACCTTAGTGTGTTAGAATATTGACATCTCTGAAATAGGTATGTTCAGCATTTTCCACAATATATTAAACTGTATAGTTATACTTTTGACTTGAAATAAACCAAAAGTTCCCCAGCTGTTTCTTTATTTCTGTTCAATACCTTACTGGTTCCTAATTGCCTTCTAATCTAATTTGTGGTAGTAATGGACTGTAAAAACCTTTTAGATGCAAACTGACTAAAACAGAATTACCTTTATTTCTCTATTGTAATTTTCAATCTAATTTTAGTTTGGGATATAATAATTTGATCTTAAAAGTTTTTCATTTTTTAGAAATTTGCATTTATCCTCTGCCTCTCATTTAGTTGGCTGACCAAAAGTGATAGCACCTGATTTTCTTTATAGATATAGTCTTCGGTCTAAAGTTTGAGTGTAAATTAAGTTATAATCTAATGTGATTGTGATTTAAACAAATCAGAGTGAGCCAATTATTCCTAAAACTTTTTGTGTATGTCTGCTGTACACTGACTGTTTTGTGAACTGGTAATCCAGAGTTGATAGATATACATAGTCTTTGAGAAGTTTGCACTTTTCAGTTTGGTTAGGGAGTGATGGGAGGGAGGGAGATAGAAAATTATAATATGTTATGATAAGTGCTATGATTGGGATAGGGAAAGGTTGTCCTGGGAGTACATAGAAGGGCCATTTAACCTAGAATTTGAAATGTTGAGAAATGCTTCCAGGAGCAGGTCACATCTGCATTGAGTCTTGAATAATGAATAGGACTTATCAAGGTGAAGAAGAATAGAAGCCTATTAAAAGACTAAGATGATATGACCAGAGAGATAGAAGGTAAGTCTTCGAACAAAGAGTGGCTATCATTTATTGAACCCTTCTATGTGCCTAACTCTTCACGAGAAATTTTAAACAGTAAGTTCACAGTAACCTGTGGGGCAGGTTCTATTACCTGTAGTGTGCAAATGAGGAAACAGAGTCATAACTTCCTTCAGATTATGACATGGTTACTGAGTGGCAGAGCTATATTTTAGAATTTGGGCTTTTCTGTTTTTTTTTTGTCTAGGCCTTTATCCCAGGAAAGGACAGTTTCAAGATGGAGGACAAAGTTAAATAGTTACCATGTTGATGAAAAGTCAGGTGTGTAGGCTAAGTACTGAAAGTGTCTAGGGGGCATTCCTAGTGACTTGTTTGTTCATTCAAGAAATGTTTACTGACAGTCTCTTATGTGCCCAGAACTATGTTAGGCATTAGGAATAAAATGTCAAATGCCAAAGTGGTAGAAGTCAAGGGTGAAGGAAAGCAGAGATACTGACTGAAATCATAGTTTGGAAAAGCTTGATTACAAAAGAAAAGATAGCAACTTGGCAGTAAATGTAGGGGAAATCAGTAGTCTTTTTGTTTTGCTTTGTTTTTCTTCTTTCTGGAGGATTGAACCCAGGGGATTTTACCACTGAGCTATATCAATGGGCTTGCTTTTTATTTATTTATTATGTTTTTATGCAACTCCATGTTCCCCCATTCATTACACAGGCCAGGCATGCCACCCAGGCTGAGATATATATGCAGTAGGCTTTCTCTGCCCCCTCTTTCTATGTGGCTGGGAGGCCTGTTTTATTTTAATATTGGAAATACTTTATTTGGTTGTAAAAAAAAGAAAAAGCGACATAGAAGGGGAAAGGTTTCAGATTCAAAAGAAGGAATTGCTAGACTCCACATGTTTAGTTAAGTACATTGTAAAATAATCAATGAATTTATAATGGGCATAGAATTTTAGTGTATTATCTTGCTCTTGGGCAAGTGGAGACTTGAATAAACAATGAAATCTCTTATTCAGATGATCACAGTGACGTCTTTAGTCTGATTTATGCTCCCCTCTTTATTGTCCCTGAGTTATTCACTCTGGACTCTGTTGTAGTATTATTTGCATTGAAATAGTCATTGTTGTTTGCCTTTTAGAACATTGGCTTCTTGGGAAGGGGGATGAATAGAGACTGTCTAATGCACTTCAATTAATTGTACTTTAACAAGTAAATAATTTAATAAATAAATCACTAATAAATGCTTATTGAATCAGTGAATTTGTGAATAACTCTTGGTTTTTTATTTGTACCATTCCTGAACAAGGTTTTTTGCTTTTTAGCTTTTAAGGGTTAAAAAATATATACCTATCTTGTGAAAACTTTTTTGTCTCTTAGAAATAAAGTATAGAACATATAGAGGTATGCCCAAATACAAATAAAGAGGATTTTTAATATTTTGGATACTGAGATCCAAAATATGGTTTTTGTTAAGGAAGTCTGAAATGATTATTTTATATATAGGTAATAGTATGCTTTAAAGTAATTTTTGAAATTAAAGTACAATAAATGGTGGTATCCTAATTTATTAATTTCCTTCAGTTACTCTCTTTGTAAGTTTCTCGAGGCAATGCAAACAGGAAAATAAAGGATTATATTTTAGTAAAGTGTAATCAGATTTTAATGTAAGTTGTGATTTTATTTTAGTATTCATTACCAGGGGAACAGTGTTTTATATAAAACACTTCTTTTAAATTTGTCAGCAATTATAATTGTTAGGTCATTTTAAAATTCTAATTGCAATAATAATGATTAGGCAGTCTGTTCTTTCCTTTATGTCTGTTAAATTCACTTTGATTTTTGTAACATAGACTTTTCAAAACCATCCCCCAAAAGTTTTGAGGTTTGTTCACTCTAAAGTACATTTAATGAAAAGGAAAAAAACATGGAAATTCATTTTGTTTTATTCCAGTTTTTTTTTTTTTTCTCTTTAGTACTGTGGATTGAACCCAGGGCCTTTTGCACATGTGAGACAGGGTCTCTTCAATTTGCCTAGACTGCCTGGAATTTGTGATCTTACTGCCTTAAGCTTCGGATTACCTGTGATTCCAGCATATTTTTTCCATATTTTTAAATTGGTGCATTATAATTGTACATAACAGTGGAATTTGTTGTTATATTTTTACACATGCACACAATATAATAATATAATTTGGCTGATATTGTTCCCCCTTCCTTTTCCTTCCCTCCTTCTTCCCTACAGCAGAAGAGCCTTGTGCATGCTTGTAAATGCTCTATCTCTAAGCTACATTCCCAGTCCTTACTCTTTTTCTTGGTTTCCAAAAACAAATTCCCAGTTTCTCCCTTATGAATTATATTATCAGCAACTATTCATTTATTTTTGGATCATATTAAATGTTTAGGTTTTGTTAACAAATAATTTTGTATGACCTAAATAATTTCTTAGGTTTTTTTTTAGAGTTTTAAAATCAATTTATTATCAGCTGAAACAGATGAAAAAAGATATCCTTATACTTTTTTCTGCTGTTTAAAAATACTTATTTTTATTGGTACATTATAAATTATACATAATAGTAGATTCATTATGTCATATCTGTACATGCATATAACATAAATTGATTAATCTCATTTGCTATTTTTAAGCTATGTGTTAAAAAAGCCAGTAATATAGTTTTTAAAAATTATATATTTCCTATGATATGTAGTTCTCCCCAAATACATTATTATTGATGTCATGGAATTTTGCTGTTTCAGAATCCTGTCCAAAAGATTCCTGACTCACATGAGATAACACTGAAGCATGGCACTAAAACAGTAAGTTTAAAAAAATTGATTTGCTTCTCATAATAACAAGGTTCTGATGGAAAAATGAACTAATGGGATATCTTTTCCTAAGGCTTATTACACAATCTACTGATGTCATAGAAGCTATAGACATTATAAAAAATTGACTCTTTTATGTTCAGCCAAATAGCCAGTGCCTTTCATTTAAAGTGGGCGCACTAATTGTCAGTGTTATTGTTGGCTTTTAAAACCTCTTGTTCTTTGACATAGAAACATAGAAACATTGCAAGTGGAAGAAAGAAAAGAGATTTAAATACAATTTTATTTTTAATGATGTGAGAAAATTTCTTATTATCCTCAACTTTATTTGTATCAGTAGGAGGCATAAGTTTGTTCGCTTTTTCAGATGAATATTAAGTCAGGAATGAACTGTAAGTAGTCATTTTATTACTCTAAGGTTATATTACTTAGTTTTTAGATATTTTATATCATTGTATTTACTTTTGTTATTTAAACTTGAATAATACAAAACATTTGAGATACAAACTGAAATTGTGTATGATATTGCAAAATCTTTAAAAAGTGTAGTTGGATGAGTGAAACATGCATATAAAATGAAAGAATAAAATTATCTTATTTTACCTTTTCAAAGAAATTACATTTTTGTAGATATCTGATGTGTAGAGAAGAAAATACATCCTATAATGAGAGAGAAAACCTTAGTCAATAGTGATGGATTCAGAAATAACACAAATGATAAAATTAACAGGAATGTAAAAAAAAGTGTCATTATTCTCAAAAAAACTTTTTAAAGTATTGTTTTCATCAAAAATATTTGTCAAATATAACTGGATGGTACATATCTGTAATTCCAGCTGCTTAGGAGGTTGAGGCAGGAGGATTGAAAATTGGAAGCCAGTCTGGGTAACTTAATGAGACTGTCTCAAAAAAAAAAAAAGGAGGGTGGTGGTAGTGGATGGGATTGTAGCTCTGTGCTAGAATGCTTGCCTAGCACATAGAGGCCTTTGCTTTGATCACTAGTACTGTAAAAAACAAAAGTCAAATATAAAGATTCATTGTTACTTAAAGCAAAATGGAAAATACTTTTAAATGTCTTAATTATGGTTTGTTTGTTTGCTTATTTATTTATTTATTTTGTGGTGACCTTAAAATTTATTTTCTAAATAAGGATGTTTAAGAATGGAAGGGGTAGTAAGTAGTAATTATTCCTGGGATGGCAGCCCTAAAGCAGGTTGGTCCCAGGAAAGGTAGGGTGGTGGTCAGCAGAATCTTAATAGTTTCTCATGAGAAAGTCAGTTTACAACATTAATGAACATGTTGACATATTAAGATAGTGAAGCCTTGGATAGTGACTTAAATGTCATATTATTACCACATACATTGTTCCTCAGGAAAGTAAATTTAATTTACTTTAAGAAACAAATCCTGGGGCTGGGATGTGGCTCAAGCCGTAGCGCACTCGCCTGGCATGCGTGCAGCCCGGGTTCGATCCTCAGCACCACATACAAACAAAGATGTTGTGTCCGCCGATAACTAAAAAATAAATATTAAAAAATTCTCTCTCTCTCTCAAAAACAAAAATAAATAAATTATTTAAAAAAAAAAAAAAAGAAACAAATCCTAACAAATACTCTTCCTTATGGTATATACATAATTAG
The DNA here is from genome assembly GCF_001458135.2 of Marmota marmota marmota. Classification (NCBI taxonomy): domain Eukaryota; kingdom Metazoa; phylum Chordata; class Mammalia; order Rodentia; family Sciuridae; genus Marmota; species Marmota marmota. The sequence goes on along the minus strand of NW_025999961.1, from coordinate 2,379,574 downwards.
TAAATGTAATTTCTTCCATAAACATGTAGAATAAGCTTGTGGTAATTACTTTCCCACTGTAGCAATGATGCTGCCAACTCTGAAATCTCAATAACATGCTGACAACAGTATAAATAGAAGAAGACTAAAAGCAAAGCTGTGTCCCTATTTTGCAGGGACCAGGGCATATCCTACAAGGCCAACTGAGGACTCCAGCCCAGGCTCTTACAAATTGGAGGTATAAGATCCTCCTTTGCTGCTGGTATCATAAAACCATATCACCAAGCGGGTGCAGAGAACTACCAGGCTGCAGAGAGCTCAGACATGTATTATCCCATTAAATGTCTCTGACATCCTATGAAGTGAGCAGGATAAATGCCATCATCTCCTTTAAACAGAAGAAACATGAAGGAACAGAGGTTAAACTGTGGGTTCAAAGTAGCAGCCAAAAAAGAGGCTAATTTGCTAGTTTGTCTGACTTCCAAGAATGTTTATATGCCAATTGTCATAAAGGAGCAAAGAATAAAGAGCATTAGTCAAATGATCATTTAAATTAAATCTCTGCATACTATTGGTGCCTTGTCATCATAAACCTGAGCTTCTGTCCAGAAGATCTGCTATAGCAGCCTGATATGTAATATCCAGCTTCTGCTTTACATGTTGCATTTTGCATCTTCTGTGAAATATAACACTAATCTCAAAGCAATAATTGTGGTATATATATTTATTTTAAAGAATGATTTTTTTCAGTTGTTGATGGACCTTTATTTTATTTATTTATATGTGCTGCTGAGATTCGAACCCAGGACCTCACACATGCCAAGCAAGTGCTATACCACTGAGCTACAACCCCCGCCTCTTAATTGTGATATATTGATATACATAAATATTGATATATGTAAATGTTGGCTCACACAAACAAAAACTCTTTGGGGTCCTTGATAGATTTTAAAACTGTAAACGGTCTCAATAGATTTTAAAATCTCAAAAAATTTTGGAGCTGGGCATGGTGGCGCATGCCTGTAATCCCAGCAGCCCAGGAAGCTGAGATAGAAGGATCACAAGTTCAAGGCCAGTCTCAGCAGTTTAGCAAGACCATGTCTGAAAAGAAAAAATTAAGAAAGGGCTGGGGATATGGCTCAGTGATTAAGCATCCCTGGTTCAAACCCTGATACCCAAAACCAAACAAACAAAAACAACTCCAATGCATCTTACCCATTGAAAGTCAGTTGGAGTGTGTCTAATCATGCTGTTGGATCATTTGTTTACAATTCTGCTTTTGCTTTGCATGTATTTCCATTTCTTGTAAATGTCAGATATTAGGAGAGTTACTCTTTGATTTGTAGAGTTACTCTTCTATTTGGTCTTGCCTTTTAAAGATGTCAGTTATTATAACATGTTCGTAAGGCCAATCTTGTTTCCTTTAGACTTTGTATTTTAGTGCCCTTATACTCCACTTTGTAGGGTTGTTTAAAAGGAAATTCGGGGGCTGGGGTTGTGGTTCAGCTGTACAGCGCTTGCCTCTCATGTGTGAGACCCTGGGTTCGATCCTCAGCACCACATAAAAATAGATAAACAAAATAAAGATATTGTGCCCATGTATAACTAAAAAATGTATTTTTTTAAAAAAGCAAATCCGACATGGATATCAAGTACAACCAGAGAAATAAAAAGTTGTGCTCTATTTGAATCAAAATGCATTCTGCTTGGCTAGGGTGGTGGCTCAGTGATAGAGCTCTTGCCTAGCATGTGTGAGGCATTGGGTTTGAGTCTCAGGACCACATATACGAAAATAAAATAAAGATCCATAAACAACTAAAAAACCAAAGAAAATGCATTCTGCTATCATGTATAACTAATTAGAAAATAAAAAATAGAAAAAGCAAATATGAGACTTCATATGATTTTATATATAAATATATTAGTCTAAATCCTTAAGAGATAAGATGGGGCTGTCCCTCACTCTTTCTGAGTGCATACTGTCTGACACAATAACATCTTTACATGTAATTTTTTTGGCAATTTTTTAATATAATCTAATATCCCACTGAAGTTTTTATTTCTCCAGTTGTCTTGTATGTCTTTTTACAATTTGTTGAAATCAGTGACCAATGTTGTCTGATTTACTCATGTTAGACCATCATTGATTTTGTCATATCTCTATAATAGTTATTCTGTTTCATAGCATACGTTAGAAGTTTACTACTGTATCTGTGTAGTAAGTATATTTGGAAATGGGAAATTTAAGTTCTTCAAATTTGTCCTACTTTAAAAAAATTGCTCTAATTAGTTATATATGATGGTAGAATGCATTTTGACACATCATATATAAGTGGAGTATAACTTCTCAATCTTCTGGTTGTATATGATGTTGAATGACACTCGTCATGTAATCATATATGTACTTAGGGTAAAAAAGTCTGATTAGTTCCACTTCCTTCCTCCCATATGCCCTCCCCTCCCTTCACTCCCCTCTGTCTAATCCAGAGTACCTCTGTTCTTTTCTAGTCCCCCTCCCCTACCTTATTGTGAATTAACATCCATATATCAGAAAGGACATTTGGCCTTTGGTCCTTTGGGATTGGCTTATTTCACTTGCTTTGATAATCTCCAGCTCTATTCATTTACTGGAAAATGCCATAATTTCATTCTTCTTTAAGGCTGAAGGCTGAATAATACTCTGTTGTGTATATATACTACATTTTCTTTATCCATTCATCTGTTGAAGGGCACTTAAGCTGGTTCCATAATTTAGCTATTGTGAGTTGAGCTGCTATAAACATTGATGTAGCTGCATTACTGTAGTATAATGATTTTAAGTCCTTTGGGTATAAGCTGGGGAGTGGGATAACTGGGTCAAATGGTGGTTCCATTCCAAGTTTTCTGAGGAATCTCCTTACTGCTTTCTAGAGTGGATGCACCAATTTTCAGTCCCATTAGTAATGTATGAGTGTACCTTTTTCCCTACATTCTCGCCAACATTTATTGATGCTTATATTCTTGGTAATTGCCATTCTGACTGGAGTGAGATCTTGGGAGTAGGGTGTTTTTTTTTTTTTTAAGAGAGAGGAGAGAGAGAGAGAGAGAGAGAGAAAGAGAGAATTTTTAATATTTATTTTTTAGTTATTGGCGGACATAACATCTTTGTATGTGGTGCTGAGGATCGAACCCGGGCCGCACGCATGGCAGGCGAGCGCGCTACCGCTTGAGCCACATCCCCAGCCCCTTGGGAGTAGTTTTGATTTGCATTTCTCTAATTGCTAGAGATGTTGAACATTTTTTCATATATTTGTTGATTAATTGTATTTCTTCTTAGAAATAGTTCCTTAGCCCCTTTATTGATTGGGTTATTTGTTTTTTTTTTTTTTTGGTGTTGAGTAGATTAATGTAGATTAATGCTCTATCTGAGGTGCATGTGGTAAAGATTTTCTCCCATTCTGTAGGTGCTCTCTTCACATTCTTGATTGTTTCCTTTGCTGAGAAAAAACTTTTTAGTTTGAATCCATCCCATTTATTGATTCTTGATTTTACTTCTTGTTCTTTAGGGGTCTTGTTAAGGAGCTCAGTTCCTAAGCTGGAGATTTGGACCTAATTTTTTTTCTATTAGGTGCAGGGTTTATGCTTTAATGTCTCCGTCCTTGATCCTTTGTCTAGTATGAGATAACTATTTATATGGTTTTGTCTCTGTGTCTTCAATTCTGTACCATTGGTCTACATGTCTGTTTTTGTGCCAATACCATGCCATTTTTGTTACTATGGTTCTGTAGTATAGTTTAATATCTGGTATTGTGATGCTTCCTGCTTCAGTCTTCTTGCTAAGGATTGCTTTGGCTATTCTGGGTCTCTTATTTTTCCAAATGAATTTCATTATTGATTTTTCTAGTTCTATGAAGAATGTCATTGAGATTTTAATAGGAATTTTATTAAATCTGTATAATGCTTTTGGTAATATGGCCATTTTGACAATATTATTTTGCTTATCTAAGAGCATGGGAGATCTTTCCATCTTCTAAGATCGTCTTCTATTTCTTTGTAGTGCTGTTATGTTTTAGATGTAGTGTCCCCCAAAAGTTCATGTGGGAGCCAGTATGCAAAATCTGGAGGAGAAATGATTGGATTATAACACCAATCCAATCGGTGATGGGATTAATCCTGATGGGATTAATGGTGATAGCTGGAAGTGAGGGGGTGTGTGGCTGAAGGAAGTGGTTCATTGGGGTGTAACTATGGAGTATATATTTTGTATCTGGAGCATGGAATCTCTCTACTTTCTGTTCATCATGTGAGCTGCTTCCCTCAGTCCCACTCTTCTGTCACGATGTTCTGCTTCACTTTGAGCCTAGAAAAATGGAGCTGGCCTTCTATGGACTAAGACCTCTAAAACCATGAGCCCCCAAACTTTTCCCTCTTTTACAGTTGTTCTGGTTGGGTCCTTTTAGTCACAGCAGTGAAAAAGCTGTCTAAAACAATTTCTGCAGTTTTCATTGTAGGGGTCTTTCACCTTTTTTGTTAGATTGATTCCCAAGGATTTTTTTTTTTTTTTGAGGCTATTGTGAATGGTTTAGTTTTCCTAATTTTAGTGGATTTATCACTGATGTATAGGGACAGTTTGATTTATGGGTGTTGATTTTATATTCTGATACTTTGCTGAATTCATTTATTGGTTCTAAAAGTTTTCTGGTGGAATTGTTTGAATCTTCTAAATATAGAATCATGTTATTGGCAAATAGTGATAGTATGAGTTCTTCTTTTCCTTTTTGTATCTTTTTAATTTTTTTCTTCCATCTAATTGCTCTGGCTAGAGTTTCAAGGAAGATGTTGAATGAAAGTGGTGAAAGAGGGCATCCATGCCTTGTTCCAGTTTTTAGAGGCGATGTTGAGGCATGTTTCTATTCTCCTGAATTTTTCTAGTGTTTTGAACATGAAGTGGTGTTGTATTTTCTCAAATGTTTTTTATCTATTGAGATGATCATATATGATTCTTGTCTTTAAGTCTGTTGATGTGATGAATTATGTTTTTTTGATTTCCATATGTTGAACCAACCTTGCATCTCTGGGATGAACCCTTCTTGTTTGTGGTACACTATCCTTTTTAATACGTTTTTGTATGTGTTTGGCAGTATTTCGAGAATTTTTGCATCTATGTTCACCAGGGATATTGGTCTGAGTTTTTTTTTTTCCTTGATGTCTTTGTCTGGTTTTAGTATCGGGGATGATTCTAGCTTCATAGAAGGAATTTGGAAGGGTTCTCTCCCTTTTCTATTTCATGGAATAATTTGAGGACTATTGGTGTTAATTCTTATTTGAAGGTCTTGTAGAACTTGGCTGAGAATCTGTCGGTCCTGGGGTTTTCTTGATTGGTAGGCTTTTTTAAAAAAAAATATTTATTTAGTCGTCAATGGACCTTTATTTTCTTTATTGATATGCGGTGCTGAGAATTGAACCCAGTACCTCACACATGCTAGGCAAGCACTCTTCCACTGGGCCACAACCCCAGCCTGATTGGTAGGCTTTAATATTATCTTCTATTTTATTGTTTGAAATTGATCTTTTAAAATCATGTATGTCCTCCTGATTCAGTTTGAGTAGGTCATGTGTCTTTAGAAATTTGTTGATGTCTTCAAGATTTTCTATTTTATTGTAGTATAAATTTTCAAAATTGTTTCTGATTATCTTCTGTATTTCAGTAGTGTCTGTCATATTTCCTTTTCATCATAAATTTTAGTGATTTGAATTTTCTCTCTTCGTTAGCATGGCTAAGGGTTTGTCAATTTTATTTATTTTTTTCAAAGAGCCAACTTTTTTGTTGTTGATTTTTTTTTGTTTCAATTTCGTTGATTTTGGCTCTGATTTTAATTATTTTCTGTCTTTTGATTTTAGTGTTGGGTTGTTCTTCTTTCTCTAGTGCTTTGAGATATAATTTTGGTTTATTTCTGTTTTTTTTTAAAAATAATTTTTAGTTGTAGTTAGACACAGTACCTTTATTTTTATGGGGTGCTGAGAATTGAACCCAGCACCTTGCACATGCTAGGCAAGCACTAATTTGACTTAGTTCCCTCTTTGACTATTCCTTTAGTGTAGTTCCTCCCTTTGCTGGTTTTCACTTTTTCTTTTTCACTTTATCCTCGTGGAATATTTTATTGAGAATGTTCTCTAGTGCTGGCTTTCTAGTTGTGAATTCTTTTAACTTTTGTTTATCACGGAAGGTTCTTATTTCATCTTCAAATGTAAAGCCTAATTTTGATGGATATAAAATTCTGGGTTGGCATCCATTTTCTTTCAGAGCTTGGTATATGTTATTCCAGGATCTTCTAGCTTTCTGGGTTAAGAAATCAGCTGCGATCTGAATTGTTTTCTCCATATACATAATCTGATATATTTCTCTCACAGCCTTTAAAATTCTATCCTTATTCTGTATGCTAGGCATTTTCATTATAATGTACCTTGGTGTGGGTCTGTTGTAATTTTGTACATTTGGGGTCTTATAAGCCTCTTGTGTTTAATTTTCCATTTCATTCTTTAGGTCTGGGAAATTTTCTGATATTATTTCATTGAAAATATTGTGCATTCCTTTGTTGTGTATCTCTGTGCCTTCATCTATCGTAATAAACCTCAAATTTGTTCTTGTCGTGTTATCACATATTTCTTGGAAGTTCTGTTCATGGTTTCTTACCACCTCTGCATGGTCAACTTCATTTTCAATATTATGTATTTTGTCTTCATTGCCTCTGGTTCTGTCTTCCAAATGGTCTAGTCTGTTGGTGATGCTTTCCATTGAATTTTTAATTAGGTTTATTGATTCCTTTATTTATAGGATTTCTGCTTGATTTCTTTTCAGAATCTCTCTTTATTGAAGTGATCTTACACCTTCTGAAATTTATCTCTGATTTTACTACTTACATCATCCTTTACATTGTATATTCTGAACTCCTTTTTGACATTCCAACCTTCCTACCCACTGTAGTCAGCCCTGTCAGTCCCCACAAGCTTCAGGATTCATAGAGCTGGGGAAAGTCCAGCTCTCTTTAGCCTCTCTAACCTGTGTTCCCTTGGGAGAAATGCTCACAGTTTCTGACTTTCTGTTGGATTGCTAGGCTCAGACAAGACCACACAGACTTAGCTGCAAACTCATGGATTAGGGCTTTCAGGTTCCCTTGCCTCCATTGTGTTGCAGTCCCAAGATGGCCCCTGGATCATGGATGATTGATAAACTCTGGTGGAGAGGTGTGTCCAATCTGGTGAACCTGCATTCCCCTCTTACCCTCATCTCCACCTATTGTGAGACAGAACATTTGGCCTTTGGTTTTTTGGAATTGGCTTATTTCACTTAGCATGACAGTCTCCAGTTCCACCCATTTACTGGCAGATGCCATTATTTCATTCTTCTTTATGGCTGAGTAATATTCCATTGTGTATATGTACCACATTTTCTGTATCAATTCATCTGTTGAAGGGTACCTAGGTTGGTTCCATTGCTTCACTATTGTGAATTGAGCTACTATGAACATCAGTGTGGCCTCGTCACAATTGTGTGCTGATTTTAAGTCCTTTGGGTATAAATAGAGGAATGGGATAACTGGGTCAAATGGTAGTTCCATTCCAAGTTTTTTGAGGAATTTCCATAATGCTTTCCAGAGTGGTCACCAATTTGCAGTTCCACCAGCAATGTATCTTTTTCCCCACTTCCTCACTGTTTTATTTAGCTATTTTGCTGCTGCAACTAAAAGATCTAACCATACAATTTAGGAAGAAATGTATATTTGAGGGCTCACAGTTTTAGAAATCTTAGTCCCTAGAAGATTGGTTCCTTTCCTCGGGGCTCAATGTAAGGCCAACTTTTATGGCAGAAAAGTGGGGCAGAGGGAATCAGCTCACTTGTTGGTGAGGAAGCAGAGAGAGAAACTCCACTCACCAGATACAAAATATATACCCCATAGCCATATCTGCAACGAACCACTTTCTCCAGCTGCACCACCTACTTCCAGTTACCACTCAGTTAATTCCATCAGGGATTATTTCACTGATTGGATTAATGCTAAAGCCCAGTAATTTCTCCTACAAACCTTTTTGTATTGTCTTACACGTGAACTTTGCAGGGACACCACATCTAAACTATAACATTCCACCACTGGCCCTCAAAAGCTCACAGCCAGCTCACAATGCAAAACACATTTTCTCTATTTCCAAGAGTCCCCATAGTATTAGTAGTTCCAAGATTGCTCAAAGCTCAAATCCAAAGTCTTCCCTCAGGCTCAAGGCAATGTCAAATTGTAAGCTCCTGCAAAATTAAAAGCAATATACATGTATTCAATATATAATGGTTTAGAGTAAACATTTTCATTCACAAAATTAGGGGCATAGAAAGAATGGATTGATCAAAGCAAGACCAAAATTCAGTTGGATAAACAAGTCTTGAAACTCCACGTTTGGCATCTGGGGCACATGGCATCGTGATATTCTTTCCAGTGGGCTTATGTAGTTCCATCCCTGTGGCATTGTTGGTGGCAGCCCAAGTGACCTTTCTGTTGGCTCATCTCTGCTCCATTCTCTGTTTTTACTAAGCCTTTCCATGTGAGCAAGACATGAGCTTTGGTTTTATAACCATTTAAATTTTAAAAAATATTTAAGATATTTTGCTAGAGAATTTATAATCACAGGGAAAACTATTTAAGCATTCAAATATTTATATAGCTAATGTGCTATCAAATCAATTTAATTGCTTAATTATGAACTTGCATTTAAAGCTTTTTGAAAGCAGAGAGTAATAAAAATTCTCTGAACGTAAAGGTCAAATCTGTACTGTTTGTACTCCTTCTAGGTTAGAACATGAGACTTATTTTAACATGATTTGATATTTCATGTAGTAAACATTAAACAAGTATTTTAAAATATTTTATTTCTGGGTAAAAAAAAAGTCAAGTCCATTACCTAGAAAATTCAGTAATGGTTTTTATTTTTTAATGTAAATTAAAATAATAATTTTTTCAACTCTACTATAAATAACTGCTGTTTTAGACTAGCATTTATATATGAGCTCCTGTTTTCTTTTAATATGTTTAAAATGCACCTGAGAATTAAGTAGACTTCCTGTGTTCTTCAGCTCTTAGGGATACATGGTTTGAAAATTAGTTTAGTGGATCTGTGAAAGGACATGTATTCTCTAACAGGTACTCTGTCCTTCTGAGCTCTGTTTTTAGTCTTATTCATGAGTAATATATATATGAGGAACAGCAGAGATCCTGATACTTCAGAATTCTAGCATTGAAAACATTTTGTCATTTTGTTATAAAATTTGCTCTTTCTTTTGCATTAGGAGAGTAGTTAACTTTGAGATTTATTCTGCTTTTCATTCTTTGTGGAGGGGAATTTATCTCATTGGTTATACTCCATTGTTTTTGTGTTACATAAGTTCTAAAAATATTTTAGTTTTCTTCCTTTTTAATTGTTTTTTTAGTTGTAGACAGACACGATACCTTTGTTCATTTATTTATTTGTTTTTATGTGGTGCTGAGGATCGAACCCAGTGCCTCACACATGCAAGGCAAACACTTTACCAACTGAGCTACAACCCCAGTCCCTAGTCTTCTTTCATTCTTGTAAGCAAATATTTACTAGAGTTTCTGTTTTGTACCAGGCCGTGTACTAGGACAGACATTCTGTTTTGTGGTTCTGGGGACTGAACCTAGGACCTTACTCATGTCAGGCAAGTGCTATACCTCTGAGCTACATGCCCAACCCTGAGGTTATACTCCTGAAGGCCAGGACAAGCATTGAATAGAGGAACCACAAATGAATTTGAAATTTCAAATTATTGAGTGGGATGAACTCTTGGTGCACTTAGCCTTATCAAGGAAAAGAACACCTCTTTAATTATACCAGGAGGGAAGAAGGACATCATATAAGCTTGGAAACAAGTGATTTTGTTGTTGTCAGAAGCAGATGTAATTTCTTAGATTTTTAAAAACTAGTGTTCATTTACTTATATTTTTGATAAAAAAGACTTCTCATTTGTATGCTTTCCTACATACCTTTAGAGTCCATACCTAATTTTAACATGTAATAAGTTATTACTTATATACAGTTCCCTTGCATTCTGGAATCAGTGTTTGTAGGTAGTAATTGAAATGAGTTTAACTTATTTTGCCATTATTTAATTATGGTAGTTATGTTACAGTAATTAGATTTCAAGTCTATTTATTAGGAGGACTCATTTTTAGAAGTTTCTTCTATATAAAACTTTTTGATAGTTTCATTACCATACATGTATGGTAATCACATTAAATATTTTTTATACAGTTCTTTCCCTCTAAGAAAACAGTAGGTCCAGGGAATTTTTGCTTTGACAATCTTAAATATAGCTCAAAAATATTGAGTTACACATTGGGTATTCACATATGAATTTGACCTACAAAAATTCACATGGGAAACAAATATTTTGTGGAACTGATGTAAGTACTATTACAGTAAGTTATAAATTGAGCTTTAAAAGTAAATGCTTAGGGGGCCGGATTTGTGGTTCAGTGGTAGAGTGTGTGCCAGAATGTGTGAGGCCCTGGGTTTGATCCTTATCATTATATGTAAATAAATGAAAAAAGATCCTTTGACAACTAAAAAATACATATATAAAAAGGTCAATGCTTAAGAGGAATATACTGAGTCATTTAGCCATATGCACAAGATAATTTCTACTGTCTTGCTTTTTTCAGTAGATTTCTAGAAGCTCCCATTGTGGCATTACTCATTTTGATGATTTTATTTGTTTATTTAGTTAGCTAAGAGTGATGGGGTTGAATTGAGGGCCTCATGAATGGTAGGCAAGTGCTGAACCACTGAACTATTTCCCTCAGCCCATTTTGGTGATTTTAGATTCATGTGGTATTCATTAAGTTGTATTTAAATTATCTTGAACCTCAGGATTGTTAAGAAAGCCGAATTATTTCTGAGAATTTTACTTACTAAAACAATTTAGTCTATCGTGCAATTGCAGTAGTAGCTATTCTGAGTACATTGTTAATAAGTGGGCACAAGACTGTCAATTAGATTAAATTAAAAACTTATTTTTTAATTTCAAAAGAAATAATACTTACAATAAAAAGTTATAATATAGAAGGTGCTATCCATTTCCACTTTCCAGAAGTAACAGGAATTGATGGTCAGTTCTTCCTGTTCCTATAGGATAGGGGGTAAGGTGACGGAATGGTTGTAATTGACTGTAGGTTGTTTTGTTTAAATTAGTTTTTTTTTGTTGTTGTTCTTAACAGGTTTCTGCTTTGGGTCTGGATCCCTCAGGTGCCCGTTTGGTGACTGGAGGATATGACTACGATGTTAAATTTTGGGACTTTGCTGGAATGGATGCTTCTTTTAAGGCATTTCGATCCCTTCAGCCCTGTGAATGGTATGGATTTGCTTACTTAGTATCTTCACGTTTGACTTAATATTTGGAGATACTGCTGTTGTCATCTGAATTTCATTTTTAATGATTTGTACCAAAATATAACTGTGTACTGCTATCATTTAGACTGCTATCATTATTCATATGCAAATAAAATGTACCTAAAATTTTCTTCCTTTAGTTTCATTAACCTATGTTTTAAAGGCATTTTCTGTCTTTTGTTGTTTTTTAAAAATTGTACCTTGTCTTGTTTATTTAAAAACTCTAGTAAATATTTTGCAATATGTTTTTAAAAATTTTTTTTAGTTTTTGATGGACCTTTATTTTTTATTTATTTATATGTGGTATTGAGAATTGAATCCAGTGCCTCACACATGCTAGGCAAGCACTCTACCACTGAGCCATGACTCCATCGCCAAGTAGTTCAATTATTAATGACAAGAAATTAAGATTGATTCCTAGATTAAGTTTATAACATTTGATTCTTTCATTGTAAAGTGAATTTTTTGTTCTTGAGTTAGGCAAGTACTTGTGGAGTAATACTTGGTACCATGTAAATATCCAGATACTTGTCATCCTTTCACTTAAATTAGCTTATCATATTGATGATTCCTGAATCAGTTATTTCATGAAAGGTTACAAATTGGTGATGTTCTAATTGTAATTTCATGTACATTTATTTACTGATATTCTTCTAAAAGAAGACCTTTTTTCATTGACTGATATTATTGGTCATCCGTTGATATCGAGTCACCCGGCACTGCCATCCAGTAGAACTTCCTGTGCTGAACAAAGTACTTTATATCCTTACCATCCATTATGGTAGTCACTAATCACACATGGCTACTGAATACTTCAAGGAAATGATTTTTTAAAAAAATTTAATTTGGGGGGAGAGAAAGGGAGAGAGAAGGGAAAGCATATGGAAATGGTAGGAGACCCTCAATGTTACACAAAATTACATAGAAGAGGATGTGAGGGGAAAGTGGGGGGAAACAAGGGAGAGAATTGAACAACAGCAGATGAGGTAGAGAGGGATGATGGGAGAGGAGGGGAGGGGGGATAGTAGGGGAAAGGAAAGGTAGCAGAATACAACAGTCACTAATATGCCATTATGTAAAAATGTGAGTGTGTAACCGATGTGATTCTGCAATTTGTATTTGGGGTAAAAATGGGAGTTCATAACCCAATTGAGTCAAATGTATGAAAGATGATATATCATGAGCTTTGTAATGTTTTGAACAACCAATTAAAAAAAAAAAGAAAAAAAAATTTAATTTTAAATAGTTAAAATTTAAATGCATTTGGTCAAGTAGCTGTGGTGTTCGATAGTGCTTTAAATGGCCAAATTCAGCACAAATTATCATGGGTAACATGTTGCCTCTAAACTTGAAAATATATCATTTAACGTCAAAACCAGGAAAACTACCACTACAGAGCCACAAACTTGAATGCATTTTTTAAAATATTTATTTTTTAGTTTTAGGTGGACACAATGTCTTTATTTTACATTTATGTGGTGCTAAGGATTGAACCCAGTGCCTCGTGCATTTTAGATGAGCATTCTACCACTGAGCCACAACCCCAGCCCTTGAATGCATATTTTTAAATAAAAAAGTAAAATGTTGTAGTGCATTGTATATATTTATATGTTTTTATTTGATTTCTTTGTCTTTTTTTTGTTGGATCATTATTCCAGCTTCTGATTCTAGGACTCAACATATTAATGATCAATCCTTGATTTTTACCAATTGAAAATTTGATGAATGTAAAATAAATTCTCATTCAATTAATAACCTGTTGAATATGGCAATTAGACATTGATATGTATAGCTTGATTTTGATGTATTTTCATTTTTGGTATTTTTGAAATCTCTGGAATAATTTGTTTTAGACCTTTGTCCAGCATTAGTACTAGATTTGTAGATTTCTAGTTTTTAGTTTTCTATTGTCCCATTTGGTGAGAATCAGTACTGTTTTCTCTAATCCAGTCTAGTCACTTACCTTTCAATTTCCTTGTTTCCTTTCAGCTTCTCAATAGTAGACCCATAATTAGATATATAGATTCAAGATTCATAATCCTAAGTTTACAGACCTTTTATAAATGGAATGCAATTTTCATATAATATTAATAATTTTTAATTACTTAAGGTAGTTCAAGTTATGAATTTCTTATCTCGGGCCAATTTAAAAAAAATGTCTGTATACTCTATTTCCATCTTTAAAAACTGTTAACTAATCAAGCAATACTTAAATATGTTCTCATGTAGAAATTAAAACTAGAACTTTCCCTTGACCATCTTCATTTTAATCTGCTTCTCAGTTTTCATCACTGTTTCATTATGTGTATTTGAAGTTTTTTTTTCATGCTGTCATCAAAAGATATATGTACCTGTCAAAAAAATGGTATATTCTGTATTTGTTTTAAAAAATGGTAACAGATGATTATTATTCTAAAATGTTTTCCCCACTTAATATTGCTTAGTATTATTTAATATCAGTACATACATACTTTTTAAGTGCTGCACAGCATACTATATAAAACTTAGTTCAGTGATTTTTGAAATCAGAACCATCTGGAGAAGTTGTCAAAATATTATCTACAGGACCCCACCTTTAAGAGTTTCTACGTCTTTAGATCTGAGTATTATCTAACAATTTGCAAGACTTCTCAAGTGCTGTTGATACACCTGGTCTGGGGGTCATACTTTGAGAACCTTTGCATTGTTTAGTTATTCTTTCATTGATGAGCTGTAGGAGTTATGGCTGCTTTTTTGTACTTCACTGGTCACATGTGTAAATTGAGTGTTTCTCAAAAGCAGATTGCAAGAAGTGAAATACCTATTGTGCACCGTTAAATTTTTTAATTGATCTTTATAATTATACATTTTTATCAATGCATTATAATTATACACAGTAGTTACACAGTTGTACATGTACATAACAATTTGGTTGATTTCATTCACCAAGACCTCCCTTTTTTTCACTTTCTCCCTCTACCTGGTACCCTTCCTCTCCTGGGCTCCCACATTTTCTTCCTTTCTGCTCTCTAACTTCCACCTATGAGAGAAAAACATATGACCCTTCACTCTTCAAGTCTGGCTTATTTCTCTTAATACAATGCTCTCAAGTTCTATCCATTTTCCAGCAAATGACATAATTTCATTCTTTATGCTGAATAAAACTCCATTTGTATATATATTACATATTTTTTTAATCTATTTTAGGCTGGTTCCATAATTTGGCTGTTGTGAATTCTGTGCTATAAACATGGGTGTACATGTATTGCTATAATATGCTGACTTTAGTTATTTTTCCTTTATATATTCTTTTATTGGTGCATTATAATTGTAAATAATACTGGGATTCATTGTTCCATATTGGTAAATGCACATAATATAATTAGTCCAATTTCATTTTCCATTACTTCAGCTCCTTCTACTCCCAGCCCCCTTCTTTTACTCTGTTGGTCTCCTGTCTATTTTCATGAGATTCCCTTCCCTTCTTTCCCCACTTTTTTATCTCTAGCTTCCACATATGAGAGAAAACATAGTACCTTTTACTTTCTGAGTCTGACTTATTTTGCTTAACATAATGCTCTCAAGTTCATCCATTTTCCAGCAATTGACAATTTTGTGCTTATTTGTGACTATAAGTCTCGATTGTGTATATAAACCATATTTTCGTTGTCCATTCATCTGTTGATAGACACCTGGATGTTTCATAATTTGGCTATTGTGAATTGTGCTACTATAGACATAGAAATGGATATACATATATTGCCATAGTATGCTGAATATGGATAAATACCAAGGAGTAGTGTTGCTGGGTCATATAGTGGTTCTATTTCTAGTTCTTTGAGGAATGTACATACTGATTTTCCATATTTTTTATACTAATTCACAATCCCACCAATACTATGTGTTTCCTTTTCCCTACATCCTTGCTAGCATTTGTTATTTTTTCTTGATGACCGACATTCTAATTGAAGTGAAAGGAAATCTTAGTATAGTTTTGATTTGCATTTCCCTGATGGCTGGGGATGTTGAAAATTTTTAATATATTTGTTGGCTATTTGTACTTCTACTTTTGAGAAGTGTATGTATAGTTTATTTGCACATGTATTATTGGTTTGTTTTTATCATAGTATTTCGAGTTATTTATATTTTCTGGATATTAATCCTTTTTCAAAAGAGTAACTGAAAATGATTTTCTCCCACTCTATAGACTCTTGTTCATACTTTTGTTTCCTTAGCTGTGCAAAATCTGTCCCATTTATTAATTCTTTGCATTATTCCTGAGCTTTAGGAGTCCTATGGAGGAAGTTGGAATGTTGAATGATGACCCTGTTTTTTTTTCTTCTCCTAGCAGTTGCAGAGTTTTAGTTCTAATTCCCAGGTCTTTAATCAATTTTGAATTGATTTTTGTGCAGGGTGAGAGAAAGGGATTTATTTTCCATCTTCTACATATGGATATCAAGTTTTGTCAGCATCATTTGTTAAAAAGTCTGTTTTTTACTCCTGCATATATATTTTTTGCAATTTGTCAAGGATCAGATGATTCTCTTTGTCTACTTTTATTTCATTGCTCTGTGTATCTGTTTTTATGCTAGTACCATGCTGGCATAAAATTAGTATTATGATGCCTCCAGCATTTTTTTTCCTTCTTAGAATTGCTTTGGCTGTTTTGGGTCTTTTATTCTTCCAAACAAATTTTAGGACTTCTTCTTTTTTTAGTTTTGCGAAGAATGTCATGTGATAGGGATTGCATTGAATCTGTGTATTGCTTTTGGTGATATGGCCATTTAAACAATATTAAATTTCCTTATCCATGAACATGGGGGTCTTTTCAATTTCTTTAATGTTGAATCATTTGCATTGTAAAGGGCTTTCACCTTTTTGGTTTGATTTATGCCTGGATATTTCAATTTTTTTGAGGCTGTTGTGAATGGAATTTTTTTCCTGATTTCTTTTTTAGCCTATTCAGTATTGGTATGTAGGAAAGCAGTTAATTTTTGCATGTTGATTTTGTAACTTCCTACTTTGCTGAATGTATTTATTAGAAATTTTCAGGTGGTGATCTTTGGATTGTCTTAAGTATAGGAGAATATCATCTGCAAACAGTGCAAATTTGACTTCTTCCTTTTCTATTTAAAATTTTTGATATTGTCAGATTTGCCTTCCTTAGCCCTATGAGTCAGCCTCCTTATATCAGAAAACATTTGGCATTTGGTTTTTTGGGATTGGCTAACTTCACTTAGCATTATCTTCTCTAACTCCATCCATTTACCTGCAAATGCCATGCTTTTATCCTCTTTTATTGCTGAGTAAAATTCCATTTTGTATATATGCCACATTTTTTTTTTTTTTACCCATTCATCTATTGAGGGGCATCTAGGTTGGTTCCACAGTTTAGCTATGGTGAATTGTGTTGCTATAAAAACATTGATGTGGCTGTGTCCCTATAGTATGCTGTTTTTAGTCCTTTGGATATAGACCAAGAAGAGGGATAGCTGGGTCAAATGGTGGTTCCATTCCCATTTTTCCAATAAATCTCATACTGCTTTCTATATTGGCTGCACCAATTTGCAGTCCCACCAGCAGTGTATGAGTGTACCTTTTTCCCCACATCCTCACCAACACTTATTGTTGTTTGTCCTCATAATAGCTGCCATTCTGACTGGAGTAAGATGAGATCTTAGAGTAGTTTTGATTTGCGTTTCTCTAATTGCTAGCGATGATGAACATTTTTGCATGAATTTGTTGATTGATTGAATATCCTTTTCTGAGAAGTGTCTGTTCAGGTCCTTGGCCCATTTATTGATTGGGTTATTTTCTTTTTTAGTGCTTAGCTTTTTGAGTTCTTTATATACCTTAGATTAGTGCTGTATCAGATGTGTGAGGTGTAAAGATTTGCTCCCAGGATGTAGGCTCTCTGTTCACTCACAGATTGTTTCTTTTGCTGAGAAGAAACTTTTTAGTTTGAATCCATCCCATTTATTGATTCTTGGTTTTAATTCTTATACCAAAGGAGTCTTATTAAGGAAGTTGGGGCCTAATTCCACCTGATGGAGATTAGGGCCTACTTTTTCTTCTATTAGATGCGGGGTCTCTGGTCTAATTCCTAGGTCCATGATCCACTTTGAGTTGAGTTTTGTGCATGGTGAGAGATAGGGGTTTAATTTCATTTTATTGCATATGGATCTTCAGTTTTCCCAGGACCATTTATTGAAGAGGCTATCTTTTCTCTAATGTATGTTTTTTGGCACCTTTGTCTAATAAAGATAATTACAATTTTATGGGTTAGTCTCTGTGTTCTCTATTCTTCCATTGGTCTACCAGTCTTTTTTGGTGCCAATACCATGTTGTTTTTGTTACAATTGCTCTGTAGTATAGTTTAGGGTCTGGTTTAGTGATGCCACCCGCTTCACTCTTCCTGCTAAGGATTATTTTGGCTATTCTGGGTCTCTTATTTTTCCAGATGAATTTCATGATGCTTTTTCTATTTCTATGAGGAATGTCATTGGGATTTTGATTGGAATTGCATTGAATCTGTATAGTGCTTTTGGCAGTATGGTCATTCTGATAGTATTAATTCTGCCTATCCAAGAGCAACTCCATCTTCTAAGGTCTTCTTTGATTTCTTTCTTTAAGGTTCTATAATTTTCATTTCATAGATCTTTTACCTCTTTCGTTGATTCCCAAGTATTTTTTTTTGAGGTTATTGTAAATGGGGGTAGTTTTTTTCATTTGCCTTTCAGAGGATTTGTCATTGATATACAGAAATACATTTGATTTATGGGTGTTGATTTTATATCCTGCTACTTTGCTGAATTCATTTACTAGTTCTAGAAGTTTTATGGTGGAACTTTTAGGTCTTCTAGGTATAGAAGCATGTCATCAGCAAATAGTGCCAATTTGAGTTCTTCTTTTCCTATGTGTATCCCTTTAATTTCTTCTGTCTGTCTAATTGCTCTGGCCAGTGTTTCAAAAACTATCAAACTATCAAAGTTAAATCAAAGTGATGAAAGAGGGTATCCCTGTCTTGTTCCAGTTTTTAGAGGGAGTGCTTTCAATTTTTCTTCATTTAGAATGATGTTGGCCTGGGACTTAGCATAGATAGCCTTTATGGTTTTGAGAAATGTTCCTATTATCCCTAATTTTTCTAGTATTTGAACATGAAGGGGTGCTGTATTTTCTCAAATGCTTTTTCTGCATCTATTGAGATGATCATATGATTCTTATCTTTACGTCTGTTGATGTGCTGAATTAAATTTATTGATTTCCATATGTTGAACCAACCTTGCATCTCTGGGAAGAATCCCACTTGATCGTGGTGCACAATCTTTTTGATATGTTTTTGTATTCGATTTGCCAGAATTTTATTGAGAATTTTTGCATCTATGTTCATTAAAGATATTGGTCTAAAGTTTTCTTTCTTTGATGTGTCTTTGTCTGGTTTTGGAATTAGGGTGATATTGGCCTCATAGAATGAGTTTGGAAGTGCTGCCTCTTTTTCTATTTCCTGAAAGAAATTGGAGAGTATTGGTATTACTTCTTCTTTAAAGGTCTTGTAGAACTTGGCTATGTATCCATCCGGTCCTGGGCTTTTCTTGGTTGGTAGACTTTTGATGGTGTCTTCAATTTTGTTGCTTGAAATTGAAATTTTGTTGCTTGAAATTGATAAATTGGGCATATTATATGACTCTAGAAATTTGCAAATGCCTTTGGTATTTTCTATTTTATTGGAGTAGAAGTTTTCAAAAATAATTTTTACTTCTGTATTTCTGTAGTGTCTGTTGTGATATTTACTTTTTCATCATGTATTTTAGTAATTTGAATTTTTTCTCTCCTTGTTAGCATGGCTAAGCGTTTGTCAATTTTATTTATTTTTTCAAAGAACTAACCTTTTGTTCTGTCAATTTTTTCAATTGTTTCTTTTATTTTAATTTCATTGATTTCAGCTCTGATTTTAATTATATATCCTGTCTTTTACAACAAAAGTTGTAGATTTGTTCCTGTTTTTCTAGGGATTTGAGATGTAATGTTAAGTCATTTATTTGTTGACGTTTTCTTCTTTTAAGGAATGAGCTCCAGGCAATGAACTTTCCTCTTAGAACTGCTTTCATAGTGTTCTAGCGATTTCAGTATGTTGTATCTATGTTCTCATTCACCTCTCAAATTTTTAAAATCTTCTCCTTGATGTCTTCTGCAACCCATTGTTCATTCAGTGGCATTTTATTTAGTCTTCAGATGTTGGAGTAGCTTTTATTTCTTATTTTATCATTGATTTCTCATTTCATTCCATTATGATCTGATTGATGCAGGGTAGTATCTCTGTCTTTTTATATTTGTTAAGAGTTGCTTTGTGGAATAATATATGGTCTATTTTAGAGAAGGATCCATGTGCTGCTGAGAAGGAAATGTATTCTCTCATTGAAGAATGGAATATTCTATATATGTCAGTTAAGTCTAAGTTATTGATTATATTATTGAGTTGTATAGTTTATTTATTCAGCTTTTGTTTGGAAGATCTATCCAGTAATGAAAGAAGTGTGTTAAAGTCACCCACAATTATTGTGTTGTTGTCTATTTGACTGTTGAGCCTGAGAAGAGTTTGTTTGAATGTAGGCGCTCCATTGTTTGGGGCATATATATTTATAATTATTAAGTCTTGTTTGTATATGGTTCCCTTGAGGCGTAGTAGTGTCCTTCTTTATCCTTTTTGATTGACTTTAGCTTAAAGTCTACTTTATTTGATATGAGGATGGAAACCCCTGCTTGCTTTCACAGTTCATATGAGTGGTATGATTTTTCCCAACCCTTTGCCTTCATTCTGTGGATGTCTTTTCCTATGAGATGAAGTCTTTTGGAGGCAGCATATTGTTGGGCCTTTTTTTTTGTTGTTTTTCCAATCTGCTAGTCTATGTGTTTTGATTGATGAATTTAGGCCATTAACATTCAGGGTTATTATTGAGACATGATTGTATTTGCAGCCATTTTTGTTTATTTTTGGTATTTAAGGTGACTTGGTTTCTCCTCTGATTAGATTTTCCTTTAGTGTAATCCCTTCCTTCTGCTGATTTTCATTATTATTTTTAATTTCCTTTTCTTGGAATATTTTGCTGAGAATGTTCTGTAGTACAGGCTTTCTAGCTGTAAATTCTTTTAACTTTTGTTTATCATGGAAGGTTTTCATTTCTTCATCAAATCTAAAGCTTAATTTTGCTAGATGTAAGATTCTTGTTTGACATCCATTTTCTTTCAGAGCTTGGTGTATGTTGTTTCATGATCTCCTGGCTTTGAGGGTCTGGGTTGAAAAATCTGCTGAGATTTGAATTGGTTTCCCACTGCATGTGATCTGATTTTTCTCTCGTCGAATTTAAGATTCTATCCTTATTCTGTATGCTAGGCATTTTTATTATAATGTGCCTTCTCTAAAATAGATCATATATTATACCACAAAGCAACTCTTAGCTAATATAAAAAGGTAAAGATACTACCCTGCATTCTGTCAGATCATAATTGTAATTTTGTACATTTGGTGTCCTGATGTATTTTGGATAATAATGTCTGTCACATTCCACCATCCTTGCTAATCCCTTGCCCCCCTCCTTTTCCCTCCCACCCCTCTGCCCTATCTAGAATTCATCTATTATTCCCAGGCTCCCCCTCCCTACCCCACTTTGAATCAGCTTCCTTATATCAGAGAAAACATTTGGCATTTGGTTTTTTTTTTGGATTGGCTAACTTCACTTAGCATTATCTTCTCCAACGCCATCTATTTACCTGCAAATGCCATGATTTTATTCTCTTTTATTGCTGAGTAAAATTCCATTGTGTATATATGCCACATTTTTTTTTTATCCATTCATCCACTGAGGGGCATCTAGGTTGGCTCCACAGTTTAGCTATTGTGAATTGTGCTGTTATAAACATTGATGTGGCTGTGTCCCTGTAGTATGCTGTTTTTAAGTCTTTTGGGTATAGACCGAGGAGATGGATAGCTGGGTCCTGTAGTGCAAGAATTAAAACTAAGAATCAATAAATGGGATGCAATGAAACTAAAGTTTCTTCTCAGCAAAAACAGAGAGCCTACATCCTGGGAGCCAATTTTTACCCCTCACACATTAGAGTACTAATCTTTAGGGTATATAAAGAACTCAAAAAGCTCAGCAACAAACAAACAAACAAACAAACAAACCAAATAGCCCTATCAACAAATGGGCCAAGGACCTGAACAGACACTTCTCAGAAGAGGATATACAATCAATCAACAAATATATGAAAAAATGTTCATCATCCCTAGCAATTAGAGAAATGCAAATCAAAACTACTCTATCATCTCACTCCATAGTGGCATTATGAAGAAAAATAACAATAAGTGTTGGCGAGGATGTGAGGAAAAAGGTACACTCATACACTGCTGGTGGGACTGCAAATTGGTGCAACCAATATGGAAAGCAGTATAGAGATTCCTTGGAAATCTGGGAATGGAACCACCATTTGAGCCATCTGTCTCTCTCCTCAGTCTATACTCAAAGGACTTAAAAACAGCATACTATAGGGACACAGCCACATTAATGTTTATAGCAGCACAATTCACAAGAGCTAAACTGTAGAGCCAACATAGATCCTCAGATGCCTGCCTTTCATGGAAGCTGTTCTGTTAGGTTCCTGACTAGTTGGTACATTTTTGTTTTATTGACCCACATATCTTCTGTTAACATCCTTCTCAGCTGCCTTCTGTCTAAAGTTTGTTGGAATAACTGTTTTTATAAGGGCAGCCTTGCTGCTTTGAGAATGTGCTTCCCTAAGAATTCATGGTTTCTGGAATGTTTTTACAGGAGGTTGTTGAACCCCTTTCTGGGAAGTGTTGAGGTGTTTTTCTAATCAGTCTGGTCTTTTCTAATGGAAGTTTCAGGATAGTTTCTATTTTCAGTGGTTCTTTTATTTTACCCACTTAAAAAAATCATTTTCTAGGTTTTTTTTTAACATTTGGAACAGGGAAGTCTGATACTTTTTTGTACACAGCTATTTTTCCATAGAAATCTTCTATTATATTTCCTTTCTTTAAGTTCTCAAGGTCCTCTTACTCATATTCTTTTTGCACCCTCTGCAGAATCAACCTTATATTGACAAAACATTTTGGTTGATATTTTATATGTTTTTAATTTCTGAAGTATTAGGTTTAAATTATTTTTTTAGGGTTATATTATTCTCTTGATCTTTGAAGGGCCTTTATGAACATTTTCATCTTTCTATCTGACTCTGTTCCTTGTTACTTCATGATATGAGGGCTTCATTACAGTCAGTCCAGTGTTCCCCACTCTCCTTCTCCTCTGGTACTTAGCCAGACTCTCTATCCAGACCTGTACTCCATGCAAGTACATTCTTCCTGCCTCTCTAGTCTCTTCAAAACCTGTCCTTCAGGTTGCTCCTCAAGTCTTCCTTGTTTAAATCTGACCTAGAATACTGCAGCAGTCTCATTGTGGGTTTTCCCTACTGTTTGTGCCTAATTCATTTAATGTCTTCTTGATGCATTTTGAGTAAAATCCAAATGCCTTATCATGTTTTATAAAATCTTTTCTGATCTCTCTGTTTCTTCTCCCTTATTTCTGTAGCTCTAGAAAAATGACTGTAGCATTTTTACAGAATATATATATATATGTATGTATATATATATTTTTTGCTTACAGTGCTATTCCCTTCTACCTTCTACATGTTCCTCCTGTCACAAACATGGTTAGCTCTTTCTCATGATTAGGAGTTCACCTAAATGGCTCTTTTTAGAGAGACTCTCTGAAGTAGAGTCCTCCTTCTGTTTGCTGCATTGGCACTTACTATTCACTGTTAAAGGCTGAGGCTCCTATTGCTCTGCTGTTAGAATTAAGACTTAGTGGTTATTCCAGGTATCAATATTGTCATAAAGGAAACTATTGAAATGGTAAGGAAAAAGACTTAGTTGTTACTAGCCATCTCATGAGTTGACTTTTTAAAAAAATATTTTTAGTTGTTGAAGGATGTGATACCTTTATTAATTTTTTTATGTGGTGCTGAGAATTGAACCCAGTGCCTCATACATGTTAGGCAAGCATTCTACCACTGATCTCCAGCCCCAGCCCAGTTGACTGTTTTTGATAATATTTCTCTAATCCTCAGCAGACTTGAAACCTATTATTTAATTATTGAGACTTAGCTTATTTTTACTATGAAACTTGACTGTGAAATCATGTGAAGTGAGATCATATAAAGTGCTATTGAGAAATGTTAATTACCTTTATAAACAAGGATATGGATTTTAATGGAAATGAAGTACTGTGGACTTTTAGGAAAATTGCATATAATCCTGGATAGAATTTTTTTTGTGGCTTTATTTTGTTTGACATGTTTTGTTTAAGGTTGCTCTTAGCATATTAATTTTTAGTCCGTTAAGCCAATAGGTGATAAATTTTTAATTAATTTTACAATGGAAATCTATTTTGAAGTTTAAAATCTAAAATATTGTAGATTTATTTCAGACTAGAATAAATTAATATTTTCTGATATTCTTATATAAGAACCTAATGCTTCTACCTCATGCCTTTTGCTTTCTTGGCTTGTTCTTAGTACTGGGTTATCTTTCTCTCCCTCCCTCTTTCTCTCTTTCTCTCATAGTACTGATTACTGAGTGCTAAGAGATTGTGTGTGTGTGTGTGTGTGCGTGTGTGTGTATGTGTTTGTATACATGTATTATGTACACACTCACCCACCCACACCCACACACACTCTCCTTGAAAGGAACAGACTGTTTGATCAAATACTGTTAACTCTCCATTTTCTGCAGGTTCTTTATCCATGAATTCAGTTAATTACAGGTCCAAAATATTTGGAAAAAATGATGTCTATACTGAATAATTTAGGCTTCCCGCCCTTATTGGAGGTAACAATAGTGACTACTTGTTTTAAGGGACGTGTTATGTGCCTTTTAAAATATATATTTTAATCCTTATTCCCATTCTATAAATTAAGAATTATTCTTTTTTTTTCAGTGGAGTAAACCAGCAAAGTTATACAACCAAGTATGAACTCTGTGACTCAGGAACAACTTGTGTAGTGCTGCCATTTAGTCTCATTTACTGATTTTCCATAAAAAAGGAGACCAAGTCTAGTAAAGTTGAAGGACTTGCTCATCATCAAACAGTTAGCTGAGGAAGGATTTGGATCCCTGGACTTCTGACTCACATTCCGGTGCACTTTTCACTACAGCAGGACACCTTGGCTCCTGAGCCCCATGTGACATCCCCAGACAGCTGTGTTTATCTGTCTTGCGTGTCCCAGCTTGTTTTGCTAGCCAAGCAAAAACTACTTAAAAGGATCCTCAATCTTCACCTTCCCACTCCCCTCCACTTACACTCAAATACTCCCCCTTTCCCCATGAATAACTTCACAGAAAAGAATTGTGCAATGTCACTAAGCCTTCCTCTGGTGTCAGAGTTATTCTCTGAGAGAACATTCACTTCCTCATGACTCCAGTTTACTGTCAGATTGGCTTTCCCTCTTTTCTCTTTGATCCGAATCTTAGTTGTTTAGGCAGGAATTTGAGGAGCAGATGTTATACCACTTGAACAAGCCCTTTAATTCTCCTAGTACTGTGTCTAATGACTCTTAATCCTGTCCTTTTAACTCTGTGGCTAGCAGAGTTGAGAGTGAAGTGGGACAGGAATGGTGAGCTTGATGCTGAACATTTCCATTTCATTTTAATGTTGGCAAAGTAGAGTAGAGAGCACACGAAGGGCTCTGAGAGAAAGGGAAACCATTAGAAGTTTTCCTAAATAGTTAAGAAACAAAGTGATTATTAGTGTGGGATTGCTGAGATTTTAGGTTTCCCTTCAAGTGTGAATAGAACAATTTGGTAGAGCAATTTGAAATTAGAAATGGAACCACTGACTGTTTCTGTTCCCTCTTTTAAATTTTCCTGTTTTTTAGGTTTTCATTTGCCTTTAAAAATAAAAATAACCACCAGAAAAAAAAAAAAAAAACAGTGATCACTTATAGCACTCAATCTCTTATTGGTGAAGAAATGAATACTTTCTCAAATAGGAGTACCATTCACAATGATATGCCCTGTGAACTAAGCAATTTGTTCCGTTCTTACTTTAAAGACCTATTTGACTAGTTTGAGCTTTCTAATGATCAAAGATCTGCTGTGTTTGTTTATATGTAAGTAACTAAATCAGACTCAAAAAGGTTCTCCTTTTCTCAGTTCCCTGATTCATTAACTGATGTTTGATATGTCAGTCAGGGTCTGATTAGGATAAAAGAATAGGATAAATCACATGTAATTTGAATAGGAAGTTTAATATAATTATTCACTGTATCAGAGGTTTAGAGTAATGAGGGATTAGTTGGTAAAAATTAAAGAGAACTCTGTATAATATGGGTATACCAGATAAAAGAAGCATCCCCTGCCTCTGGGGTAGAGATGGGGCATTTAAGAGCCTCTGGGATTGAAATCAGATCTTTTATGAGAAGACATGACAGTGGCTCACAGAACGAAGGGAAATGGCTGTGGTGCGGTGATGGCAGAATTTGCCAACAATCACCAGAGTCTGCTAGAGCACTGCCTGAGTGAAGTCTGGGGAAGCTATTAGGTCCTGCTGAATACTGTGCACATCAGAAGCCTGATGGTGCTGCAGCTGAATACTAGAAAAGCCATGTGCAATACAGAAGCTTGCCAAGAGAAGCACACTGGACTCTGGAAGGAAACCTCCTTCCTCCTACAGCATCTTTGCAGCTCCTTCTACTGATAAAATTAGCATCATGCCAACTGGCAAAGTAAAAAGATTTAAAGGGCCAAAAAATCCATGTTTGTAGAGCAGGTAGTGATGAGTGAATTGGGAGCTGAGACACAATAGATGGACAACTGGAAAATTGGTCAAACATATAATTTTATATCTTTGGACAAATTTAAATGTAATGCCAATAAGTTACCTCCTAAGATGGTACATTTAAATTTGTAATCCTGGTTAGAATTTTGCTAAGGACCTTATTCTTTCCCAGTATTTTAGAAAGGATGCCATGAAGCCACAGGAGCTTTTCTTTTTTGGAAATCCTGGGCAGTAGCTCCAACCTTTGCTTTTCTAGGTTCCTTTCTCCTGGGCATCTGGTTTGAAACTTCAGATCCTTGTGTGCCTTGACATGCTGATCTTAGTCCTTATAGTGAAGTGCCTTGTACAAACATTCTAATCTTGGAGCCCACTCTAATCTTTCTTTGAATTGTCTTTGCCGTTGAAACCAGTACTTTGAATCATTACCTTAAGAATTGCTTTTTGTTTTTTAGTTGTCAGTGGACTTTATTTATTTATATGCAATGCTGAGAACTGAACCCAGTGCCTCACATGCTAGGCAAGTATTCTAGTAGAGCCACAACCCCATCCCTTAAGAATGACTTTAAATTTTTTTTTAAGTTATAGATGGACACATAGCTTTATTTAATTTATTTATTTGTATGTGGTGCTGAGGATTGAAACCAGTGCCTTACAATGCTAGGCAAGCACTCTACCACTGAGCCACAATCCCAACCCCAAGAATGGCTTTTTTGAAGAATAAATATTTCAAAATCTACTAACTATGTTTTCAGTGGTCAGTATAAATTTGGGGTAGCTGTTTATAGCTAGTGGTGGCTGTGCATAAAAACGGTTTCATTGATTAGTATCTGATTTGAATTTTGGAACCAGCCAGGAAGAATAATTTTATTGAGGTCTGATCAGATAAACATGAATTTTAGTTTTCTCTATATGTTCTGTTTCTAACAGAAAAAATTGTCACCAGTTAATAATCAAAAAAAAAAATCCATTGATTCCTCAGCTTAGGAATTAAGAATTTAGAAAGTAAATGCAACTAAATTCACCTAAAATTTTGTTAAAATTATTCTTACTTTGAGATTGGTTTATTATTAGTATAAACAAACTTAACTAATTTTTAATTTTTTTTTTGCAGTGGGTGGGGCATTGAACCCAGTAGTGCTTAATCACTGAGCCACATCTCCAACCCTTTCTTTTTTTTAAATTTTTTTAATATTTATTTTTTAGGTGTAGTTGGACACAAGTACCTTTATTTAATTTACGTATATGTGGTGCTGAGGATCGAACCCAAGGCCTTGCACATGCTAGGCGAGTGCTGTACCACTGAGCTACACCCCAACCCTTCTCCAACCTTTTTTTATATTTTATTTAGAGACAGGGTCTCCTTGAATTGCTTAGGGACTCCATAAGTTGCTCAGGCTGGCTTTGAATTTGCAATTCTCTTGCCTCAGCTTCTTAAACTGCTGGGATTACAGGCATGTGCCACTGTACCTGGCCCTTAATTTTTAATTTTTGCTAAGACCAACATTTACAAAGAAAGTTATGATGACAGCTTTAAAAAATGTCTTTTTTATTTTTTGGGGGAGAATTTTATATTTGGGGCTTGATTATGCTGTTGATTCTCCACCAGAATTCTTTGGCTTTTTGTGTTAAATATGTTAGCATTTTATTGCTGTGATAGGAAAGTCAACTTAAAATGAAGAAAGGTTTATATTGGCTCAGGGTATCAGAGTTTTCAATCCATGGTCACATGGCCCTATCACTATGGTGGGGAGGGAGAGGGATATGAGAGAGAGATAGAAAGAGAGAGAAAGAAAAGAAAGAATAAGAACACTGGCAGGTAGCATCATATCCCAAATGAATTTTTTATGGATTTCATTAGACTTTCTTTTGTTTTTGAGAACATTTTGCTTTACTTAATATTTCACTTTTCATCTATATTGTGAGGTAGTAAGGATTTAAAATTTTTTTTTTTTTTAGACAGAGTTTTTTTGTTTTTTTGGGGGGCGGGGTATTGGGGATTGAACTCAGGGCACTCAACCACTGAGCCACATCCCCAGCCCCGTTTTGTATATTATGTAAGACAGGGTCTCACTGAGTTGCTGAGGACCTCACTGTTGCTGAAAGCTGGCTTTGAATTCAGTGATCTTTCTGCCTCAGCCTCCCTAGCTGCTTAGATTACATGCGTGCACCGCTGCACCCAACCAGTAGAGTGTATTTTGATATATTATACATACACAGAGTATAATTTATTCTAATTAGGATTTAATTCTTGTGATTGTACATGATGTGGAGTTATGCCTCATGTATTCATACATAAACATAGGAAAGTTAGGGGGGATGGAAGTAGGAAAGATAGTGGAATTAATCTGATATAACTTTCCTATGTTTCATATATGAATACACAACCTGTAAGTATCTTCTGTTGATGAAACTACTTTATATTTATTTTACATTGTCTAAAGATGCACTCTACTGTTCAGTGTACCAGGCATTGGCCACGTGTGGCTATGTAAATTTAAATAAACTTAAATAGTTGTTACATTCGTCTATTCTCTATTGCCATAAAAAAATGCCTGAAGGCTGTGTACTTTATGGTTGTAGTTTATTGTGCTTTGCTTACTACACTGCACAGATACTGTGTTTTTTTTACATATTGAAGGTTTGGGGTCACCCTATGTTGAGGAAGTCTGTTGGCACCTTTTTTCAGCAGCCTGTGCTCACTTCATGTATGTCACATTTTAGTAATTCTTGAAATGCTTCAAACATTTCCATTTTTATTCTTATCTATTGTAGTGATCTGTGATCAATGGCCTTTGATATTACAATTATATTTGTTTGAGTGCTCTAAGAAATATGACTGTATAAGACAATAAACCTGGTGGATAAAAGTGTTCTTATTGCTCTACCAACTGGCTCTTCTACTGAGGCTTCCCTGTTCTCTGAGGCATTGCAATATTGAAATTAGGCCAATTAATAAATGTTCAAGTAAAAGGAAAAGTTGTAAGTATCTTACTTTAAATCAAAAGCTAGAAATTATTAAGGCAAATTAAAAACTGAGATAGGCTGAAAGCTAGGCCTCTTGCCCCAAGTAGCCAATTATGAATACAAAGGAACAGTTCTTGCAAGAAATTAAATGTGCTACTTTCGTGAACATACAATGCAATAACTTTTTTTTTTTTTTTTGCCTCTGAGGGTAGATTTTGCCTTAACCCTTATCCCCCACCCAATATATTTTACTTCAAACTATACATACTCCTACTTCATTGAGTAGGACTAACTACAGGTTGAATATTCCTTATCTGAAATTCCTGGGACACAGTGTTTTAGATTTCTGATTTTTTACACTTTTGAATATTTTCATATGCTTATTGAAATATCTTGGCTCTGGGACCCAGGACTGAACATAAAGTTAATTTATATTATGATCATGGCTGGCAGAGTAATAAGTTAATATGTCTCTAAAGGGTCCTACTGATAGGCTGGCCTTGGGCTTTTGAAAAAGCGTAATAGTTGTGACTCTATACAGTCTAATGATTCACTGTGTCTTCTGTATTCTCTTTCTTTGTGACTTTGAATGTGTAATAATTGGTAAGGAAGCAGACAGCAGTCTAAGCAAAGCAAATATGTATAAAGAGGAAAAACAGAAAAAGTATGAGTAACTCTGGAATTAAAACTATGAGGCAGCAGAAAAATTAAATAAACAGAGTGGGAGGAACAGAGGGAATTAACTGGAAGTAACAGAAGCAGTGGAAGCAGAGGCAGAATATTTGAGATGTATAATGGTAAAGTGGAGTTGGGAGCAGTAGCTACTAAAGGGTAATTGCTGGAGTTACTCTTTGGGCCATCAGAGCAGTTGTTATATTACTAAAATTGCTGAATGAAGAAGAGTTCTTTGTGAGGCTGGGTTGAGCAGCTCTTTTGATTATTCCTTATTCCTGTGATGTCATTTGATCTTCAACCCCTGAGTAAATAAGTGATCTCTAAGGTAAATTAACTTTTTCTCTGTGGTTTGTTCCCTGACAGAGCCATAATCCCAATACTAATAGACTTTTATTTCTGGTCTTTTTGGTGCTTATGAATATTTGGCCATGTTTATGTTTCCTGTTTGATAATATACATTGTTCTGCTTGAATGTTTCTGGTTAAATTATTCTTCAATGAATAAAATTTTACCTTGTATAGTATAAAATCTCAGATTAATTTAGTAATGGGTAGAATTTTTCACATATTTCTTAAAAATAATTATTCATATTTGAGCATCAAAAAATTTTAAGCCATAAAACGTATTACATGTACTTTACTTTCTTAGTTTACCTTGAAAACTTTCTAGTCTTGAGGATTAAATTGTACTGAAAAATATGAAAGTTTCCTCATTGGTTGTCCTTTCTGTTGGATTGAGGGCCTTAAGGTAAAATTGCCTCAGATGTCTCTCCTTTTTATATTTTTAAAGTTAAAACATGACATTTAGCAAATATATTGATCTAATGTCATAGCTTAATGACTAATCATAAAATGAACACATCCCTATAATTGCTAGTCAGTTCAAACACATGGTTTATATCAGCAGCAGACACTTATTTCCCAGATAATACTTCTGCCCTGTTTATCCTGACTCCTTAACAAAGCTATAGATTACTTTAGTTTGCGTTTGAATGTTACTTAAAATGGAGAAATGCAGCCCATTCTTGTCTGACTTCTTTAACTTGATTATATTTGTAATATTTATCCATATTGTATATGGCAGAAATTTGTTTTTATTTTAATTGCTACACTGTGTTCCACTCTATAAATATACATCTACTTACTATTTTCTGCTGACTTTTGAATTGTTTCCAGTTTAGTGCTACTATGACTAGTTTTGTTGTGAATACTCTCCTGTATATCTTTTGGAACACATATTTGCATTTCTGCTAGTATATATTTATAGGGAAGTGCTAGGTCATAGGTTGTGCATGTATTCTACTTTAGTAGGTGCTTTCTAACAGATTTTGAAAGTGATTATAGTAGTTTACTCTCCTGCCCATAATCAACAAAGGTTAACCTATATTCTTGCTAACACTTTGTATTGTTAAAACTTTCTAAATTTTAGTCCTTTTGGTAGGTACATAGTGGTATCTCATTCTATTCTTATTTTGAGTTTTCCTGATGAAAAATTGGATTAGGCAAGTTTTTAGAGTATGACAAGTTATTTGGATAGTCTTTGTCCAATATTTAAATATTTTGACCATTGTTTCTATATTTTTTTACCATTTTATGAGTTTTTAATTTTTTTACTTATTTAGAGGTTTTTTTATTAGTTATTTTATGATTTTTTTCTATTTTTTATGATTTTATGAGTTTTTTGTTTTAATTTTCATTGTGAATCTGAGGACTTTTATCATTTGACTAATAGGCACATCTTCACTCTCAGCAAGTAACTTGTTATTTCAATATCTTTTGAGAAATGTAAGTTCCTACTTTTGATGAAGTTAAAATTTGTAATCCTTTCTAATTAGAGTTTTTTTTGTGTGTGCCGTGTTTAAGAAAATATTTTCTTAATCCAATGCCATTGATCTTATCTTCTAGAAGTTTAATTATATTATCTTTAAAAATAATAATGAAGGCATACATTGTATTTGAAATCGATTTTTATGTTTGGTATAAAATAGGGACTAATATTTGTTTATTTTAGTTATCTAGTTATTCAATTATTCTAACATCATTTAGCTGAAAAGAGTTTTTCTCATCACCTTTGTCATAAATCAAGTGGTATTTTTCTTGTCATATTGCACTAGCAAGGACCCCTTTGATATGTTGAATAGAAGTAGTGAAAATAAATCCTTTTCTTTTGTTTCTGATGTTATTGGAAGGCAAGCTTTTGACCTGTCAACATTAAGGGAGATTTTTGTTATAGTTTTTTTAATGATAATCTATCAGATTAATAATATTCCCTTTTCTTCCCAATTTGTCAGGATATTTTAAAACTTTGCAAATGGACATTCAAACTTTTAAATAAAAATGTTTTCCATGCAATATTTTATCATTCTTGAGGGCTTGGCTTGATAAGTTTTGATATTTGCACCACTCAAAATAAGAGAAAGAACATATTCATCATTCCAGAAAATTCTCTTGATCCCCTTTTCAATTCATGTTCTTCTTCCTCATAAAGGGAAGTATTTTTTTTCCCCTTTCTTTCTGGGAATTGAACCTAGGGCCTCATGCATGCTAGGTGAGCACTCTACCTCTGAGCTATATCCCTAGCCCTCTTTATTTTATTTTAAAATAGAGTCTTGCTAAGTTGCCCCTGCTGGCCTACAATTTGTGATCCTATCTCAACCCCGCAAGAAGCTGGGATTAAAGGCGTGTGCCACCATGCTTGGCACTTTTTGGCTTTTATTGATACAGTACTTTCCTTTATTTGACTTTATATAATTGGAATTATGTATTTTGTATATTTTTATTTCATTCAATTAAATATTTGAGATTCATCTGTGTCATAGCATGTATTTTCATTGCCTGAATATGCCATATGTATAAATTACATACACAATGTATAAAATATACAAATTGGATATTGTTTCCAGTTTTGAGCTATAATAAGACTGCTTTGAACATTTTTTTCTTGTATAAGCCTTTTTGTGATTTATGAATATACCTAGAAATAGACCTAGTGGGTCATAGGATAGATGCATGTTTAACTGTATATGGAACTGCTAAATAGTTCTCCAGCATGGAGACTGGGTAGGCTGGGATCTCCGATATAGTTGGTATAATTTTTCTTGGGCTGGAAGAGTTTAATTTTTACCACTTTAATTGAAGAGGAGGAAGAGAGGAGTTCAGGGACAGATGAGTATATAACACTAATGGGAAGAAGTCAAGGTAGTTATTTATTTCTTCTGGAAAAGAGGCAGATGATTCAAGAGCTGATAGAGGACAATTGGTTGGGTTGAATATAAGGTAAGTCCAGAAGGTTGTAATAGATTGCTGTGGAGAGTGGGAAAGGGAAACTAACTTAATATCCAGTGTGTGTTGAGGGTCTGTTTGAGGTTGTTATTCCTGATTTGTAGAATTATCACTTTGTACAGTTGTATAGCCTTTTTCTTGTGGCAGTGCTTAGTGTAGCGAAAGTGTAAATATTATGCTCAGTGTCTCACCAGAGTATTTTTTTGTTTTGTTTTGCATAGTCATCAGATCAAGTCATTACAGTACAGTAACACAGGAGACATGATTCTTGTTGTATCTGGAAGCTCACAGGCCAAGGTGATTGATAGAGATGGTTTTGAAGTAATGGAATGTATAAAGGGAGACCAGTATATTGTGGACATGGCCAACACAAAGGTAAGCATTTAACAGAATATTTTAATTAATTCAATTCACACATTTATATTAAAAACTTATTTGAGTTGACCTGTAAAATTCATTACAAAAGTTTGTGTCTTTAAACAACAATGTATTATTTCTCATTATTATATAGGTTAATTTATTGGAAGGTTCTTCTTTCTGTAGTGTTGTCTGGATGATCAGATGGCTACAGGGTTCAAGATTGACTCACTTACATGGCTTATAGCTGGAACACTGTCCCATGTCATTTCTCTCTTTCTTTTCCTCTTTACTACTCCCAAACACACCCCTGTTGTGCACTCAGATGCTCTTTTACTCTTGCTCTCAATCTTACTCTTGCTGTCACTCTCTATTTTTCACTTGTCTCATTCAGGCCTTTTCACAGTGGGGTTTGAGGTAATTGATGGCTGGTTTCTATGAAGAATGAACACGGAAACTGTAGATTTCTTAATGTCTGGCTTTAGGTTTTCATATCATAGAACCAGCCCAAATTTGGAGGAAGGAAAGGGAGACTTTGCTATATGATGGGTGAATGACAAGATCAGACTGGAAAATATCACGTGGGATGGAGATACTGATGTAGCCAACGTTGGCAACACAGCTATTACGATCTAGGTTTTAAGACGAGAAGAAAGAGAGTCTCATTAGCCTTTTTTGATAAAGATTTTAAATAGGATAATGATATCTTAAAAATAATGTACAAATATCAGTCAACTATAGTTACAATTAATGCTATACAACTTATTGTGTAAAACAACAGTTGTTTATTCTTGCTAATGTGTCTTTGGATTGACTGGGTTGGGCTGCATGCTGCAGATGAAGTTTAGGTCTGTTCCATGCATCTTGGTTCTTCCTTAGACCAGTGGACTACTATATAATAGTGAAGTTCTCAGTGATGGTACAAACACAGGGAAATCACCAACTTTGGAAGTACATTTCAAGCCTTTGCTTATATCATATCGTCTAACATTCCACCAGCTGAAGAAAACCCCGTGGTTGTGGCTAATTTCAATAGACTGGAGAAATTTGCCGAAGTATATAGTGAGAAGAACTGTATTATGTGAAAAAGGGTGTAGATGTTGGAAGCGGTTGTAGATTGGGAATAGTAGTGTCGTCTACCACAGAGGATGTGGTTGATGCACAATTCTGAGTCTTCATTTTCATTCTTACTTTTACTCTTTTTCCCACTTTCTGCATACTACTTACTTTCAATACGCTAATTTTCATGGCTTGTGCCTAAATCAAGATCTTGTATGAGATTGGATTGTCTCATACTTAAATTGCCCAGGCTAGCCTCAAACTTGAGCTCCTCCTGCCTCAACCTCCTGAGTTGCTGGGATTATAGGCTTGTGCCACTATGCCCAGCTGTGGATTCCATATTTGTAAAATTGCCTACTTGGTCCTTTTACCTCTGAATCAATGCTCATGACACTTTCATAGTCACTTATGGATATATGCTTGCACAGAATGGCACAAAATTTGAGTTTGAACAAGATGACACTTATTTTGTTTCAGCTCTCATACTGTAATCAAGTATTCTTTTTATGCCTGCTTCATGTCATGCTTTCATTTTCTTGCCTATTATTGGTGATTTTGCTACCAAGCATACTGCTGAAGTGCTGTAGTACTGTCTTATGTTTCCAAGTGCAAGGAGTATGTGATGTTTCTTATAGAGAAAATACATGTGTTAGAGAATGTTCACTTAGGCATAAACTATAGTGCCCTTGACTGTGAGTTCAATATTAATGAATCAACAATATATATTAAGTCAGGTGTCCTTAAAATTTGTAGTTATGGTAGACAATCCTTCTAAGAAAGTATGAGGAAGGGGATTTTTTTTTTTTTGCCAGTCTCTAAATTCTTCTTAATTATTTTAGCTACCCTGGCTTTTTATATTATAAAAAGGCTAAGACTTTATGGATTTAAATTTTACTTAAGAAAGTTTCAAGAAGAAAAGAATCTGATTGGTCCTGTATCTGACTCTTTCTGCCTTCTCAGACTTATACCAAAAATATAGGTAGAAATACAGGAAAGCAAAAAATATAAGTTATTTGCCAATATATAAAAAACTACTATATAGTGTAATTTATATATTGTAACTTACCCATGCTGCCAATATTATCTGTGTTTTAATTTCAAACTCATGGTTTATTTTTCTTTCTACATTTCACAAAAACAAATGTAATTAATTGACTACTTATCTAGGAAATGTTACAGATATCTTAATAATAGTCATTGGTTTGAGGATGGGTTTTAGTAATGCAAATAGTATTATTTGAAAATAGACAATTTCATATTGTACTTTAAAAACAAACTTTAAGCCTCTTTTCTGATTCTAAGAGAAATTAGTAATTTGAAGTTTTACTGGAAAATCCAATGAATAGAATGTTAAAGATTTTTAGATATTTGATCTATCATGATAAATATTATATAATTTAAATGAAAACAGGCTTTTGTAATTATATTGTCAAATTTTTGTATTCTTAGGACTTGTTTCTCTAAAATTCTTTAAATCATTTATGTTTATGAATATGTAAATATGTGTTTATATTTTAAGAGTATTGTATGAGTACAGAACTACTTTTTGCTGTTAGATACTATAACAGTGCATTATAGTTACACTTTTTACAAATAAAATGTAATGGATATCTAATAGTAATTCCTGTTGAATATAGAAAATGTGAAAAATAGAAAATAAGAGAAA
This sequence comes from Marmota marmota marmota, assembly GCF_001458135.2. Classification (NCBI taxonomy): domain Eukaryota; kingdom Metazoa; phylum Chordata; class Mammalia; order Rodentia; family Sciuridae; genus Marmota; species Marmota marmota. Next base: position 2,343,332 of record NW_025999961.1, on the reverse strand, counting down.
TTATTCATAATTCCACTTAAATATAATCACCATTAAAATTTAAGTTTCTATGTCTTTTATTTCTATGTTTTTCTATGAAAGATGTTTTTGGCTCACATAGAACCTTTGTCACTGATTGCTTGGAGTCATGTTTTTGCATTTTACAGTCTTAGAAATTATGTGCAGATGCCTCAGGAACTATGGAGGAGTGTATGGGAATGAGGTGCAGGGGCCTTCTATTTCAGCCAAAAAATTCCAATTTTTTCTGTCTTATATGTTGGAGTTTTCCATAAGTTTTTCTTTGAAAGTCACTTTTGCTAATGCTGATGGGTTGTGGTTTGGCAGAAGAGCTCTTGCCTAGCACGTGTGAGTCACTGGGTTCGATCCTCAGCACCACATAAAAATAAATAAATAAAATAAAGGTATTGTGTTCAACTATAACTAAAAAAATATTTTAAAAAATATGAAGACCAATGGTCTGCAGATTATGGAATATAGGTTATTTTTTCTAGGAAAATGACACATAACTTCTTCAACTTTGAGTGGATAGAAAAGTGGGACAGGAATATGCAGGAATCAACTTATAATCAACCTTTGAACCATTCAAAAGCATTATTTAAAAACTGTAATTATAGTGTCATCTAAAAGTCATTTACCCTAAATCAGAGTTTTTATACATTGCTTCCAGTCAGGAAGTATTTTCCTCTATTACTTCCAACTGTTTGGCACACACTTTGCTTGAAATTCATATGGGACTCTTTGGCCTCGAACTAATAAATTTGTGACTATTAGGTCAGTTATTCCTATAAATCACAACTCCATAACTAATCAACTTTTTAATTAAGTTAAAATCCAAGATATTTTAGTAGGTCACTAGTAAATTAATACTTTAATGGTAATAATCTTATAATCTCATTATTAAGCTTTGGGGTTTTTTTTGTTTTTTTCCCCCCAGGTTTTTAATATAATTTTTATGTTTTAAAAGTTTATATGTACCTTGCAGGAAACAGAAAAATACAAGTAAAGAACAAAGTCATCCAGTTTTTAGCAGTTTAATTGTATATATCCTTCCAGGGCCAGTGTGTACATATAAAACATCCTATTTTGTGTGAATGAGGTTGTAGTGTGTATTGTGGTTTCCCACACATCATGAATATTTATTTGCCAATTCAAAACCCCAAAGTTACATGAATTTTTTTTTAACTATTTATTTATTTATTTTTAGTTTCGGTGGACACAACATCTTTGTTTGTATGTGGTACTGAGGATCGAACCCGGGCCGCACACATGCCAGGCGAGCGTGCTACCACTTGAGCCATATCCCCAGCCCCATGAATGTTTTTGATAAACAAGAATACACTGTACCAACTGGTGTTCTTGGGGAGAAAAATTTCATTGAAGATAGAAATGGCAATAAGTCTCTAGGTGGATGTATTGGCAGAGTTACAACTAAAGTAATGCATTCTCTCTCTTCTTTAAAAAAATATTTATTTTTTGGTTGTAGTTGGACACAATACCTTTATTTTATTTATTTATTTTTATGTGGTGCTGAGGATCGAACCTAGGGTCGTGCATGTGCTAGGTGAGCGCTCTACCACTGAGCCACAACCCCAGCCCCCCTCCCCCACAATGCATTCTCTTAATACTCAATTTAGGGGGCTGAAGCTGTGGCTCATTGTTAGAGCGCTTGCCTAGCATGTGTGAAGCACTGGGTTCAATCCTCAACATCAAAATAAATAAATAAATAAATAAAGTAAAGGTATATTGTGTCCATGTTAAAAGAAATAAAAATAAAAAAATAAAAAACACACAGAGCTTCTTTATAAAAATACTCAATTTAAAATGAGACATAAAACAACAGAGTACACCAAACATAATATTTCTTAGAGAATTCATTATCAGATTTCTATTACTAAACTATGAGCAAGAAAGCAAATTCCCAAGTGAATTACAGTATATCTATAGTATAGCCAGATGATGCACACACATAAATGGCTCACATAAATATGCAAATCCTTGCACTTGCTTCCATCTTTCCCTTTGTGTTTCCTTTTGCCCCTTTGCTGCCAGTTCAATGAACAAGTCCTGATATACACTGCCCAGAGGTATAACAAGTCTATGTCCAAAAATACATCTTTTCTATCAGTTATACAATATCTACAGGTTGGCTAATTCATTATCTCTACTTTTATGATACATTGTCACCTCAGGACATTAGAAAGCTTAGATATTGTGAAATAAAGTATGAACTTTGTGCACAATAAATACAAGTACTTTACCAGAAGTGCACATGCAGATCTATATTTATAATGTAAAGCTGTCTTCCAGATATGGAGATACTATTAAGTTTGGTTTTTCAGTTCATCTAGGATTGATATAATTAAGTGTCCTTCTTCAGGATTGTCTCCAACCCCTTTTCACCATCAAGTTCTTCTGTGCTGTTTGTTTCTTAATTAAGAAGACTGAAGTAAAGAAAGCAGATTTCAGGGGATGCCAGCAGAAGAAATTCTAAAAGTATGGGAAGAATTTGACATGACGGAGTGTGTACTGCTGGTTTTGAAGATAGAATGAGAACTTTTGAGTGCTGAATTTGGATACATAGCTAAGGATGTTTCTAAGCAGTGTTGAGGGTGTTGTTCACTTTCTTCTTGTTACTTATGAAATATGAGAGAAGAAATATAAACTTAGGGAAGTCTTACTAAAAGGGAATAAAAACTAGACAGTTTGGTTTACTTTTAGTGTATCCAGATGGGTGTGTATAGAGAAAAAAACAGTATGGCTGTAGAACTCCAGAAAGACCAAAAGATAAGAATAATCATCTACACTATGGTCTTTTCCAAGAAATTAAGGGTGTGTCTCACAGATCTTCCTAACCAAACAAGTGACTTCTAGGAAACTTAAAGGCATTGCTCCTTAGCCATTTCAACAAGATCTATTGCCAAAGAAGAGACTTTTGCAAACATTTGTGGGCATGGCTTTTGTCTAGTGGAATTCAACTTGAGAAAGATTTTCCTTTGCCAGTTTTTAAGATGGGGAGGAATTCATGTGGCAAGAAATGCATAAGCCTTCTAGAAGCTAAGAACAGTCCCCAGCTGATAGACAGCAATAAAATGAGGATCTCAGTCCTGCAACCACAAGGAATTTGTATTCTGCCAACAACCTGCCAACAACTTGGAAGTAGATTCTCTTCAAAACTTTTCAGAAAGGAATGCTATCCTGCTAACATTATGAATAAATTTGGGGTGTTTTAAGCCCCTAAGTTTATGGTCCTTTGTTACACAGTAATAGTAAACTAACACAGTTTTCCAAAATCAACACTAGTAAGTAATGATGAAAATCCCTGAAGAGGTAGTAGGGATTGTGACCAAGCATAAGAACAGAGGTTAGTTGTGGGTGGGAGAAGGGATGTTTTCCCAATGGGAACAAAGAAGTAAGGATGGGCACATTTGCTTATAGGTAGTGTCTCCACATTGGGAATGGAAAGTATCACCATCTTCTGGCAGTCCTTTCCTAGTTTAGTGTTGGAATGATAGCATGATGGATCATGAACACTTAGAAAAGCTGTTCATGGTTTTGAGAGAAAAATTACTAGAAGAATTGTGGGACCATTAAGGGCCACAGATTATAAATTTGTAGACAATTAATCTGTATATTCATGTGATATTCTTGAATCCTATTTAGGATTTAGGGTGTTTGGATTGGATCAGTGATGTAGGAATTGAAGTCCAACGAAAGGAGATTTAGGATTAAGGTGCGAAAACAGTTGAAGTTTAGGATATTGAAAATAAAAAATTCAGGAGCTGGCACATAAGTGGTTATGTGGGCCAATAAATGTAATATCTAGAACCTAGAGAATATCTGGTGATCCATAATTGTTAAATCAATAAATACTGAGAGTTCATGATTTCAGAAATCATTTGTGACAATGGCAGAATTAGCCATAGTTAGGGCTGATGAAATATGTTAGAATAGATCATTGAAAGTGAGTAGGTCAAAGATGATGGGATTTATCTTTTTGATGTATTTAAATGGCTATTAAAATTGCTCAGAATTTAGAAGTACTTGGACTTTAGAGTCTTGATTGATGGAAGGAGATGACTAAGAGTAACGGATTATATAGGGGTAGGCAACTTATGACCTGTGCATCCAATCCAGTCTCCACCTTGTTTTTGTAATTAAAAGTTTTATTACAACATAGCCTTTTTCATTAATTTATCATTGTGTGCCTCCTTTTGTACTCACTTCAGTGGTAGAATTGAGTACTTGCAACCAAGACCAGGTGGCCCACAGAACCTAAAATACTTGGTATTTGACTCTTTGGAGAAAAATGTATGCTAGTTCCTGAATCAATACTATGAACATTAACTCCCCAGTGGAATGTACTCACACAAAAGTTTGCTTATAGTTTCAAGAAGTTTGGCAATTCCTAAAAGCCTGTGAATGGACTCTGCTCAAGAAGATCAAAGTGTAGTCTCTCCTGCATTTCATCTCCTCATAGGAGTTGGCTCTGTTAATTAGCTCACTGTGCCAAAGACATGGATACTTTCATTTTGAGGATCATGGAATCTTACATTATTCTGTGACTACAAATGGCATTCTAGCCTGAAGCTGTTTTATAACTATTGTCACAAGAGATACATAGTTTAGTACAGATCAGCACATGTATTGTGTGTGTAGGAAAGAGTATTGGTCATGGATAAATAATGCCCTCTTTATGCAGAGCAAGGCATATTATGAGAAACAAATAGTCAATTCTTTCTTTGGGGCTATTTCCAGTTAGGGCTGTTAAATAAAGGGATTTTTTTTTTTGAAGGGCCTATATTTAAATAAAGAGGGAGAGAGAAAAACCTGTTTATTTTATGAAAAAGTGTTTTAGTCACTAATTATTCTTTAATAGGTGTCACTTTAATTTTTTTTCCACAAATGTTAGCCTTGGTACTGAATCTGTTTAGATCCATTTAAGAATCCTTAGTTGAACTTCATTTTGTTATGACTTATTTTGGTCACTGTGTTCACACAGGGCCACTTAACATTCCCACTGCCTTTGTCATGGTCCTATCTTTACAAACAAGAAACAGCATTCACAGTCTTTTGGATTATTTTTCAATTTAACCTACTATCTGTGTTCTTATTCTTTGTTCTTAATAGTGAAGGTGTCTCTTTATTTTAACATCTTCTGTAATAAGGTTATTTTCTTATAGTTCTCTTAAAAATACTTTTTATATTCCAAGATGCTATTCACCTCTTATTAACAAATTCCAGTAAAAGGTCTGTGTTCTGAGGTTTGCCTTCAGGGTCAGGATGTTGGGTTGCTATTTGAACAGAGAAAAGAAAGTAAGCTTTGAAGGACCAAATGGAGTAGCAGCCATCTAAAGAGTCCCTGAGTCTGGGAGTAAGAAGAGGGAATTTGGTAAACCAGGAACTGACTGGGAGGTAAGCAGACTGTGCCTCAGATTAAGAGATCAGGCAGGGATGTCAGTGGAGATGGAGTTAAGTTAAGCAGAGGAGAGGAATTAAGAGAGTGGAGTAGTGTGCCAGATTGAAAAAGCCAAGGCAGTTTTGGATCTAAGTCCTCAAAGGATGGGCATATCTTGGGTTATTGGGGTGCTCTTTTTATTGCAAATCATGAGCTATTTTTCCTGGTCCAAAGTTACTAATTTAGATCAGATACTAGTAATTGAATTTTTTTCTTAAACATTAGCAGATAAATTTATATTTTTGAAAAGAGATTAATATGACCCCTGACAATCCTTTAAATTTTAGTGAGCCTATCATTAATGTATTTCAGAACCTTAGTTGTACCAGATTGAAGTTAATTTAATCCAGTTCTGTATTATTGCCATTTTATTATGCCACATCCAATGGTCATTTCTGAGTTCCTATAATACTTTCTCTCCAAACATTTGATACAGTTGATTCTTCTCCCCTCCTTGACTTGACTTGACTTCCAATTTACTACTTCCCCCTTCACCATCCTCTCTTGATGTTACTGGGGATTGAATGCAGCGGTGCTCTACCACTGGGCTCTATCCCCAGCCCTTTTTATTTATTTTTATTTTGAGAAGGGTCTTGCCGGCTTTGAACTTGAAATCCTCCTGCCTCAGCTTCCTGAGTCACTTGGAATTACAGGCATATGCTACTACATCCAGCAATTTGCTGAACTCCCCCTCATTTTTTCTCATATCTCATGGAATGCTCCTTTTCATTCTTGGTTTTTGCTTCTCCTTTCTTCTTTCAATTACTAAATATTGGAATATCCCAGGGCTCTATGCTAAGCCCTCTTTAGTATTTTTACTTGCTCCCTGATTGACCTCATCTGGTCACACGGCTTTAAATACTATTTATAGACACTGTTGTTTTACAAATTTATAGTTCCAGCCTTATCTTTTCACCAGTACAGTATTACCAACTATTAATTTAACAATCTCATTTAGATGTAAAGTAGGCATTGGAACCTACTTTGTCAAAAAAGGAAATTGTGGGGCTGGAGTTCTAGCTCAGCGGTCGAGTGCTTGCCTCATATGTGTGAGGCACTGGGTTCGATTCCTAGCACCACATATAAATAAGCAAATAAAATAATGGTCCATCAACAACTTAAAGAAAATAAAAGAAAAAGGTAATTGTGATTTTTTTCCTTTTTAGACCTGTTTATTCTGTAATTGTCTTGATCACAATAAATGACATTCTCTTTGATCAATTGATGAATCCAAAAACCCACTTGAATCAAAGTGTGGAATATGATATGTCAAGAAATTTGTAATGTTTTGAACAACCCACAATAAAAAAAAAAAATTAAAAAAAAAAAAAAAAAAAACAAAAACAAAAACTTGAGTTCTACATCTCAACTGTTCTTCCCTCATATCTAAATCACTGGCAAAACATATTCTACCTGCAGTGGTTTATGAATAAAGATGCTAAACAATTGTGTGTAGAATTTTTTTATGAATGCTTTCAAATCAAGTGGGTGAATACTTAGGAGCCTTATTGCTGATTATGTGGTTGTATTTTGTTTAACTTTGTAAGACACAGCTGGCTGTCTTACAAAGTAGTTAGACCATTTTGGATTCCCCCCAGGAATAAATGAGAGTTCCTGTTGTTTTTCATCTTCTCTAGCAATTAATATTGTCAATTTTCTGGAATTTAGCCATTCTAATAAGTGTTTAGTGGATCTCATTGTTTTAAATTGCATTTTCCTAATGATCAGTGGTATTGAGCATTTCTTCATCTTTCTCATCCTTATATTTTCTTTGGTGAAATGTCTGTTTAATATTTTTACCCATTTTGGGGAAGAGGGTGTATGTCTTACTAGAGTTTGTTTTTCAGAGTTAAAAAATACATTCTGAATAGAAATCTTTTTTGAATTTGTGCTTTGGAAATATTTCTCCCAGTCTGTGGCTTGTTTGACCATTCATTTTGCAAAGCAAAATTATTTGAATTTTTATTCAGTCTAGTTTATCAATTATTTTCTCCATGGATTTTATTTTTGGTGTTTAACTGTTTACCAAACCCAGTGTCACAAAGATTTTTCTCTAGTTTGTCTTTTAGGGGTTGTGTTAGTTAATTTTTCATCACTGTGACCAAAAGACCCAACAAGACCTACTTAGAAGAAGAAAAGTTTATTTTGGCTCATGGTTTCAGAAGTTTAGTTCATGGTTGGCCAGCTGGGCCTGGGTGAGGCAGAACATCATGGAAAAAGGGAATGGAGGAGGAATACTGCTCAGTTCATGACTGCCAGGAAGCAGAGAGAGCTCTGCTCACCATGGAGAAAATATAAAACCCAAAGGCATACCTGCAGTAACCTACTTCCTCCAGCTACATACTATTTGCATATAGTTACCATCCAGTTAATCCATATCAATGAATCAATACACTGATTAGGTTACACTTCTCACAGTCTAATCATTTCACCTCTGAATATTTATTGTCTCCCATGAGCTTTTAGGGGATATCTCATATCTAAACCCTAGCAGGAGTTTTTCTATTTTATGTTTTACATTTAGGGCTATGATTTATTTTGATTTAATATTTGTATATGAGATGAAGAAAGGTGGAAGTTCTTGTTCTGTTTTGCATATGAATCACTAGTTGTTTTAGTTGAAAAGACTGCTTCCTTTATTGAGTTGACTTTGCATCTTTGTTAAATATTAGTTGATTAAATGTGAGTAGATCTATTTCCGGGTTCTATATTCTGCTTTTTACAGTGTTTATCCTTTCACAGATATTACCCTCTATGTTACTCCAACTTTTTGGTATTTTTCAAAAATTTGGTAGCATGATTGTTCCAAGTTTGTTCTTCTTTTTAAAAATGGCTTTGATTATTTTAATTTCTTTACTTTTTCACACAAATTAGAACTGTATTATTTATATCTACAAAGAATCCTGTTGGAATTATTTGGCATTATTTTGAATATAAAAATCCAATTTAGAGAAAATTGATATCTGCATTGAGTCTTCCAATCTATCAACACAGCATATCTCTCCACTAATTGAGATTTTTTTTCTTTCTTTCAGTTGCGCTTTACACTTTTCAACATAGAGATCATTAACATATTAAATTTATATCCAAGTATTTCACTTTTCTGTGTTATCATAAATGGTATGTGTGTACTATGTACGCACATATATTTACATATATTTGCTTTCTAATTGTTTTTTGGTGAAAAACTATTGATTTTTTTTTTGTATGTTGACCTTGTGTTCTGAAATCTTACATTAAACTCATCAGTTGAAGACTTTTGTAGAATTTTGGAATTTTGTACATAGACATTGCATTTTATAGCAAACATATTATCTATTCTTTTATAATCTGACAGCCTTTTATTTCTTTTTCATGCCATACTGTACTTATTAAGATTTTCAGAATGACATTATGACATTGAGAAGGAATGGTGCTAGTAGACTTCCTTGCCTAAGTTCTGTTGTTTGGAGGAAACATTCAGGGGTGTGTATGTGTGTGTATGTGTGTGTTTTCCCATCAAGTATGTTGTTAGCTGTAGGTTTTTATCTGTACTTATTATGTACTGAATTTTGTGTCCCCACCCCCCTCCAAATTTGTATGTTGAAGCCCCAACCCTCAATGTGATAGTATGAGGAGGAGCCTTTGGCAGGTTATAGGTTTAGATGAGATCAACAGGGTAGAACCTCCATGATGGTATTGATATCCTTATGAAAAGAGGAAAAGACCCCACATCATCAGATGCAAGAGAAGGTGACCATCTTTAAGCCACGAAGAGAGTCCTTACTAAAAACTGAATCTACTGGCACATTGGTCTTGGAGTTACCAACCCCTAGAACTGTGAAAAATAAGTTTGTTTTCAGCTCAAAGTTTATCAAGGATCTAGACAGAGACCCTATACCTACTAAAAGAAAATGTAGGCCCAACTTTCCATCATGTTGGCTTAGGAACTGAATTCCTCAACAAGAATCCTAAAGTGCAAGAAGTAAAATCAAGAATCAGTAAATGGGATAGTATCAAACTAAAACACTTCTTCAGGGCAAAGGAACCAATTAAGAATGTGAAGAATGGAGCTGGGCGTGGTAGCACATGTGTGTAATCCCAGCGGCTAGAAAGGCTGAGTCAGGAGGATCACGAGTTGCCTCAGCAACTCATCAAGACCCTGTCTCTAAATAAAATATAAAAAAGGGCTGGGAATATGGCTCAGTGGTTGAGCACCCCTGGGTTCAATCCTCAGTATCAAAAAAAAAAAAATGCGATGAATGGGAGGAAATCTTTGCCACTTGCATCTCAGGTAGAGCATTCATTTCTAGGATATATAACAAACTCAAAAAACTTAACACCAATAAATAAATAAATAAATAAATAACCCAATCAATAAAGGGGCTAAAGAACTGAATAGACAATTGACAGCAGATGACATGAATGGTCAACAAATATATGAAAAAATGTTCAACTTGTCTAGCAGTTAGAGAAATGCAAACTAAATACACTGAGATTTCATCTCATTCCAGTCAGAATGGCAATTATCAAGAATACAAGTAACAGTAAATGTTGGTGAGGATGTGGGGGAAAAGGTATGTACACTCATAAGTTGCTGGTGGAACTAAAAATTGGTGTAACCGCTCTGGAAAGCAGTATGGAGATTCCTCAGAAGACTTGGGATGGAACCAACATTTGACCCAGTTATCTCCCTCCTTGGCTTATACCCAAAGGAATTAAAATCAGCATACTACAGTGTCACAGCTACATTAAAGTTCATAGCAGCTCAATTGACAAATAGTTAAGCTATGAAACAGTCCTACTCATCTGTCAACAGATGGATGAAGAAAATGTGTTATCTATTCACAGTGGAATATTATTCAGCAATAAGGAAGAATGACTTTATGATTTTTGCTGGTAAATGGATGGATCTGGAGACTATCATGCTAAGCAAAATAAGCTAATCCCAAGAAACCAAAGGCCAAATGTTCTCTCTGATATGTGGATGTTAACAAACAGTAAGGAGGGTGGAGGGAAGAATAGAAGTTTGGTCGGTTAGACAAAGGGGAATGAAGGAAGGGATGGGGAGTGGAACTAGGAAAGACAATGGATTGAATCAGACATAACTCTTCTTATGATCATAGATGAATACACCACCAGTGTAACTCCACATCATGTACAACCACAAGAATGGGAATTAGGAAATTAGAACAAGTTATACTCCATGTATGTATAATATGTCAGAATATACTCTACTGTCATGTATGTCTAAATAAATAAATCAATAAAATGTTTGTTGTTGCAAGAGCCATGTAGAAACAGGGAATAGTAAATGCAAGGCTGTGAATCAAGGTATTTGCTATATCCTTTTCCATTAATTTATTATTATTATTATTATTAGGTACTACTGGGGATTTAACCCAGGGACACGCTCGCACAGAGTAATATCCACACCCCTTTTTATTTTTTATTTTGAGACAGGGTCTCATGAAGTTGCCTAGCTGATTTTGAATTTGAGATCCTCCCACCTCAGTCCTCTAGTGGCTGAGATTACAGGTGTGCATCATCACAACCATTGTTCATCTTCAATTTTTAAACTATCCATATCTGCGCTTCAGGTGAGATTTATGAAAAAGCCTATTTTTGGGCCTTGTTTTAGTTTTTAAGTCTGTAATGACAACCATTGTCTTCTAATTGGTGTTTTTAGACAACTTAATTTTAGTGTAATTATTCGTATAGCTGGTTTATTTAGTTCTGCCATTTTATTTTCTGCTTGTCCTTTCTATTATTTGTTCCTTGCTTCATCATTTTTTACTTCTTTCAACATTGTTAAAATTCTGTTTAGCTTACTTGCTGGCTTTTTGTTATGGCTTTTCATAGTTTTTTTTCAAGTGGTGGCTCTAAGGAATGTTATGCATGATTCCCGTCCTCACCATACACAGACAATCATCCTTCAGTATTTCTGGGTAATTGATTCCCAAAACACCCCACACCTAGCTATTCAGATGTAAGGCACTGTACCTAGCAAATGTGTTATGGTTTTGATATGATATGCCCCCCGGAAGCATTTTTCAAAAACAGATTTAGTGGTGGTGTCATTTTATAGTTCTTTCATCTCAGAATGTTTCTATTTCTTTTCTTTCTTTCTTTAGTCCTGAAAGGGCATTTTTTTGTGCATTTAAATTGAAAGTATTTGCCAGACCTTGTGGCGCTTGCCAGTAATCCCAGTGACTGAGGAGGCTGAGACAGGAGGATGGCAGGTTCAGGGCAGCCTGAGTAAGTTAATGAGACCCTCAACAACTTAGTGAATCTCTGTCTCCAAAAAAGAACTGGGAATGTAGCTCTGTGGTTGAGTGCCTATGATTTCAATCCCAGCAACAACAACAACAAAAGCATTATTTTTCTTTCAGTATTTAAAATTTGTCTTAATTCCTTCTGACTTTCATTATTTTTGATGAGTAATCTATAGTAATTAAAATATTGTTTTTCTATATGTAATATGATTTTTATTTCTGTCTGTTTATTTTAAGACCTTTATTTTTAACTTTAATAGATTATGACGTGTCTGCAGATTTTAAATCTAGATGGACTGATTAGGTTACATCTCATAATCTAATCATTTCACCTCTGAATATTCCTGCATTAACAGGAGCTTTTATGGGATAGATCATATCAAAACCAGAACACATTTGCTGGGAACAATGGCTTACATCTATAATCTCAGTAGCTTGGGAGGCTCAGGCAGGAGGATCACAAGTTTAAAGCAGCCTCAGCAACTTAGTGAGGCCTTAAGCAACTTAGCAAGACCCTGTCTCCAAAAATAACAACAGCAGCAATAACACATTTGTTTCAAAAGTGTTTCCTTTCTCTTTTTGTAGTATGGGTATAAATACTGACTTGAAGTTTTTCTCTGATAATTCCATCATTTTGGGTTTTCTTGTGGTGGCATCTTTTTAAAAATTTTTAAAATTTGTTCTAATTAGTTATTTTGTGGTGGCGTCTTTTGTCTTTTGAGAGCGGTTAGGTTGTTCTCATTGCTTGTATGTTTAATTTTGGGTTGTAGCCTTGATATTTTAAATTGTGTTAAGAGACTCTGAGTCCTGTGTCAAACCTCTGCACGGTACTATTTTTGGTTGTTGATCATGATGGTATGAGTGTGCCTGCACATGTGTGTCTGTATGGACAGTCAACCTCATTAGTTTTAGACTTCAGATTCTAATGTGCTGCCTATGAGCTGTTTTTCTTTCTAATGTTGATTTAATTTTTAAAGCCTTTCTTGTTTCTATTCCAGTTGGTCTATATGTGCTAACTAGGGATCATTCTTTTTTTTTTTTTTTGGTCCTGTGTATTGAACTTAGAGGCACTCGACCACTGAGCCACATCCTCAGCCCTATTTTGTATTTTATTTAGAGACAGAGTCTCACTGAGTTATTTAAGGCCTTGCTAGGTTGCTGAGACTGGCTTTTGAACACTCGATCCTTCTGTCTCAGCCTCTTGAATGACTGGGATTACAGGCATGCGCCACCACGCCCGGCCCAGGGATCATTGTTTATATTCAGGTTTCACTGGAATTCAGGTTTCCCTGCAATCTTTATAACTATTTCTGCAGAGCACACATTGTGTATAGATATTATGTATTTTGTCTCCTTTAATTTGAGAAGACTTCTCTGCCTTTTTTGGTGTTTTCTTATCTTGACCTTTTGGAAGACTAAGTCAGTTATTTTATATAATATGGAATTTGGTTTTACCTGGTTTTCATCATAATTGAGTCTGCTTTTGCATTTTTAGAAGAACTGTCACAGAAACAATATTGTGTCCTTATTTCTTCATATAAGGAAGTACATGATATTAGTTTGTGCCAATATTAGTGATGTTAACCTGGATCGCTTGTTTAAGGTGGTGTCTAGCAGGATTCTTTGCTATAAAGATATTTCTTCTTTGTAATTATCGAGTAATTTTCATAGAGATTTTGAAGCCAAATAAATATCCTGTTCATTTTCAGACTTTCCTCCACTAGTTTTAACATTCCTTGATGATTCTTGCCTGAGGTGGTTATTACTGTGATGATTATAAAATAATTATCTTTCTAACTCTGTCATTCATTTTATGTTTATTGGGTAGCATTCCACTGTAAGGAAGAGTTTTTTCTTCTATTTGTTTACTTATTCATTATATTAGTATGTATTCAAGGGTTCTTACTTTAGTCATTGGTTTATAATCTTTTACTATCTTCATGTATTTTGATGTCCCAGCTCTTTCTGACTTAGCCAGTGAAAGCCCATTTGACCTGTATTTTATCTTTTTAATATATCTCCATCACTTCTGCAGTGCTTTCTTATTTTTTGACACAATAACATGTTCCATGTTCCTCTGTTCCCCATCTATATTTGATCATGAATATGTAGAATTTTTAACATCCTTTAACAAATAGCAAATCCTGGCCCTATAAGTAGTAATTTCTCCAGGTTCCTTTTATTACGGAATGATTTTTAAAATCCAGGATTTCTGTGCTAGTTTTGCTAGAGTGTATTGTTTTTAGTCATTTTCAGTATATAGAGCTCAAGAATAACAGATACACACAACTATATTTATTCAAATCTACTTATTAAAAATCAAGAATTCATATCGTCCCTAATTTCAAACATATACCACACCATCATGAGAAACCTTACTCACATTATCCTCAATGTATTTGTTCATTGGCTTAATTCTTTGCTATTTTGAAAGCAGTTTCATCATTGTTAATGCATACCATTACAGAAAAGAAACAAATGTGCTAACTGGAATTCACTATTTATTTACAATACTTTGGGTCTCAGACGGAGACTATTTTCTAGGTTTGTTGGGCTACTATACATAACTACCACAAACATGATAATTTTAATAAATAAGAAATCTGTACTTTTTAAGTTCTGTAGTGCAGAAGTCAGAAATCAAGATATTGGCAGGGTCACACTTCCTCCAGTGATTCTTAATGGGGAGGGGAGTTCGTTTCTTCTTTCAGCTTCTGTTGACTCCAGATGTTTCTTGGCTTATGGGTACATAACTCCAGTCTCTGCTTTACGTAGTGTTCTTTTTGTGTCTTTTCTTCTCTTTCCTATAAGGATATACATCATTGGATTTAGATAACTCACCTAGAGATTCCTACTTATGTCTGAAGATACTTTTTCCAAAAGAGGTTACATTCTCAAGTTCCGTGGACTAGGATATGGACATATCTTTTTTGTGGCCGCCATTCAGCTCACTACAGGGTATATAGTTACTTACTATCTTCTGTTTAGTCTTTTGATGTATCTTTTGCTTATCTGAAATATAGTAAAATTCATTTTTTCTGTTTATGTTAAATTTTAGGGTTCCCCATCTATATTTGATCATGAATATGTAGAATTTTTAACATCCTTTAACAAATAGCAAATGAATAAAGAGTTACAAATCATGCTAGCTAGCTATTATTAAGGAAATGGACAGGTGTTTGGAAAAGAACAATGAGATGCACCATGTTTACTTAAATTGAGAGCCAGGAAATACTTACTTGAACCACTGACCTGTAAGCTGAGATTGGAAGAATGAGAAGGAACTATCAGGAGAAAGGGGTAAATAAAAGTTCTAGTAGATGGAAAAGCATGTATCTGATATGGGAAAAGAGGGCAGTGGGTGGTACATTTTGGGCAGGAATGGACACAAAATAAGTGAATTTGCAAGGAAACCAGGGGCTAGGAAATGTAATTTGTTTAAACTGTAGAGATTAAAAAACCAGCAAAGGTTATAGGCAGAAGAGTGTCATGTTTATAGTTATATTTTTAAAGGATTGTACTGATTGCTATGTGATAAACAGAATGTTAAGGTAAAAGTAGAGAGAGTAGTAGTAACAAATCTATCTGTTCCAGTAAATAATAACTGATTTAGAACCATGAGATAATGTTGAGTCATAGACAAATGAGAGTGGTGAAAAAGAGAAAAGTGGATAGATTTGAGATACATTTTGGATAGAATTGGCAAGACTAGCTTTTGGATTGAATCCAGTTGGGTAGAAAATTTTAGAATTAGGGTTATGGAAGTATTCAAAGTTGACTTCCAAGTTTTTTGCTTGAGAACCTGGCAAAAAAATTGGAAATGATTTAGACAGTAAGAATCAAGATCTCCTTATTATGTTTGAGATGCTTTTGTTATGCAGGTAGAAATGTCAAGTAGATGCTTGGATATGCAGGTCTTAAGTGGGAAATGGGATCTTAAACTTCCTAACTGTCCCTGTGGGCATTGCTTTAATTTTATGCCTTCCTATTGCAGGCCAAGATTCTCTACCTTTGTGGTATCTCCCCATTTATACCCTGTAAACTTGAGCAGAATGGCAGGACTCGGCCAAATACAATTTGAGGCATTGGGCAACATGGACTAGAGATGATCTCTAGGCCCACATATTATTCTAATTCATTCTTTCTAGTACCATTATTTTTCCTGTAAACCACTTTTAATATATAATTTTGCTGTTTTAAGCATAGTTTTATTTTGGACATTGTCAGAGTAAGAGACACTGCCACTATTACACTAAAAAGTATTAGGCTTTTTTGTGTCCCATCTGAACCTGACTTAACCATAGGACACCATTCTAGTGAATTTTGTTCCCTGGGACTGGTAGGGGTGGGTATGTGTATGTGTATGTTTTATTTTTATAGACTATTTAATCTGTACTCTGTGGTTGATTTGGAGTATCTATCAATTTTTATTCCAACTTCATAATTCTAGTATTTTTATATTCTATATATTTTGTAGAATTAATTTTCCAAAATCATTTTACATGTTTTTTTCATTTCCCATAATTACTGTTACAGATATATTGTAGACAAGATTATGGACACAATTTTAGGAAATGTGGAACCCACATTTCTTGCCTTTGTTGTACTTATTTGTAAATGCTTTCTATTATTCTTAATTATTTTTCATTGTAGAAAAGAATCATGATCTTTAAAGAAGGGCCATTCTGTCCTTCTTATTATGTTTTTTTTTTTTATCCCCTAACAAGAGTGTATTATTCTCTTAATTTCCCACCTTATTAAGTACCTGTTGCAAGAAAGCATTGTGGTAATTTTGAGAGTTGGCAGGGGGTATACACAATTGGATTAACAAAATGAAAAAAGCAAAACATGTTATGAGATAAAATTGGGATAAAATAGTATAAGCTTATAATTAAAATAATATGTTTTTGAGAAGAAAAAAGTTTTTAATGTGAAATGTCAGTTTCTCATCAATTTATTGTTTACCTTTTTAAAACATCTTTTATTCCCTTTGTCTTTATTTTTCCAAGGGTCACACAGCAATGCTTCATACTGGCTCATGGCATCCCAAAATAAAGGGAGAATTTATGACTTGCTCAAATGATGCGTGAGTATTGTTGATAATTTATCTAATTCAGTATTTTTCAACAGTAAAAAAAAAAACAGTATAAGGAATCCTGATATTTATATATACTTATTTTTAACTTTGGTTTTAGCTTTGGTTTTAGTATAAGGTTTAATTAAATAAATATGAACACTATGAAAATGAGAGTTGATATGAATCCCAGTAGAATTTTATCACAGGACATAAAGGATCAGATTTATATAATTAAATAACTTTGAAACTGTAGTAATAATTTCTTGCTTCTTACAGTAAAGATTTATTTATGGGCTGGGATTCTGGCTTAGTGGTAGAGTGCTCACCTAGCACGTGCCAGGCCCTAGGTTTGATTCTCAGCACCACATAGAAATAAATAAATAAAATAAAGATATTGTGTCCAACGACCACTAAAAAATAAACAGTAAAAAAAAAAAGGTTTATCTATCTGAAATGATATTAAGTTGGGCTTTTTTCAACCATAATTCTATGTGAGATCAGTGAACTTTTAACCATATACTTCCATCACACACACACATACACACACACACACACACACACACAAAACCAACTTTTAAAGAAAAATGACAGTAATAAATTAGGGTGATTTTTAGTTTGATTTACCTTTTTCTGACCTTTTGTCTCTGAGAAAAGTAATTAACTGAGAGTTAAGCTCTGGAAGATCAGTCAGATACTTGGTTCATTCACCATGTATAGCATGTTCACTGTGTGTAAGTACACTTTCAGTGAAGTTTCTGACTACATGGAAGTGAGTGCTAGAAGACAGAGACGGTATAGACACACCAAAAAATCAATAATACAGTATTTTTTAAAAGTTTCAAACTTTTCTTTTAAAAATGTTTTTAGAAGTACATTATAGTTCTACATAATTGTGGGTTTTATTTTGACATAATCATATATTCATGGAATATGATTTGCTCCATTTCAGTCCCTAATACTACTTCCTTTTCTCCCCTCAGTTTTTTCTCTGTTCTCATTCTTCTACTCCACCGATCTGCTTTCTATTTTAATGGTATTCCCCCACACACATCTTTTTCCTCCTTATTTTGCTCTAGCTTCTGTATATGAAAGAGTACATTTGACCGTTGACTTTCTGAGTCTGGCTTATTTCACTTAGCATGATGTTCTCCAATTTCATCCATTTATCAACAAATGCCATAATATCATTCTTCTTTATGGCTGAATAATATTCCATTGTGTTTATGTACCAAATTTTCTTTATGTATTCAACTGGACCGGTTCTATACGTTGTCTGCAGTGAATTGCACTGCTATAAACATTGATGTACCTGTATCACCATAGTATGCTGGTTTTAGTTCTTTTGGATAAATACCAAGGAGTGGGATAGCTGGGCTATGTGGTCATTCTATTTCTGCTCTTTTGAGGAATCTCCAAACTGCTTTCCAGGGTGGTTGTATTAATTTACAGTCTTACCAACAATGTATGAGTCCTTTTTCCCACATTCTCACCAGCATTTATTATTATTTATATCCTCGGAGATTGCCATTCTAACTGGAGTGAGATGAAATCTCAATGTAATTTAGATTTGTGTTTCTCTGATTGCTAGAGATGTTGAACATTTTTTTTTTATATATTTGTTGGCCATTTGTATTTCCTCTTTTGAGAAGTGTATGTTTAGTTCATTTGCCCATTTATTGTTTGGGTTATTTGGTGTGTGTGTGTGTGTGTGTGTGTGTGAAGTTTTTTAAGTTCTTTATAAATTCTGGACATTAATCCCCTTGTCAGACGAGTAGGTGGCAAACATTTTCTCCCATTCCATAGGCTGTCTCTTCAAATTTTTAACTGTTTTCTTTGCTGTGCAAAAACTTTTTAATTTGATGCTGTCCCACTTCTTAATTCCTCATTTTGTTTCTTGAGTTTTAGGGGTCTTGTTAAGGAATTCAGTATCTGTGAGGGTCTTGGAGGGATGACCCCATTTTTTTTCCTAGCAGCTGAAAAGTTTCTGGTCCAATTCCTAGGTTTTGATCCACTTCGGATTGATTTTTTGTGGAAGGTGAAAGACATTGGTCTAGTTTTATTCTTCTACATATAGTTAAATGTAGTAACTAGTGTTAAAAATTCAGTTTAAGCAAAAGAATAGACCAAATAAGAGAAAAAGAACACATAGGACAGTGAAAGCTTCTGAGGAAGTCATCCTGCAGGTGAGACTTAAATCATGCAAAGGAGACCACCACAGGGAAAGAGCTTTCCAGGCCAAAATGATAGCATATTTAGAAACCTTAAGATGAGAATGCAATGAAACATGTTTGAGGGAAAGAAATACCAGGGTAGTTGATTTTGGGGGGCTGTTGGGAAGGGTGAGAATGATAGGAAATGAGTTTGGAGAGGAAGGCAAGGACCAGTCATATAGGATGTTGTAGGTTAAATGAAAAAGGCTAGGATTTCAATGTAATGATAAGAGAAGCCATTAAAGAATACCCAATCTTTTTCATAATATTGAAAATTTAATCAATAGGAATGGTCTCTCTACATTTTGTTAACATTTCTCAATGAATTACTACTGAGATTAATAGCTAATAATAGTTAATATTCACTGAGTACTTCTATGAGCCAGAAGTGTTCAGTACACTTCATGTATGCTAAGCATTGTCTTATTTTTTCCTCATAGCAATGAGGTTTGTAGGCAGTAGTGTTATTGTGTATTCCAAATGAAGATCTGATTGTGACTTTTCCAAGGACATATGATTCTAAGTGGCTGAGTCAGAATGTAAATGTACTGTGAATGGCTGTACACAAGTTTGTGAGTGGTGATCACAAAGATGATGGTGATTGACTTATAGATACAGGTACTACAGGGCACAAATCACTTTTATATAAGGAATGGATATAAAACCTCATCTTATAAAGAATACTCCGCAAAATACTTCCTATCAGAGGACAGATTTCCTTTGCCTTGGAGTTCTCCTACAAAGCACTGCTGTGATGATACTTGCACATTACCTGATTATGAGGAGGATCATGAAAAGAACTTGTGGTAGTGAGTGGGTCTTTATGCTCTCCAGGAAACTCTAATTGCTTTGAGAGGCATGGGGTTATTCTGGCTGTGCTGGAAGAATGACCTGATATAATTAGTAGTAAACAATATTTACAGGCCCATGGATGGTTCCATAGTTCCTCTTAGAGGGAGTTGGTGTGGGTCTCCCTAACACATTCCTAAGTAAAAACTAAACAAAGAGAACAGTGTGCTGCTTTAAATAAAAGGTCATTTTTTTTATCTCCAAGATCTCATTAGCATAAATGGGACTGGATATTATATTCCTGTTTCCAGATTTCTTTTAGGTGAGCTAAAAGATAACTTTTGTCAAGTTTTGTTATCTTTGTAGAGTTTGCTATTCTTTTCTAATTTTCTATAGTGACTCACTGTGAAATGTGTGTGCATTTTAAAGGTTTTAGTGAGGAGGAGAAAGTAGAAAATTGGCTTCTTCCCCAGTCAGGGGAGAGAGGAAATACAGATGAATAGCAATTAAAAAAAAATAAAGAAAAGAAAACAGGTAGGCACAGAACAAGTGGATTTAGGATAGAGTGAAAGGAGGAACCACTGGCTGTGACCATTTGTGAAAAATGACTGAATAAGTATTTGAGGGATTGGATTGTGTAACAGCTGGTAAAAAATAAGAACCAGAGACTTTTTTTAAAAGATCAAGAGCTGAGAGGATATAGCTCAGCAGTAGAGTGCTTGGCTCTCATGCACTCAGGTTTGATCTCCAGAATTGCCAAACTAACCAACCAACCAACCAACCATCCAACCAGAAAACCACAGTGAGACCTAATTTTTACTAATCTTCCATGATCTGGGACAACGTCACACTGTACGTGTAGTATTAAAAACATTAGCTGGGCATGATGATGACCACATGTAATCCAAACGACTCAAGAGGCTGAGGCAGGAGGATCACAAGTACAAAGCCAGCCTCAGCAACTTAGGGAGGCCCTAAGCAACTTAGGGAGACTCCCATCTCAAAATAAAAAAAAAACAAAAAGGTCTGGGGATGTGGCTCAGTGATTAAGTTACCCTGGGTTCAGTCCTCAGTACAAACAAACAAACAAACACCATTCACTGGCAATGATGACATGTAGGTGAAGGAAACAGAGAGGAAGGGTTATCAATACTACTTGCTCAGAAGATTCTGGGGAAATCTTCCCATGAGAGTTTGAAACATGTGTATCCGTGGGCCCAGGTTAGGCCCAGCAATGCCCTGTTAACCCACCCAGGAGCCCAGGCCTAGCACACCTCCATCTTGGGACACTGCAGCCATTGCCATAACCCTCCCCACGCAGAATCCTTCACCTTGGGACAACAGACAGGGCCTGGAGGCAACTGCATCTCGGAATAGGCAGCCCAAAGCCATTGTAAGGCCTATTCTTTCAGCCCTGTCTCTGAAAGTGGTTGCCTTCATCTTGGGATACCCTCCACTGCTGTCTTGAGTTACCTCCGCTGTTGCCGCCACTACCTTTAGTTGCAGTAGCATCCATCGTGGGACATTGGCTGGGGACTTGAAGCTCAATACCAAAGTGAGGTACAGGTAATCTTTAGGGGCACTACAGGGTTATAGGGTAAAAACTGTTAATACCTGAGATCTGCATTGCAAGACAGGAAGACACATAAACAAAATGAAAAACAAGGGAAGAAAGTGCTCCAAACAAATCAAGATACAACAATAATAGAATCCATGGACAGCGCAGTTGATGAAATATCAGAAAAGGAGTTCAGAATGTACATAATTAAAATGATCTATGAATTAAAGAATGACTTAAGTGAGCAAATACAGGCAAAAATTGATCACTCCAACAAAGAGATAAGAGAGCGAATACTGGCAACCATTGATCACACCAACAAAGAGATAAGGGAGCAAATACAGATAGAAAAAGATTACTTCAAGATAGAGATGGAGATTCTGAAAAAAAGAAAAGTCAGAAATCCTTGAAATGAAGGAAACAATAAACAAAATAAAAAAACTCAATAGAAAGCATCACCAACAGAGTAGATCACTTGGAAAACAGGACATCAGATAATGAAGACAAAATGTACAGTCTTGAAATAAAGTTGACCACACAGTGAAGATGGTAAGAAACCATGAATAGAATACCCAAGAATTATGGGATAGCATCAAGAGACCAAATCTAAGAGTTATTAGGGCAGAGGAAGGCAGAGATATTCAACCCAAAGGAATGCACAAGCTCTTCAATGATATAATAACAGAAAACTTCCCAAAAATGAAGAATGAATTGGAAAATCAAATACAAGAGGCTTACTTACAGGATACCAAATATACAAAATTACAACAGATCTACACCAAGCCACATTATAATGAAAATGCCTAACATACAGAATAAGAATAGAATCTTAAAGGCCGCAAGAGAGGAATCAGATCACATATGGGGGGAGACCAATTTGGATCTCAGATTTTTCAACCCAGACCTTCAAAACCAGGAGATTCTGGAGCAGCATATTCCAAGCTCTGAAAGAAAATGGATGCCAACCAAGAATCTTATATCCAGCAAAATTAACCTTCAGATTTGATAATGAAATAAAAACCTTTATGATAAACAAAAGTGAAAAGAATTTATAGTGAGGAAGTTTACACTACAGAGCATTTTCAGCAAAATATTCCAAGAAGTGGAAATGAAAAACAACAACGAAAATCAGCAAAGGGAGGAACTACACTAAAAGAAAGGCTAATCAAAGGAGATACCAAGTCAAGGTAAAAACCAAAAATAAACCAAAATGTCCAAGAATACAAATAATATTTCAATAATAACCCTAAATGTGAATTACCTAAAATCATCAATTAAAAGACATAGACAAACATACTTGAATAAAATAAAAAGACCCAACAGTATGTTTCCTTCAAGAGACTCATCTCACAGGAAAAGACATTCACAGACTGAAGGTGAAAGGGTGGAAAAAAAGTACCACCCACTTGGACCATGTAAACAAGCAGGGATTTCCATTCTCATATCAGATAAAGTGGCCTTCAAACCAAAGCTAGTGAATGACATTTTATACTGCTTAAAGGATTCATACATCAACAAGACATAACAATCACAAATATCTATGCCTCAAACAACGGGACATCTGTATATATCAAACAAACCCTTCTCATCTAAAAGAACCAAATAGGCCACAACACAGTAATACTGGGTGACTTTAATATACCTCTCTCACCATTGGATAGA
Source organism: Marmota marmota marmota (assembly GCF_001458135.2). NCBI lineage: Eukaryota > Metazoa > Chordata > Mammalia > Rodentia > Sciuridae > Marmota > Marmota marmota. The sequence goes on along the minus strand of NW_025999961.1, from coordinate 2,320,327 downwards.
TCTTCCAAACAAAAACTAAACAAAGAAATTATAGAACTCAATAATACAGTCAATAATTTAGACTCAACAGACATATATAGAATATTCCATCCATCAACAAGTGAATACACTTTCTTCTCAGCAGCACATGGATAATTCTCCAAAATAGACCATATGTTATGCCACAAAGCAAGTCTTAGCAAATACAAAAAAAAAAAAGAGAGATTCTACTCTACATTCTGACCATAATGGAATGAAATTAGAAATCAATGATAAAATAAAAAATAGATGCTACTTCAACACCTGGAGACTAAATAATATGCTATTGAATGACACATGATAACAGAAGACATCAGGGAGGAGATTAAAAAAAATTCTTATCGAGAAATGATCAAAATCTCTGGGACGCTATGAAGGCAGTGCTAAGAGGAAAGTTTATTGCATTAAGCTCATTCATTAAATGACCTGACATGACAACTCAAAGCCCTAGACAAAGAACAAACTAACACCAAAAGTAGTAGAAGATAGGAAATAATTAAAATCAGGGCAGAAATCAATGAAATTGAAACAAAAGAAACAATTCAAAAAATTGACCAAAAATACCCAGTTCTTTAAAAAAATAAATAAAATTGACAGGCCCTTAGGCACCCTAAAGAAAAGAAGGAAAGATAAAACTCAAATCACTAAAATTTGTGATAAAAAAGGAAATATCACGATAGACACTATTGAAATACAGAAGACAATTAGAAACTATTTTGAAAATTTATACTCCAGTAAAATAGAAAACCTTGAAGGCACACACAAATTTCTAGAGGCATATGATCAACCCAAACTGAGTTAAGAGGACATACACAATTTAAACAGATCAATTTCAAACAAGGAAATAGAAGACACCATGAAAAGCCTACCAACAGAGAAATGCTGGGACCAGACAGATTCACAGCTGAGTTCTCAAAGAAGAATTAATACTTCTCAGATTATTCCATGAAATAGAAAAGGAAGGAACCTTTCCAAACTCATTCTATGAAGGTAGTATCATCCTGATACCAAAACCAGGCAGAGACACATCAAGGAAAGAATACTTTGGAGAAAAGATAGCCTCTTCAACAGATGATGCTGGGAAAAGTGGAAATCCATATGCAGCAAAATGAAACTAAACCCCTATCTCTCACCATGCATAAAACTCAACTCAAAGTGGATCAAGGACCTAGGAATTATCCCAGTGACCCTGCGCCTAGTAGAGGAAAAATGTAGTTCCAAATCTTCATTACATCAGATTAGGCCCCAACATCCTTAACAAGACTCCTGAAGCATAAAAATAAAATCAAGAATTAATAAATGGGATGGAATCAAACTAAAAAGCTTCTTCTCAGCAAAAAACACAATCAATGAAGTGAAGAGAGAGCCTACATTTTGGGAGCAAATTTTTGCCACACGCACATCAGATAGAGCTCTAATCTCCAGGATATATAAAGAACTCAAAAAATTTAACACCAAAAACCAAACATCCCAATTGATAAATGGGCTAAGGAGCTGAACAGATACTTCTAAGAGGAACATATACAATTGATCAATAAATATATGAAAAAATGTTCAACATCTCTAGTAATTAGAGAAATGCAAGTCTAAACTTCTCTAAGATTTCATCTCACACCAGTCAGAATAGCAGTTATCAAGAATACAGACAACAATAAGTATTGGTGAGCATGTGGGGGGAAAAGGCACATTCATACATTGGTGGTGGGACTACAAATTGGTGTAACCAATCTTGAAAAAAGTAAGGAGATTCCTTAGAAAACTTGGATTGGAACCACCATTTGACCCAGCTATCCCACTCCTGGATCTATACCCAAAGGACATTATGTAGCCACATCAATGTTCATAGCAGCTCAATTCACAATAGCTAAATTGTGGAAACAACCTAGATGTCCTTCAGTAGATGAATGGATAAAGAAACTGTGGTATGTATACACAATGGAATATTTCTGAGCATTAAAACAGAATAAAATCATGGCATTTTCAGGTAAATGGATAGAGTTGGAGAATATCATGCTAAGTGAAGTAAGCCAATTTAAAAAAAAAACAAAGGCCAAATGTTTTCTCTGATAAGTGGATGTTAATTCATAATTCTGGGGGGGCATGAGAAAAATAGAGGAACTTTTATTTGGCAAAAGGGAGGAGGCACTGGGGCAGGAAAGATGGTGGAATGAGATAGACATCATTATCTTAGCTACATGTATGACTGCACATATGGTGAGATGCTACATTGTGTAAAACCAGAGTAATGAAAAATTGTGCTCCAATTGTATACAATGAATCAAAATGCATTCTGTTGTCAGGTATACCTCATTAAAATCAATTAATTAAGTAATTAAAAAATTAAAGGTGACTCAGTGGTTAAATGCCCATGGAGTCAATCATTGGCATGCATAAATAAATAAATAAATAAATAAAACACAGGTGACCAGGAAAAAAAAAGAAATATATGTATTGGTGTAAATTGATTTTGTGGAAAAGTTGGAAATTAATGAAATGATATGAACTTATTGAAGAATATAGGGAAATTCTAATTAGATCCTCAAAGATATTACCATTTAGAGTAGGCAAAATATATAGTGAATGATTGTGAGATCATTTTATGTTCCATGAAATACATATTTGGAAACATTAAAATCTAGTCAGTTTAGTTTATTTTGAACAACTGAATGTCATGAAATGTCAACATTATGAAAGAAATGATAGTGTGCTGCTCTGAATGAAAGGATCATGGCATATAATTTGTGAAGGAAAGTCAGGAAGAAAGGACCAAAAATAGCAATAAAGAGACATTTTTGGTACAATTGGGATGATATGGTATCAAAAGTGGCAACAGTTGTTTGTCTTTCATTATGAGGAAATTGATGACTTTTTTCCTACCCTGAATCTGAGCTAGCCAACAGAATGTGGCAAAAATGATGCTGTGTAGTTTCTGAACATAACCCTTTGAAGAGTTCTTGTATGTGTCCATTCCCTTGCAACTATGGCATTGCTATCTGTTGAAACCTTGGCTACCTTTCTCTAGGATGAAAGATCCTATAAAAAACAGTTTAGTTGTCCCATCTCAGGCCATACTAAATTAGTTTATAGCCGGCCAACTCCCAACCTTGTGACAGAGGCTCAGCCTAGATCAGCAGAATCCACCACAGACACTTGAGTTAATCCAGCTGGAGAGAACCAGCTGAATGCTGAACTCATAAACACTAATAATGTTTTGGTTTGGATGTCAGGTATCCCCCAGAAGCTCATGTGTGATTCAATGCAGGTTCAGAGGAGAAATGATTGGGTTATAGGAGTCTTAACCCAATCAGTGAATTAATCCCCCCATAGGGGATAGGGTTTAACTGAGTGGTAATTGATGTGTAATTGAGGAGGTGGGAATTGGGATGTGACTTGGGGTATATTTTTTTATCTGGCAATTGGAGTAGACCTCTCTCTTACCATGATGTGAGCTGCTTCGGTGTGTCACACTCTCTGGCCATGATGTTCAGCCTCACCTTGAGCCCTGAGGAATGGAGCCGGCCGTCTATGTACTAAGACCTCTGAGTGAGCCCTCAAATAAACTTTTTGTCCTCTACAGTTATGGTCAGGTCCTTTAGTCACAGAAACAAAAAAGCTGACTATAACAAGTATCCTGTTTTTCTAAGCCATTGAATTTTGGGGATGATTTATTATGTACCAGATGTAAAATGATACAGATGATTTTATTAGATTATGTTATGTAAAAATATGGTGATGAGGAAAAATGGTTTTGTTCCTAGAAGACACCAGTTGGTGAATAGGAGTGAACAATAATGATATAAGCAACTTACTTTTGAATGATATGGGAGTGGGTGAGTGAGGGAGGGAAGGAAGGAGAGAGAGAGAGGGAGCTAGAAAGGGAGAATATGAATGAATATGTATATGGAGAGAGGTTGAGAATAGAGACATGACAAATTCTTACTACATATGGTGTTCTTAGGAAAGATATATAGGTGTTTATTGTACCATTTTAACTTTTTTGTAACTTTGAAGCATTTAAAAAAAAAGTTAGGGAGACCCCCCCCCCAGCTTTTTGGTACCCGTGATTGAATCCAGAGGCAGTTAATCACTGAGCCACATCTCCAGCCCCCCCTTTTTTTTGTATTTTATTTGAAGGCAGGGTTTCACTGAGTTGCTTCAGGTCTGGATAAATTGCTGAGGTTGGCTTTGGATTTGTGATTCTCCTGCCTCAGCCTCCCTAGTTTCTGGGGTTACAGGTTTGCGCCACCATGCCCTGCTGAGATTTTCTTAATATCTGTTCATATGGGTGTCATCTCCACCTCCACCATTTTTCCTGTAAAAGCTGAATATAAGATGGAGAAAAAGGGTAATTGAAATTTATAGTTAATTGCATTTCACTTGGTTAAGTTTTTTCTTGGATATTTTTCAGTAAATTTTAATTTTTCTGCATATTGGAGTTGGTTTAGATTACAGGAATTCATTGGGATTATACATTAGATTATAGACTTCAGGATTTCCTGTGACTGCTAGGAACTGTTGGATGTTGATGGAGAAAGGGTTCTTTAGTCATCAGTTAAAGAGCCACAGTCAAAAGATATAATTACTTTAAAGGTCCTGTGAAGTATATTAATAGAAGAAAACAGCATTTTCCAGACATATTGATACAGTCCTGTCTCCCACAGTGGACAACCCCTGATTTTTACTCTTTGGGTAGTGTTGTTGTGTTCTAAGAATACTCTTTGGGAAATGAAGAGTGTCATGACTAAATACTTTTGTTTGTAGAATCTAATAATATAATATTTTAAAATTTGGTTGTAGCTTGTAAAGATGAATTATACAATTAAAAATGTTGACAGGTCTTGGCCTTATATAATGGAAACAGCGTGCCCTTTGTGTAGTCAGTACCAGAGAAAAGTGGGTACTCTATCAGTAGCTTTGAGGAAATAACTTACCATCAATGTTTAGATGCCTGAGAAGCATGATCTCCACGCAACCCCCCACAACCCCCTGCCCGGTGGTGGGGATTCAATCTATGACCTTTTCATATACTTGGCATGTGCTCTATCACTGAATTGTATCCCTAGCCCCAAGTTTTAGATTCCTATAAAATAGAGTAATACTTGATTCACAAGATTCTAATCTGGACTAAATGTGTAGTCTTGTGTATGACTGGAATAGGACTAACCTTGGATTCATTCATGATGTGAGGGTCTTTCTTTTTTTTTTAATATTTATTTTTTAGTTGTGGTTGGACACAATACCTTTATTTTATTTATTTATTTTTATGTGGTGCTGAGGATTGAACCCAGGGCCTTGCACATGCTAGGCAAGTGCTCTACCACTGAGCCCCAGCCCCAGGCCGAGGGTCTTTCTTACATCTTGGGGAGCATCTCTTATTGGAACATGTGTCGAACATGTTGGAGCTCACAGACTTTTACTGGAAGGCTGTTAGGCAGATTTCACTTAGTTTTTATAATTAATAACATATGTAAACATAATTGTAAAATTCTCCAAAGAATGATTATTCATATAAATGGATCTCAGAAAAGTAAATTTTCTGTAACTGAAAATGTTTTCTTTTCTAGTTTAAGTATTTTTTTGGGGGGAGGGTGGTGGTTTAAAATATTAGTTCCCTACATTATTTATGTGTGTTTTGAATGGCTTTTAGCATTTTCACAATTTATAAATTATTGCATTGTAGCATAGTATGACTCAGAATGCCTTGGCATATGTAGGCCTATACATAGCTTGAGTTCTTGACTGCTATTTATATTTTTTGGTTGTTCCCTTTCTGTTGTTAACTTCTTGCTGCTGTAGGTATGACATTGTATAGAAATATCTCAGTTTCCCCTTTAGTTTTTTAATTTTAAAAAGCCAGAGACTGGGGAAAGTGTAGGGATGGCCCAAATTTTTTAGATTTGGGGAACAAGAAGAAGGAATAAGCAGCTAATGTAGTGTATGAATTTTTTTTTAAGCATATGGATTTTTCCATACTCTTTGGCTAACACTGGGCAGGATTTTATGTTGCCTAAGCTGGTAGATAAGTAAGATAGTGTTATATTTACAGTGGTTCTTTATTCTAGATGCCCTCACAGAAACAAAAAAAAAATTACTTTTTAGATAATATTCCTGTAATATTTAGTATAGCTTTTATCTCATTTGATCCTTTTATCTAATTCTAATTATTTTTTAACATATTGTTGTAGTTTTTCATTTTAAAACCATGAGAATTTTTAAAAGTATCTTTTTTACAGAAACCAACATTTAAAAAATAAATGGCTTTACTTTATTCTTGTTGAGTAGATAATTTAAGTGTATCTACATATTTTAAATTATTTGTTAATAGAACTTTTACACGAAATAGGTAACTTTGGGGGAAAAATTTCTTAGGATTTCTTAGTAGAGCCTAAATCCTGCAAATTTTCACATTTAAACATGCTGGTTATAGCAAAATACAATAGAAGACAAAATTACTCAGGGGTGTGTGTGAATGTGTGTGTGTGTGTGTGTGTGTGTGTGTTTATTTAAGTGGGGTGTTGTTATGTTGCACAGGCTGGTCTCAAATTCACAGACTGAAGTGATACACCTTCCTAAACCTCCTGAGTAAATGGAACTATGGGTGCCACCACTATACTTGGCTACTCTGACACATTTTAAAGCTCATTTTTTCCAGGAGTTATGGAAATAATGAGAATCTGCTTCCCAATTACTGCTGTAATTGAGAGGTACACATATTGGTATTACTTTGATTAAGCTTCTGTTGACAAACTATTTTCCTGCAGGCTTGAATGCAAGAAAGATGTAGATAACTTTTTAATGTAATCATAAATTTGTTTAACTCATAAGATACTATAAGGTTGGATTTGATTGATGCATGCTATTTGCAAGTATAGAAATATAAATAAGTGGACCCCATTAATAGGTACAGTTAATGTGTGTTAACTTTTAAAAAGTTAAAAAAAATTATTTCTCTCAATATTTTTAGCTTTTGAAGGGCTTGTTGGCACACCCTTTTAATTTCAGAGACCAGGTCACAGGAGGATTACAAGTACTAGGTCAGCCTCAGCAACTTAGTAAGACCTTCAGCAAGTTTGTGAGATCCTGTCTCAAACAGAAAGGAGTGGGCATAAGGTGGGGCTTAATATACTTAAATTAGGATTCATGGTTGTGGGTGCCCTTTAAATATCACCAATTTAATATGTGAGCATCACAATTTTAACTCTATCCTCAATTCAGTCACAGATTTTTAAAACTTATTGACTGAATTATAGTGTTTGATTAATATAGGAAGAGGGCTTTTTTTCCCCTCCTGAGTACTGGGGATTGAGACCAGGACATTGCACATACTAGGCAAGTGCTTTTCCACTGAGCCACACCCCCAGTTCTAGTAAAATAGGAAGAGTTATTTGTTAATTTTTATGTGGGCTAACTTATTACATTGAAAACAAAGGTGGGTTTTTGTTTTGTTTATTTTATTTGTAATTTCTTTTATTTTAAAAATAAAATGTCAATGTCCTCAGTTTCTGTCAAAATAAATGATATGGGCTGGGGTTGTAGCTCAGTGGTAGAGCACTTGCCTAGCCAGTGTGAGGCCCTGGGTGATGTGATCCTTAGCATCACATAAAAATAAATAAAATAAAAGGTATTGTGTCCAACTACAACTAAAATAAGTATTTAAAAAAAAAAGATAAATGATACTATGAAACTCAAAACACTGAGAAAAAAAATTACTAAAATTTATTATCAAAATTAAAAGTACCATTTTAATGAGAAATTGAAATTGACAATTATTGAGAATCATTCAGTGTTTGGAACTCTAGAATAAATTTTTCCTTAGGGATTGGTAAGAGTATAAAATGGGGCTTTATTTAATCAGTCATTTTGAAGGGATTTGAAAACAATGCCTCAAAAACCATCTGGAAGCTTATGAGTTTTTGTTAGATTTTGTTTTTGTGGTAAGATAAATATGTGCTGGTCTAATCTGTGAAGGTGCTAAAGGCAAAGGAAGATGATATCCATACTTTAGAGATGAATTATATTTTTACTGTACTGTGTGTACTGGTGAAATAATATGACCACTAATAAACCTAATATATAATATCTCAAGAAACTATAATAATTTTCAGTGTAATTATAGTTAATTATAATTATTATAATTTGTACTTTGTAATTAAAAATAAGCTAATAAAATATTACTTGGGGAGATGAATTTACTGAACAGGCAAGAATTATTTATAATTAAGCATTTTAATCTTGTGCACATGGCTGCTCCCATTATGCATGAATGACTTCTGTTTTATTTATAATTTCCTCATACTTTTAACTTAGGCAGTTTTATCATCACCTCATTTGTTTAGGGATAAAAATTATTGTATTATTAACCTTGTATGAGTTTAATGTAATTTTTACATGGAATTTTCAAGTGTTTTATGTGGTCACTTGTAACAATGGTAACAACTTCAAAAACATTGGAGGAAAGTTTCCTGAAGTCCAGGTTTGTTTTGTTTTACTATATTTGTGTACTTTTCACAATTTTTAGTCAATAACTTATTTTGGTCATGGCACATCAATATTGAATAGTAATTCCTATGGAGGGATTATGAACTGTGGAGGATGCTAATTAGCATTTTCTTTTCTTGAGATTCATATGGAAAACATTTTTAAGAATATCAGCATTAGTACATCTCTAAGTATTACATTATTTTGATTTAAAATATCTATAAACTTGTTGATTTTTAAAAAGAATGTGGAAGACTCCAAAAGTTGAAGGATATACTTGTTTATTGGTATTCCATTAACAGAGGATTTGATCGCGAGTAGTTAGAATTTCATCTGTGGATTTCTGAGTCAGGCAAGGTAGCATCAGTACTGCCAGTTCACTCCATGTATGACTAAATGAATCTGCACACAAGACAAATACACCAGTACTTTTTTAATGTGTGCCAATCCTGTTGTCCATATATCAAGTTATATATAAGAAGGATGTTGTTGCTGTAAAAATTCATGAATTTAGTTGCAGTGATGGAAATAAAAAGTATTTTCATATTATAGACTTTGTAACTCAAATTTAAAGTTTTTATTTTGATTCTGCTTTTTCCAGAGACTTGGACATTATACTAAATTATTTTTCTTTTCTAAATTATTCTTTCCTAAGTTTCTGTGACTCAGTACATGGCAAATTTATTTGTATACTTTTTCTGAGTCCTTTCTTTTCTGTTATGCCTTATAAGTGGGTTGAATCCACACCCAACTTTGAAGAAATTGTCATCTCGTCTTTTCAGTTTCATATTGACAGAGATGATGAAGTTAGGCAAGTTAACAGGCACTTTTTAAGGAAGTGTGAATGATGAGTTGCTCTTTTCCATTGCCTTTTTCTAAATCTTGTAAGTTTACACAACTTGGTAAAACTATTTCTGTCTTATAAACTATCCTTCCCTGTGATAATACTTCTAAAATTTGTCTTGATGAGAATGTTAGGTTTTGTTACTTTTTTTTTTAAAATGTGCTTGAAGTAAAAATAGTTTACTCTTCCCTTAATAAAACTTTTGTTATTGTTATAGTAATAAAGTAGAGTATAAAATAAGATCTCATAAATTATTAATTACAGGCTTCTTTTAGATATGTTTCCTTAGTGGCGTGAGATCTATTAGTCAGAATAAAACAACAGTTATTTTTGGAAAGCTGTATCAATCCATTAGCAAACACACCTAGGACAGATTCCCTTAGCAGCACTCCATAAGGACACATAAATCCTGTGTTTTCAGTCAAATTTTGTGTCTTTATGGAGGAAATAAGGCTCACAGATGACATTCCTCCCAACAAAAATTTATGTATGTAGGTTTATCTCTAAATAGAATAACCAAAGAGATAGGCCAGCTTCTTGTTTATACAAAACAACTGTGTGGTGATTAGTAGTCTTAATCAGACATACATTATAAATCTTTTTAATAAGTTACTACATGATTCATTATTTTTCAGAGAATAATTTATCTTTTTCAGATACATAATTTTTAGCTTTCTTAATTCCATTCCTTTTTTGTTGTGAAATCGTTTTGTCTGTCAACCAGGAAATATTTATTGAGAACCTACTGTGTGCATGGCCTCAACTAGGTGCTGTGGATAAATGAAATGGTTCTTGATCTTATGGAATTTATAATGTATCTGGAAATGTTAAAAATTCTTGAATAATTAATAATTATAAGTATGTAATTTCTGTGAAGGAGCAATATATGAGGAAGAATTAAAGTGGTCTGGAGAGTTAGTAAAATTTTTGAGGAAGTGATGTTGAAGCTGAAATGGAGGGCTGGGATGTGACTCTGTGGTAGAGTGCTTGCTTAGCAAGCATGAGGTCCTGGGTTCAAATCCCAGTACCCTCCTGTTCCCCAGTAAAAGCTGAAATGGAAAGATGAGTGATTATTGGTAGGCTGAAAGAGGAGTCTGACAGTAAGGAATGGATTCTCTTAGAGATAGGAAACAGTACATTAAAAGGCAGAGGAATTGGAAGAAATCCAACATTACAAGAGCTGAGAGGGAAAGAAGGAGAGCAGTATCAAATGAATTTGCAGAATTTGGCAGGGGTCAATTTTCAGTGCAATATAGACCATGCTGAATATATTCAGATTTTATTCCAAGGGCAACTATTAAAGGTTAATAGACTTTAGGGCAGTAACAAATCAGATTTACATGAAAAAGAATACTCAATCATTGATGTGGACAATAAACTTGATGGGCAAAATGGGGTCATTTATAACCAAATTCAAATAATTTTATAATGAATGGCTTTCATATGTTAAGTCAGTGATC